>NC_052501.1:61511435-61885405 GCF_016617805.1 Bactrocera tryoni | reverse complement strand
CAAGACTACAGATTGACTAATCGATGACCAGTCCTTTTTTACGCGATCTCTTTTTACGCTATTTCCACTTTAGCATTGAGTTATTTTGCAGCCGCAAAATTCCTTTTTACGCCGAATTTCTCGCTTTAACGCGATTGCTTTTTTCGTTTTTGCTTTGTCTTAAACTTGCAGCAGAACGTGCACGAATTTTTCAAAAGAATTGAGTGTATGCATGTTAAGTGATATAAAAGAACTACATCCGGAATTTATTGGGTCTAAAAAGAAGCATTCAAACAAAATTAACTGAGTTTATGGTGCAAAACTCAGTCGGAGACCCTTCCCTAAGTCAATCAGGAACATCATTCCATAGTTCTTACTAGTGATTCTTGATAATAACCCTAGGTGATATCAGTGCCAAAGCCATCAAAATAAGCTATTAAAAATAATTTTAAACTACGGATAATGACAGTGATTTAAACAGCATTCAACGGTTTTTTTTCTAATAAATCTACCTAATATTTTCTACTTTCTTCTCTTTATATATGGTTTTTTTGTTTTGTATTTTTATTTTGTTATGAATGAATAAATCATAAGTCTGAAATTTGAAACTTATTGTATTGCTTTTTAACATATTTTTTGCGCGTATATATTTTGTTATGCACTGATATATTTTATATTCTGAACCAATTCATCAGTTAATATTGGAAAACTAACCATTTTACTTGATTCTTTTTGCACTGATTAGTGGCAGAACCAATAATCGCGTATTAAGGAACTGAAGTGTACGTCATTTATATATTTTTTAAATACCGTATTTTTGTAAAGTTTTATTCCGCTATCATCATTGGTTCCTAATGTATACTTATATTATACAGAGAAGGCAACAGATGGAATTCGAAATAGCGTTATATTGGAAGAAGGCGTGGTTGTGAACCGATTTCACCCATATTTCGTACATGTCATCAGAGTGTTAAGAAAATATTATATACCGAATTTCATTGAAATCGGTTGAGTAGTTCCTGAGATATGGTTTTTGGTCCATAAGTGGGCGACGCCACGCCCATTTTCAATTTTTAAACAAAGCCTGGGTGCAGCTTCCTTCTGCCATTTCTTCCGTAAAATTTAGTGTTTCTGACGTTTTTTGTTAGTCGGTTAACGCACTTTTAGTGATTTTCAACATAACCTTTGTATGGGAGGTGGGCGTGGTTATTATCCGATTTCTTCCATTTTTGAACTGTATATGGAAATGCCTGAAAAAAACGACTCTGTAGAGTTTGGTTGACATAGCTATAGTAGTTTCCGAGATATGTACAAAAAACTTAGTAGGGGCGGGGCCACGCCCACTTTTCCAAAAAAATTGCGTCCAAATATGCCCCTCCCTAATGCGATCCTTTGTGCTAAATTTCACTTTAATATCTTTATTTATGGCTTAGTTATGACACTTTATAGGTTTTCGGTTTTCGCCATTTTGTGGGCGTGGCAGTATGCCGATTTTGCCCATCTTCGAACTTAACCGTCTTATGGAGCCAAGAAATACGTGTACCAAGTTTCATCATGATATCTCAATTTTACTCAAGTTACAGCTTGCACGGACGGGCGGACGGACGGACAGACCGATGGACGGACAGACAGACATCCGGATTTCAACTCTACTCGTCACCCTGATCACTTTGGTATATATAACCCTATATCTGACTCTTTTAGTTTTAGGACTTACAAACAACCGTTATGTGAACAAAACTATTATACTCTCTTTAGCAACTTTGTTGCGAGAGTATAAAAATGGACTACAGATTGACCCATTCATGAGATTTACAAGAAATATTATATCAAGCATTTCTCTACGACTAGCGAGTGTAGGGAGATTTATAAGTTTTAAACGGTTAGTATAAGGGAGAAGATTTAACTTCGAATCCCAATGAAAATGTGTTAAGGCAAAATTTAAGAACTGTTTTTGAACGGACTCTAACTTATCCGAATGGACTTGGTAACTAGGGTTCCAAACCACAGAAGCATACTCTAATATAGGCTTCACCAGAGATGTAAAAAGAATTTTTGTGGTAAGCGGATCCCTAAATTCTTTAGAACAACGTTTAACAAAACTAAGAGCGCCTTTAGCTTTAAAAACCGTGGAAGATGCGTGAAGATTAAAATTGAGTTTGGGGGTTGGCATATATATTTGGCACATTTTTTAAAAAACCTGAGGGAATCATATCTGGGCCATAATTAAATGATTGTTCTAAGATATTTAACTGATATAAGACGTCTGCTTCGGAAATGGTGGGTGCATTAATTAGAGAAATCGGACATAAATTGTGCTGATGCGGAACGTTTTGGAAATTTGGAAGAGTAATCGGACCTAAAGAATTCAGCTTTTCATTCAATTCATTCATATTAGAAATTGTGTGATTGTCACTGGACATAGTACCTTTTCAGTTGACGAAACCATGGAACAATTTTGGATTACGTATAATGTTATTTTGTACTTTGTTTATATAATTATTATAACATGTTTTGTTAAGTTAAGCGAAGTGTCGACGCAATTTACAATGTGTTGAATAGTGGCCAACTAAACCAGTTTTTTTTAAGTTTAAGAGCACGACATTTTCTATTTTTTAATTTACATAACTCTGTCGAAAACAATAAATTAGAACTCATTCTTTGAGTAACAACACAATTCGGAACATATTTTTCAAATAAATTTAAAATAGCTTCATTAAAATGGAAAGCACTAAGTTCAATATTGCCACTGTAATCTGGCCAAGTTACTTTAGAAAGTTCGTAATTAATCTTTTTAAAATTATCTCTCACAAAGGTGAACCGAGAACAAAAGGTTTTTTGTATTATTATGAACTAAGTTGGCTATGATATCGATATTAATTTCCAAAGCAGGATGATACGAGTTCTCTGGCAGAACCAAAGGATCACATAGGACAACAGCGAATATTCAAGCGTTATCAACGTAAACCAGATCTAAGAACATACCAAACTTGTTTGAAATTGAATTAATTTGGTTAAGACCCAACTCCAACATTTCATCACTTAAGCGAGTACTTACAGGAACGATGTAATCATCAATACATAGTAAACGTGATATACAGTAATTTGAAATCTCCCAAAAAAATCATGGAATCAGTATTATTAGCCATGGAGAAAACATTATTTATTAAAGAAGATGCATCCTATACATACAGATATGTCCGATTGAGGCGGTATATAAGATAAAGTTCTATGAAGTTTGCACGCGGAACATCGACTTCTCCAGATGGAATTGAAAAATGAACAGCAATTAGCAGAACCTCTTATTCATATCAATATCCATAAAGATTTTGGTATTCCTATGGAATGGAAAGAAATAGAGGACACTATATATATTGAAATATACATCTAAACTTCGAGATCATCCAAACCCATTGGCTAATGCTTTAGGACATTCCAGCGTTCAAACACGCCTAAAAAGAATAGATATGCCTGCGTACCACAGAGCAACGTGTCATCAAAACAGTTCAATCACTTGTATGAGCTTGTCTAGTTTTTAAATAGATTTAAGAGTTTATAACTTATTGTTAGGCTTTAAAAAATGCAGATTCAATAAATAAAGAAATATTGGAAAAAAATAGTAATAACCTTATTTTAAGACTCGTTTTCACTTTACTATTATTTGTCGAAGTTCTTGAAGTAAATATTATGAGAAAAAATAACGTGCAAACAAATCGATGATTGATTACAAATCACTTTGACTACTTAATTGTCAATTTTGCTTGTGATTTAGAGGCCAAGGCCGAGTAGCAGCGTGTTTTCAGATATTTAGTGGCGCCGGGGCGGATTTTGAAAATGGCATTTCACAAATAAACAAAGTGATTTAGCAAACCATTTAATAATAGTTATTGGCGGAGAAGAACAGAAGAAATTATCATAACTGACGCTGAATGGAACTATGCTAATTTGTCGCATTAATTCTATTATGTAATTTACATAGACTATAAAATCTCCAGCTGGACTTTTTTTTTTAAAATTAACATAAACTTAAATAAATATCTGTTAAAAATTCTAACCAAAATTAATTATTTTTTTAGCTCAGCTTGCGGGAGAAAACGAAAAGTTAAGTAAAGTTAAGCAAAGCTTAAGTCAGCTTGCGTTGTAAGGGCGCTGCTACCTGCGCGGGCAGTTGAATGAACTGCGTGTAGAAGAAGCTTGGCTAATTTTTGTGAATTTTAATTTGTAGTTGATGCTGAAGCTACGTTTTGGGTCACTATTTTTAGCCACTGCTGTGTGTTTCAGACGTTTACGTTTATACTAGTAACTTTAGAGCGTTAAGTGGTCAATTTATCATCGTCTATGTTTGGGTTTTTATAGTTTTTTTTACAAAGTTTTGGGAATTTTATTTTTATGTTTTATGTTTGCGCGTATTTTTCCTATACAGTTTTAAGTTCATTATAAATTCTTATCTTTTATTGTAAAATCTTTGTTTTTTTATTTAAATTCTAACTTAAATTTAGCTTTTCTTATGGAGAGTTTAGGCAATACCGGTTCCATACTTTCGAAAATTTCTTGATCGAAAAATAATATTCCGCACCTTAGGCTAATGATTGGAGTAAAGAGAACGGTCAAAAATAGGCTAGGTGTGCGTGGTAGGGACTATAAAAGTCTTGTACTTGGCGTTGTGGTTATCAAACGCTTACATACCGTGAACGGAGTTAGCTGAACATATTACAAAATGGTAAATAAATTTTGTAACGAAATAATAAAATAGTAATAAAAGTTTTCTTTGGAATAATAGTGAAAAAATGAAGTGAAAGTAGAGTAAAAAAGTAACGAAGCAAAAGAAAAGTGTATAAACACACTGTGCAGAAAAAATATGCGTAGTTATAACTAATTTGTGAAGTAATTGTAAATTTTAATGTAAAAAAGTTATTACAAGTTTTGAATACTTTCAAAGTTTTTGGAATTTTTAATTTCTGTAATTCCGAAAAATGCAGAATTTGTGTATATTGCTGTAATTTTTTTAATAGTCATTAGACAATTTTCCAAGCACAATAAAAATGTAGTTAAATAAAAATTTTAAAACTCCGAATTACTCCGAAAAAATATTTGAGCTTAATTTAAGCAAATACAAAATTTTAAAGCTAAAAACATTTAACAGACAAAAATTGCTTATTCCGAAATACTCCGAATTTTTTTTGGAACTTGGAAATGTTTTACAGAAGTTATAGTTTAAATTTAACATCTGTATATGTATGTACTTAAAAAGACTAAACATAAATATCGAATTACTCGAAACAAAAAAAACAATGTATCCCTTCGTTTAAGCCAATAATAAGAAAAAGCTAAATTTAGGATGTATTCAAAATTGCCGCGACTCTGAAATTTTTACTGAATTAGATTGTGAAAAAAATGGAAACAGGAGATCTTCGATGCATTTTCATATATTTTACCTAAATTTTGAAGACAGGCTCAATCTCATTATCTTTCTAAATAATATGTCTAACACCTTCTCTCTCTATTGTTAACAGAAATTCTTCCTCGTCGCTTTTGCCGCCATCCTGGCTTGCGCCAGTGCTGATGTCTCTGAGTTGGGCTACAGCTACCAAGAACCCGCACCCGTGTCATTCAATGTCCCAGCACCAGCCCCTGCACCAGTTGCCCAACCTGATCGCACCTATGTGCCACCAGCACCAGCACCAGCTCCAGTTCATGTACCAGCTCCAGCTCCAGTACATGTCCCAGCTCCAGCTCCAGTCCATATCCCAGCTCCAGCTCCAGTTCATTTCCATGCCCCAGCTCCAGCTCCAGCTCCAGTACATGTCCCAGCCCCAGCTCCAGCTCCAGTGCAAGTCCCAGCTCAAGTTTACCTCCCAGCTCCAGCACCAGCCTCAGTCCCAGCCCCTGCCCCAGCTCCAGTTCACGTTCCAGCCCCAGCTCCAGTGCAATTCCATGCCCCAGCTCCAGCTCCAGTACATGTCCCAGCCCCAGCTCCAGCTCCCGCTCCAGTTCATGTTCCATCTCCAGTATACATTCCAGCTCCAGCTCCAGCTCCTGCTCCAGCTCCAGCACCAGTGCAATATGTTGCCCCTGCCCCAATTGCTCCCACTGAGCAAATCGAACATCACGCCGAAGATGGTTACCGTTACAAGACTGTCCGCCGTCGCGTTTACAGACGCCGTTATTAATTTTGTTTTATTTGGATTGATGATAATAATTCTATCCAGAAAAACAAAAAACACACCTAACGAATAAAGAAAAATTCTAGTTTTATTAGAAAACAGTGAATTTTATTTCATTATTAATCTTCCATAAGTTCTTTCCTGTATCGCCAATGGACCCCTCGCTTCCTTCATTCTAGCAGAATATTGGTCAATAAAACTCGTAGAAATAGATACACTCGTACTACTCGTACTACCTTCAAGGCATTCTTTGGGGTGCTAATTGAAACCTACAATCCCGATTTTTGGAGGTTGAAGGCTTCACAAAGTCTGAACATATACTTTTATAGTGAGAAACCTAGTCCTCTTAGAATAGCTACTGATATTTGGGTTTTTAACAGCGATGATAATCTGAAGACTTAGATGCTAAGCTTTATTTTGCAGAGAAATCTCTGTTGCATTCTACAACTCAGCTCCAAGACCAAGTGAAAGACCATATTTTGATTGCTCAGAATTTGTCAAGTCTTATGCACTGAAGCCTTTCGGCTATTAACTCCAGTTGGCAGCTACAATGAGTTGTGAGTATTGGAAGTTCTGGAGCTCAATTTTTTGCGCACTACACTACTAAGTATTTTAATTCTCGATAAAGCACCTTGAACATTCTCACTATTCCACTTGGATATCAAAAAGATATACGTATATAATTTCTGAACCTAAGGTAAATGGAATTACCACTCCAGGTACTGATCTTTCTCTTCACTTTGAATACGGTAGTAAAATACCTACCTGACAATTTCGAAAGCGATAGTTGCCTGACTTCCAAATGATTCGAAATGATATAATATGAAATATAGAACTCGCAATAATTTAATGAAACAGCTGATAAAGGCTTTTATGAAGGTCATATATCGAGGAAGGAGAGGAAAAGTCCTAAATTTTTTACCTTCCACTAAAAGCAGTTCATGGCCTCTACGAAACCATAGTTCCAGTTATAATTTTTTATGAAAGGTCTATGTTTAATGGAAGGAGATGAGAAAAACTAATCTGCTAGGGTGCCTAAAATGCCAAAAGTCTATTCTCACGGCTTGAGTTGAGTTGAGTCCGCGCAACTAGAATGAAAAGGCTGATCTACTGCGCACTACATATATTACAGAATTATTTGCGGAATGTTTTTGACGTTACAAAAACAACTGCGGCTTTTAACACAATTTGTGGGGCTTTACAAAATACACCTATGGCATTCCACGATATTCTGAGTATTAACATTGTTGAAAGGCTGGCATGCGAAGTCAATTAGAAATACTATTGTTTGGACATGGCTTCGCCTTGTTTTTACCTCGTACTCGTATTATGAAGTCAAATTGAATTTGGAGCGCTACAAAGCAAATTCGGTTCGGGAGATCTTTAAATTTGACTGAAAAGTGAAACTGAGAAAATGTAAGGTTTCAATTCAATGATATAATTATAAATTTCTATAAATAGTTTTTTTCCTTCTGGGTTCCTTCCCTCTAGATGCTTCTTTTAAATAAATTATCTAGAAATATTTGCAGCCGTTAGCTTTGTGTTGTGAGATTAAAAATATGCAAAACCCTTTAATTTGTTTTTAATCCGTCACTGGGAAGTCTTCAATTATGCATCTTAAGCTTGCCACTTTGCACGGCTCAAGTACCGAATTTCAACTTTACCTCGAATAAAATCCTGCAATATTTACTTCACTCTTTGCTCTGGTTAGAAATAAATATTTAATTTTTTTGAAAGCCATAATCTCATTAAATGCAACGCTGCGAGTACTTTGCGGGCATGTTGCAAGCTGCCACCAACCGCGCACAGCAGCTCAGCGATTGAATCGAATGCAATCGATTTCAGCGCGACGCTAGAGACGCGTTTGCTTGTAAATTTTTAAGAGAACTCTACTAAAAGTCACATACAAACATATGAAAACTAGCCGGGCAGCACACAAATCACAGCGGTGGTTCATGCCACATGCCATTGGTGGCAAGCATAACTCCTGAAAGTGTCTAGCAAGCCGCTGCGCCAAGACAAGTTGCATGTTACGACGAGTGCGGTCTTTAAGTTCAGCAATACACTTACAACTATAAGTGTGTAAACACCGTTAAATCTCTGTGAGGAAGTAAATATTACTGTTACCTGCCTGTTGCCGTCTCGCGCCCCTTACTACTTGCAATTGTACCGTTATGCGGTGGTAGAAAAGTTTGAATTTAACGAGAAAAAATTTCCACATCATCAAAGCTCATTCCAGTCGATAAATTCTGTGATAAATGTACGAGCTGGACGCATACATTTAGGCACAAGAGCATATAATCAGACACGCATGCACCAACGCACACACAAAAGCACAGCACGTGGAGTTAGACAGACAGGCATTTGTACAATGTACTTAGCTAAAGTAGCGGCCATTTTGTGTGTATGTGTGTTGGAGTCGGCAGAAATGGCGGCATAAGCATACATTTAGGCGCAAATATGCTAGTTACTACCACCTACCGCGTTTCTTTCGAAAGATTTGCAATTTCAGAAATTATGTAATGTAGCTGTTCATGTTTCCCGAACAACTTCCAATTTTCTTTGACTGGAATTTAAGTAAAATAATTGAAAAGATTTGCTTATTGCGTAATATAGGTATTTAACAGATTTTGGTTAGGTGCAAGTTAGCTTGATTATCCGGTTATTTAAAGAAAGTGTTCACGATAACCAAAAATTCAATGACATTTTAATCCATATTTGCTTTTTGAATTTAAAGTAATTCTAAAGACAAGAAAAACGTTAACCTCGGTAGTACTGAATACAAAATATTCCTTAAAGAAATTGATTCCGATCGTTTACTTTATATGACAGCTATATGCTATAGTGATCTGATATGAATAATTTCGATTCAGAGATTGCACCGTTGCCTTGAAAAATATTCCTTGTCAAATTTGGTGAAGATATCTCTTCAATTGAAAAAGCTTTCCATACAAGAATTTGATTCAGTTTGTATGCCAGCTACATACTACAGCAGCGCGATATCGCAAGCCTGATAAAGGAACAGCTTCTTAGAGAAAAGTAGACATTCGGAAAATTTCTGATCGATATCTCAAAACCTGAAATACAGACAGACGGACATACGGATATAGCAACTCGATCATGATCAATTATGTATATTTATGTTTTTCAAAAATTTCGCGTCGAACATAATATGCCGATACACAATTTTTTTTTGGTCTCATGGCCTTGATCTTGACTTGATTCGGCAACTATGAGGGTATCATAGCAAAGAAAAGCTTTTTCTCACTTTTGGACATTCTGCTCTGCCCTAGTGAACTGTTTTTAACACAAACTTTATTGGTATCTACGTCGCGACCTAAAAACTCGGGGACCATTTGTCGGTAGTAAGTACTAACCATTGAACAATTGCAGCGCCTTTGTCCAACGATTTCTGGTTTTTGAAAAGTGCGGGCTTGCTGTATTAAGAGATTGTCTACAGAACAGTCGGCACGAAATCAATAGACAAAGGAAAAAGTTGTGTAACTCAGGTATATTTAGAACGCCTTCTGAAAAATTGTCGTTCTCTTGCAGTGATGTAGCAGCAACTCGCTAAACTCAAGACAGTGCAGGAATCCCTAAGCAAAGAGGAGAGTTTGAACAACTGAGTTATGAAGGATATGTTGACTGGATTTTTCTTTATATTTAGAGAGAGATCAATAATGAATTCTAATTCTGCAAATGTAAATAATTTCGGATCAAATTAAGAGAACTTAAATTAATTAAAAACATTCTTAAGGTCTCAGACAAGATCTAATAACATTAAAGCGAAATAATGGTATCAATTGAGAGATAGATTCTAGGTTAGGTTACGTTAAGTTCAGCCGATCACAACAGTGATTTCACTTGCACAGCCTAGAACGCTGGTGCGTTGTGTTACCTAACTCCTATATAATAGATCATGACGCCGTTACAAAGCAACAAAGCGCTTTGATCCCGTCACAAATTTTTAGAGGCAGCTAATATACGTTTCGGTTATGTCTCCTGGTTTGACGAAGGTAAGACTAGCGAGAAGCCTCAGTCTTAAAAGGCTGGACAATGGAGGAAAAAGTACATATAAAAGTGTTTCCACTTCATCCTCCCCCATACATTTTGGACATCTTGTGTCCGATAAAACTTTTAGCTTTATCGCATGAATGCCTATTAGACAGCGTTCAGTAAGAAGGTCAAGATTGCGGCAAGATGAACTTTGCTAAGGGTAAGTGGTTCAGAAGATCTCCTGTGTTTTACTTTAAGTCATAAGGATCTTATAGTCACACAGTATTAGAACGAAAGATGCCAATGGAGATCCAACTCGGTCCCATTCCAATGTGAATGGGGAAAGTTTGCCTATCTTAGCTATAATTGTTAGCGATTTCAAATGAATCTGAGAACTCGATTTGTAGTGGGAACAGATACGCCTTGATTAGCTTTGAGCGCACTGTAAGCGAGATCAGCGCTAATATTGCGACCCTCCGATTTGAGTGAATGCTCACCTCCCTGAAAGAGGCTGCACTTTGTAGCAGTAAATCTACCGCCACCTTAACAGCTTTGAAAAATCTCCCATTCCAACCTTTTACCCACTTGTGAGAAAGCTCAATGAGCCTCGTCTCCCGCTACTCCTCCCGATTCACATATCCCTCTTCGAGCCAAGAGTAACATCCGTGGCGCAATGATCCAAGGTTTCAAAAATGTAGTTGAAGGAATAGAAAATTTTGGCGTGTCCTTGTTCGGACTCCTTCATTCGGAGATACAGATATGATGAGGCAAAGAAAAGTCAATATTTTATGGTAAAGTTGTAAAGTCATAAAAACATTTCGAAATTATTTTGAGGAATGTTGCCGAGTTGACAATTGCTGGTTTAGGTGGAAAATATTTATAATAAATATTTTAATAAAAAATGTATGTTAGATAAATAAATTTTTAAAGAAATATTATAAATTATTGTGTCAAAATATGATACGAAGTGTGTATTACTGTATAAAGTTGCAGCTCAGTTGTTTTCAACCACAAATAGCGCAACCAATGCATATCAAATTCAGACTCATTTAGAAGTTTTTGAAAATCAAACAACAACAAATGGATAGAAAACCGCAGAGAAAATTTAAATCGCCGCCAATTAAGCAAATAAGCTGAAACCAATTGCGAATATTAGCCGCAGAGGCGGGGAACTAACTAGGCGCAGCAACGAATTCGCGAACGCGCTTGGCCAGTGTTGGTAAACAGCGAAGAATATAAATACGAAACTGCAAGATAAATATAAATACGCGCACAATAACTGTCAATATAGCGAGCACCGCATCACACCACACGGCAAAAAAGGCGCTTTGTTAATTACATTCTGGTCAAATATTGGCAGCTCAATTAAATGAATTAAAATTGCGGCAGACGTGAGGGGAGAGAAGGTATGTCGCGCTACTGCCGGCGCGTTATGACGTTTTTAAAGCGCCTTTTATTGTTGTTATACTGTTTTTGTCATTGTTGTTGCTATTCAGCGTATATGTGGGCGTGTCAAATTCGTTTTTCGCCAGCTGCGGGTAATGCGTCTAAATGTAGGCAAACATATATTTTTTCATGTGTTTTTGTGAGTGACGCGGTGTAGCGGAGGTGTGAAAAATTTGACAGGCAATTAAAATTACAAGTGCAACGAATTTGAACATTTAAGCCACAGCAATAAATTTTCCATCAACCTGCAGCGTCCTCCGCCGCTCTTCGCTGTTATCGAGTCAATGAGTTGGAAAACCAAATGCATGATTGTCCAATAACCACTCACTTCACTTGGTCAGTTTGCACAGCTAATTTGACGCTGCCCTTGTTTTACCGTTATCCAACCTGTACTCTAACCCTGAGCTGCTTAGCGAACTTCTGTCCTTTACCGTTAGGCGTGAAAAATTTGGCGTGTTAATGAGTCTGATGGCAGCTAATTGTGATTCTAATCACATATACATGTGGACCAATAAAGTTTACATACACCTAGTTCTATTAAATTTTCGACACGTTTATTTGTTTCAAAATGGATAAATTTTGTGGTTTTTTTCCATCCATTTCAAGATATGTATATTTAGCATTAAATATAGCATATCAAAATATTTTTTTTTTTACACAAATAAAAAAAATTTAAGTTAAAGCTTAAAATGAGCATAATTTATATCAAAAAAGTTTACGTACACTTATGAATGTTTACATAAAACAAAAGTAATTACAATACTTTTAACGGTTTTTGGCCTACATTTTGTTGCTATTACTGTTCCTAGACATCGTGGTATGCTCCCCACTCAATTTCTAGTATTATTTCCGGATATTTTGACCCATTAAGTCCATGATCCAGCTTTTTGGCCTTATTTTGATGAAATTCGATGTTTTCGAATACGGTTTTCCAAAAAGTTCCAGGTATTTTGAATAGGATTAATGTCTAGTGATTGCGGGACCTATGGAGTTATTTTTATTCCCATAACAACTATTCACGTACAAGATAAGTTGTGTGTTTTGGGTCGTTATCCTGTGGTAAATAGAAGTGGCTGCTATGAACAGCCGATTTAAGCACACTTAAAATTTAAATCTTTTTCTTAAAATGCTCAGATACATATGCTTATACATTTTTGAAATGTACACAAAAAAATAAATCCCCAAACAGTAAGGAATTTGTTGAAGAGTGCTGGTTATCATAGACGAGTCGCGCGTCGTAAGCCATACATATATAAGGTTAATAAAAAGAAAATGTCAGCGTTTACTAAACAATATTTAAACAAACCGTATTGGTTTTGGGAAAACATTGTGTTCACCGACGATTCAAAATTTAATAAATTTGGTTCGAATAGATCACGAAAAGTGTGGAGAAAGATCAATGAAGAGTCGCAAGGACAAAATGTATTGCCAATGGTAGAGCACTGTGGGGGTAATGTTATGGTTTGCGGGTGTATGGTTGCATCTAGAGTTGGACATTTGGACTTTATTAGTGAAAACATGGATAAGCATATGTATCTGAACATTTTAGGAAAAAAATTTAAATTTTAAGTGTGCTTAAATCGGCTGTTCATAGCAGCAAAACCAATTTCCAACAGGATACCGACCCAAAATACATGTCTTATCTTGTACATGAATGGTTGTTATGGAAATAAAAATAACTCCATAGGTCCCGCAATCACTAGACATTAATCCTATTCAAAATATCTGGAACTTTTTGGAAAACCGTATTCGAAAACATCGAATTTCATCAAAATAAGGCCAAAAAGCTGGATCATGGACTTAATGGGTCAAAATATCCGGAAATAATACTAGAAATTGAGTGGGGAGCATACAACGATGTCTAGGGACACTAATAGCACAAAATGTAGGCCAAAAACCGTTAAAAGTATTGTAATTACTTTTGTTTTATGTAAACATTCATAAGTGTACGTAAACTTTTTTGATATAAATTATGCTCATTTTAAGCTTTAACTTTAATTTTTTTTATTTGTGTAAAAAAAAAAAATATTTTGATATGCTATATTTAATGCTAAATATACATATCTTGAAATGGATAGAAAAAAACCACAAAATTTATCCATTTTGAAACAAATAAACGTGTCGGAATTTAATGGAATTAGGTGTATGTAAACTTTATTGGTCCACTGTATACATTTTTTGGGGTTCAGGGTGGGTTAGAGCTAACTATGCACCATGAAAACGTGATCAATTTAAAGTGGTGGTGGTGGGTTTTTGGAACGTTACGGTTTCAATAGAAAAGTTGGTTTCGAGCTTTACTAAAAAACGGTTATCTATTGGTTTATGTCTCGACTGCAGTCGAGTTTAAAATTATTCATAAAATCGATCGCACTTCGAGCAGAAGAGAAGTTATTATAAAAAGTATGGTAATACTAAGCCCTTGACTTAATAAATAATCAAGTTCTCAGTTTTGTCCTGGATTTAATCGGTCATACGACTTCTACCGTTTTACAAGGAAATAGTTCTAAGTTCTGGCATGATTTATAATCAGACTCTGTACATTTGGTATATATTGCTTCTCTCTGAGATTACTGTGTACGTGTCTGCGCATCGTTCTTCAAATGATAGCAGAAGGGAATGATAGAGAAAAGTTAAACTCGTTCCAGCAAATCAGGGCCTTAAGTGATGAAATATCAGTGGCTCTTTTCCCGAAGGGCAGCATTACCTAAGAGTAAACTGGGTGAGCAGGGTAAACTTTACAAAGATGTTTCAGAATGCCAACGGCAGTAAGGTTGAATGGAGTAACACTACTTCTGACCTATTGTTAAAGGGATAGTACAATTATGGCGTACACTGAACCGGAAAACGCCGGAAGGCATTGGCGCAAGTGTCGCAGGGCAACGAACCAAAATGTTCATACCTATAAGACGATTTTCGAGCATTTTATAAGCAAAAGTCTATAAGTCTTTATGTAGAGAAAAATCTAACTATCGGAATAAAAATATCTATACTTTAGTATCCATACCATATTCTGCGATAGTCAAGCGGCACTTAAAGCGATCTAAGCTTATCAGATTACATTGCTATTGGTGCAGGAGCACATAGAATGACTTCATCGCCTATCAGTTTGCAACCAATTGCACCTGTCTTTTTTATACTCTCGCAACAATGTTGCTAACGAGAGTATTATAGTTTTGTTCACATAACGGTTGTTTGTAAGTCCTAAAACTAAAAGAGTCAGATATAGGATTTTATATACCAAAGTGATCAGGGTGACGAGTAGAGTTGAAATCCGGATGTCTGTCTGTCCGTCCGTCCGTCTGTCCGTCCGTCCGTGCAAGCTGTAACTTGAGTAAAAATTGAGATATCATGATGAAACTTTGTACACGTATTCCTTGGCTCCATAAGAAGGTCAAGTTCGAAGATGGGCAAAATCGGCCAACTGCCACGCCCACAAAATGGCGGAAACCGAAAACCTATAAAGTGTCATAACTAAGCCATAAATAAAGATATTAAAGTGAAATTTGGCACAAGGGATCGCATTAGGGAGGGGCATATTTGGACGCAATTGTTTTGGAAAAGTGGGCGTGGCCCCGCCCCCTACTAAGTTTTTTGTACATATCTCGGAAACTACTATAGCTATGTCAACCAAAGTCTACAGAGTCATTTTCTTCAGGTATTTCCATATACAGTTCAAAAATGGAAGAAATCGGATAATAACCACGCCCACCTCCCATACAAAGGTTATGTTCAAAATCACTAAAAGTGCGTTAACCAACTAACAGAAAACGTCAGAAACACAAAATTTTACGGAAGAAATTGCAGAAGGAAGCTGCACCCAGGCTTTTTTTAAAAATTGAAAATGGACGTGGCCTCGCCCACTTATGGACCAAAAACCATATCTCAGGAACTACTAGACCGATTTCAATGAAATTCGGTATATAATATTTTCTTAACACCCTGATGACATGTACGAAATATGGGTGAAATCGGTTCACAACCACGCTTTCTTCCAATATAACGCTATTTTGAATTCCATCTGATGCCTTCTCTGTATAATAATATGTATAGTACATTAGGAACCAATGATGGTAGCGGAATAAAACTTTACACAAATACGGTATTTGAAAAATATGTAAATGACGTATTATGAAATCTCGATTATCACTTTACCATGCGAGAGTATAAAATGTTCGGTGACACCCGAACTTAGCCCCTTCCTTACATTGGATGGTAGGACCGGAACCCAGCATTGGGGGCGGCTCCCATGTCATAAATGAACAGCTCCGCAAGGAGGGGGAAGAGAAAAGTATTCGAAACAACGCGTACAAGCATGCGTCAGGCAATTTTGGTAATGGCTGATTACAACCTAACTAGATTTAAAAGTGTAATCAACCTCTCGCGAGACAAACACTACACTGAGCACTGAAGGCTCAAGAAGCGCCTATTTAACATACACGCAGGATCAAGGCCTTTGGAGCTGTGTATCCAAATCGGGATCGAATTTATCTGTGTACTGTGCTAATGTGCACCTTGCACTTGCACCCCGCCTCAATTTATTTCTGGCTGTCCATCTACGTGTGTAACAAGGATATAAAACTGCGGTAGGGCCAACTTATAACATAGAAGTAATCATATACATATATCATTTTCATTTCTTTGTATTGCAAAATCTGAAACCAAAAATTCATTGGTACCATCACATGATTTTAAAATATTGAAAATCTTTTTACAGGCACTTTAAAAATAATTCCACAAATGGCAATGACTTTAAGCCCTCGCTAATAATTAAGTAGTAACTCACCTCGTTCGCGAGCTCATACTTTACATATAGTATGTGTATATACAAGTTCATATCACCGGTATATCATAGGTACTTATATATCTATAAAACCCGAGCTCATCAGCAATTTACAAAAACAACAAGAGCCTACTATTTAACAATGAAAATGAAAATGCATACCAGCTTTAGCTTGTCAACATTTTGACACTTCATTATTGAGCGCTTACGTAATAAGATCGCTGTCGATAGAGGCTGTTACGAGGGTGGGTTTGCAGGTTCATGTAATCGACATAAGGAACATTTTAAAACTGTACCGAAATATGGTAGTTTTTTTCCTCACCTTCTTCCTCTACTGAGTCAAATAAACTATGAAAATATTTGAGGACCGCATTTTGCACTTAAGTCCTTAAAAATGTCATGTGATTAGTTCTTAGCCACTTTTTCAGTGCCTAATTTATCAAATTCGCTGCAAAAAGGGATTTATTTCGAGAAACTGTCTTCAAAAATTCAATCAAGAATATATTTCATTGTTTATCGTGTCAACCTCGTACATAGCATGTATTTACCGCAATAGTCAAGGTTTATGTGTGCGCATTGAAATTAACACATTTAATTAGTGTTTAATGACACCTGATTAACGGCAACACAGTGATTGGATAAATAAAATCAAACGCACATACGTACAGGGTGGTTCAAACGTACTCTCTGCCTTGAAAATTGTCGAAAAACTTGGATTGAAAGAAAAAAGTTGAACTGTGTTCGGCGAAAGGTAGAAAAAAGGCTTTTCCATATGTCCAAAGCTTGCTACGTTTTGGGTTGACGAAGTGAGGTTGGATACCATTTGCGACTATTTGATGGAAGTTTAAGATTTTATATTGCAAAGTAAAATGTGGCCACTGTCTCTTGATTCACTAAACTATATTTCTATATCCCGAGGCTGATAGCTCAATGACTAAAATAATGTTCCCTAATGGAAGACGTTGTGAAACTCTGAACCAAATCTATAGATGTTAAGGTCCACAGCCTAAAAATCCCTTAGCGGAAATTTCATGTGGCAACTTTGGAACCCCATCCACCAAAATCGATTAAGAGAGACTAAAGTTTTGTAAACAAGTGGAAATCATCTTAAACTTGCGCATGAATGCAATCTTTACCAATGTTGGGAAACTAAAATTTTGTCTGTTCTTTATTTATCATGTGATAACATATTGACTAAGGGCTGCGTAATATTTATACGCTTTATCATTACCTCCAATTTGTTTTTTCTAATATCTCCAAATGGAGTCATGTGTAAAAGTTCATGCAAGTGGGGAAAGTTCTCCGATTGCCATCCAGTTGGAAGTGGCCAGAAACGATTCTTTTACATATGACTCAAGCAGCTCACGACTTCTGGTTCTAGACCAAGTATCCTCTGGGTATCCAAGGAATATTCGTTTGAAAGCGAGCTACAGTGAAAAGGCGAAACATCCATTCCACAGGGTACTGTTTGGACGATCTGAACAATGATGAACGATGTCAAAATCGTGATTGGCGACTTTAACGCCAGGGTGGGCAAAAATGCTATCTTTGGCAGAACAGTCGGCAAATTTAGCCTCCACTAGGAAACATCCCCAAATGGGTTGAAGGCTGATCGACTTCGCTGGGACCAGAAATATGGTAGTACTACCAGGTTGTCTCCGGATCGAAAAGCCACAAACCCGATCGATCATGTTGTGATAGACAGAAGACACGTCTTCAGTGTTTTAGACGTGCGTACGCTCCGAGGACCAATATCGACCTCAGACTACTATCTTTTTGCAGTCAAGATACATACCCGCCTCTGTGTAGCAATAAACGAACGTCAACAAACACAAGGAAGGTTCGACCTCGAGTAGCTGCAATCAAGCAGATAGCCGAACGAGTTCCTTCGACTTGCACTCTTGCTCTCTGAGAGCACTCGTTAACAACACGGTATAAGAGAACTGTGGGACAGCATTTCAACTCTTTACGTACAGCTGAAACCGAAACCATTAGTTTTCCGAAAATGTAAAAGAATAGCTGGTACGACGAGGAGTGCCGTATCGCAGCGGAGAGAAAACAGACGGCCAACGTCGCAACGTTACGATCGGCCACAACACGTGTGGGATGGGATAGATACTGTGAGTTGAACAGGGAAGCGAGACGCATTTGCAGACAGAAAAAAAAGTGAGGTCGGAATGCGTGACTAACAGAAGGTTTCAAGACTGGAACATACTCTTGTAAAATCCTCAGAGGGGATGTAGTAACCGATGCCCAGACCATACTAAAATTATGGAGGGAACACTTCTCCAGTCTGCTGAATGACAGTGAAAGCATAATGCCAGGAGAAGGCGAATCCGATTCGCCAATCGATGACGATGGAGCAGAAGTTCCATTACCCGACTATGAAAAAGTTCGAGTAGCAATTACCCGATGGATTGCCGGCCGATCTATTCAAACACAACGGCGAAGAACTGATAAGAAGCTTTGTAAAATATGGTCGGACGAAAGCATGCCCAACGAGTGAAATTTAAGGGTACTCTGCTCAATCCACAAAAAGGGAGACCCCAAAATCGGAGCCAACTACCGTGGGATAAATCTCCTAAACATCGCATTTTATAGAGCGTATTCTGTGAAAGATTAACGCCCACCGTCAACAAACTGATTGGACTTTATCAGTGTGGCCTTAGGCAACCGACCAGATATTCACCATGCGCCAAATCTTTCAGCGAATCAAGAGGATGAAAACACTCTAGCTCTGAAAGTATTCGACGCAGTACCCGCCGGAGGAAGCAGAGTAAGAGAAAGACTTCCACTACGTTGGAAAGAGCAGGTGGAGAAGGACCTGGCTTCACTTGGAATTTTCAATTGGCGCACGTCGGGTAAGCGTTGTTTGCGCCAGTAAAGAAGAAAATCGACAAAACTTAATACTTCGCTAAATGAGATTTCGTGAACCAATTTCCTCGTGTAAATTTCACTAGCTTTCTCAAATAACTGACTTGATTGACTTTTTAGACGGTGTGAGATCTCGTTGAGAATTTTACTCTGGAGACTATCTCTGTTCATTTGTTTTGAGAATGGCGGTTCATGGTTTCAGACCATCGAAGGTATTAACCTTGAACTTTTACAAACTTATTAAAAATCTTATTAAGGAGTCTGAAATCAAGCTGAGGTTAAGAGCAATGGTTTAATCCTATACATTTTTATAAGCCTTAAGTTTTGTAGGTCATAGGAACACACTTTTGTTAGAGCTTCACTTAGGTAGAGAGCATCAGCTGATGTGACCTATTCAATTACCTATTTACAGGCTTCGGAAAGCATTTAATCTTAAAACACATAGGAAGACCTCGAAAGTGCCGCAAGACATTTTGTTTCATTAAACAAATTTTTGGCCAGATATTCTCGAAGTGGAGAAATTAAAAAATTGTCTACGTAAAAGCGAAGGGGACTTGAAGGGGATGGGAGTTTTTTACAAAAACTTACTGAATAAAAAACAATCTTTTGCAGAGTCAAGAAATAGAATCCTGTAATCAAATTTTATAAGTGGACAAAGTGCGTTGAGGCCTTCTTACTTATGGCTTCCACATCTGCTATTTAGTAAGACCACAAACTTTACCGCGTGAACAAAGATAGGACAACGAGCAGCTAAAACTCCTAAAACAAGGGAAAGGTTGGGCTAACTGGGCAAAAGGATGTTGTGACAGAGAAAAAATAGCTCAGAACAAGGAAGCATCCAGAGTGGACACTGAACGAATATCAATAAGTGAGACAGACATCTGTAAGAGAAGATGGATAAAATATGGAAAATATTTCAAGCTCAGTACCGGAATATTGGCGCCTCTCATTGAAAGTGTTACAGCAGATTAGGCACACTGGTCACCCTGTATATGTACAGGAATGTGTGTGTGCGCTTGATTATAATGGCGCTGTCAGGTCGAGCGCTTAATTAAAACTTAAAACTTTTTAATACCTTTTTAAAGCGTTTTCTGCGCTGTTTATTGTAGCTGTTATTGCATTTTGTACTTTTTACAACGCCAACAACATTTTGAGCAACAAGCGAGCACAAAAGCAACGCCAACCAGCAGCTGTCATTGTGACAGATACAACTAATTAAAACTGCAGCGTCATCGATTACAACAACAACAATAACAAAAATAAGAGAAAAAAAGTAAAAATGCAATGATTATAAAAATAACGGAAAATGCAAGAGAATGAAATTTATCAGCAATGAATGTAAAAGTGAAATTGGTGGGCACGCAGAGTACAAAAAAAGAAAGGAAAATAAAAATAAATAATAACAACAACAACAAACGATATTCCAGTTAAAAAGTGAAAGCAACAAAAGCAATATAAACAACAAAAAATGATACTTGGTGCCAGCGCATGAAAATTATGCACATTAAGTGGCGGTGTGGCTTGCGCG
Organism: Bactrocera tryoni; assembly: GCF_016617805.1. NCBI lineage: Eukaryota > Metazoa > Arthropoda > Insecta > Diptera > Tephritidae > Bactrocera > Bactrocera tryoni. The sequence continues at coordinate 61,864,638 of NC_052501.1, read as the reverse complement.
CCCAAAAGTATGCAACGGCGCACGTGGCTATGCAAACTTTTGTGGAAAAAAAACTGAAATGGAAATGGCTGTGTGAAGCGGAGCGGCAATGAAGTGTCGTGTCAAAAGGGTATTAAACTGGAGTTGAAAGTGGAATGCAAGCAAACGCGCGCACACACACACAAAGGAGGTAAACATAAAATGTTGCAGCTGCATATGTTTGTATGCGTATGCTCACGAAGCTCATTGCAATTGGCGCTATCGCCATAATTACTTATATAATAACAATTACAACAACAACAAAAGTTGAAAAAATTACAACAACCAGCCATTGAGTGCAATAAATATGGCAGATTGACATGCAACGACAGGCAAGTGCAAAATGAAAGCAACAACCACAATAAAATAAAAAAACACTTGTAACAACAACAACATCTCTGCAACTCGAAATACACAACGTGACGTGACCTCTGGCTGCCAGCTTGCCTCGTGTTGCTTCATTACTCGCTTTCTCTTGCCAGCATTTTTAATTTTTTCCACGCTTCATTTGCCCGCTTGAGGTCAATTTGCCAAAAGGTGAATAAATGCCGTCGATACAGCGATAACGCTGCCACTGCAAACCTATGCCACACTGTCAACGAAAGTATATGATTTAATGTTGTTGCTGTAGCAAGCAACATACCTCTTGCCGCTGTTGTTGTTGTTGTTGCTACTGTTATTACTGTTCATCCTGTTGGCACATTTATTTTTACTACATATTGGCTTTTGAATTTTGCGCTTCCTCTTCGCTGGCTCTCACACACATTGAGTGCCGCCATGCAACCGGAGAATGGAGCGCGGCCAGGACGAATTATTCATTGGCATTCCAGGGCGCCGAGCACAATCGCTGCCACAAATATGCCAGCTCATCGTAGTATATACATATATGCACACACATACTACATTTGCTGATATTAATCGTTGTGCTTTGCTTGCTTGTCGCTGAGTGGACGGTCAGCCGGGGAGCGGAGGGTTGGCGCTGGCAGTCTGGGCAGTGGCTCGAGTTTGGCGTTTGCGTTACTGATTTATCAACCAATGCGCTCATAAATAAATTAACAGGCGATGAAAAATCGAAAATCGACCGCAACAACAACAGCTGCAGCAGTGGCAACAACAATAACAGTTGTGGCAGGTGCAATGACAACAAATCGAGACAGTATAGCCGAATTGAGCACATCCAGTTTGGTTTGTGAGGTGAGCATATTGACGCTGGTGGTGCTAGGAAGGTGTATTTGCAGAGTAGGACACATAACGGTATAATTGGAAATCATTTAATAAAGTTAAAGTATCCTTAGTTTGAGCAAATACGAGCAGATTTTAATGAGTAACGATATACTTAATTTATGTAATAAATTGTAATTGTAATTTAATAAATTTTCATCATTAATATTATACTAAAAAATAAAAAAAACATTAAAGGTTAATTCTAATAATTATTATTCTTCTTAAAAAAATTGGGAAAATTAAAAAAAATTTATTTAAGAAGTTGTAATCGAACATTTCATACTCTTGCAACTGGTAAGAATCAAAGTCGGTGAAATACTTATATATAGGCAAACCTTTTACGTATTAAACTGGCTTGGCCGATATATGTGATGTAATACACTGGACTAGACATGATATTGGTTGAAAATTTTGGCGAGGAGCTCACGAAGAATTGATGCAGTATGCTATGGTGCATTATTGTGGTGCGAAAACAGAGAGTTTTCGGACCGTAATTCCGGTCTCTTTTTACGAATAGCTTCGCGCAAACGACTCATAACACCCAAATGGTATTCCTTTTGGGCCGGTCGGAAGGAGTTCGGAGTGCACACCTCGATAATCGAAGAAAACTGTCAATACAGCCTTGATTTTTGACCTGCTTTGACGTGTTTTTTCAGCTTCAGCTCACCCTTGCCATAATTTTCGACCAATTCGACCAATTGATCGTCTATTTCCGGGTCATAAGCATGGATCCAAGACTCATCGCCAGTAATAATACGTTTCATGACATCCTGGCAGTCGGAAAGCATTTTTTCACGGACGTTAACGCGACGTTGTTTTTAAAAAACATTTAGTGATTTTGGAACAAATCGTGCTTTCGCTTTTCTTAGGCCCAAATTATCCTTTAAAATGGTTTTCACTGATCCCTCCGATATTCCAACGATGCCAGTCAGATCTCTGACTGAGAATCGTCGATTCTCAAGTACCATTTCCTTTATTTTATTGACGCACTGATCATTAGTTGATGTTAATGGCCGTACTGGACTTGGTTCATCAACACATTCTCAACCCTCTTTGAATAATATGTACTAATCAAGAACATAATTATCATTGAAGGTTCGAACATTCTGAATGTTTCGGCACCAGAAATTTGATTTCACAAACAACAAAATTTAATGGAACTTCTTTGTTGAATAATTTCACTCATCGTAAAAGGAGCCGAATGCACCCTATAGAGATCGTCGTCTTACGTGAGTGGTCTAGTACTGCGGATTGTGGTATAGTGCGATACGCTGAGGCATCTCTATGGCACTGTGTTTCCTTTTACTTGCAAGCGGACTTCTGCGATGTGGTTATATTCAGTTTAGGTTTTTTCGTGCCTAGTCTAAGATCGCTTGAGTCCAACCATGACAGTGTTTGCAGTATAACTGCTGTTAGTTTGCATCTGGCTATATCGGATTACGTATGGTTATGACGGCGGTGATCTGGACCAAGTATGGATCCCAGCGCTGCTCCAGAAGTGATTTCCTTTCTTTGAGGGCCGTCACTTGTACCGTATGTTATTTCCCTGTCTTTAAGACAGCTTCGAATTATTTATATCAATCAGGCGGGCGTTTTGAAACGACTTTGTAGTGTGACGATCATATTGGCCCATTTTGCGCTACTGAATGTGTTTCTTATGTCAATTCCTGCGAGGAGGACAACTGACCTCGAGAAGTTGTTCCTTGGAAACTTCTTTCACGCTACGCACGACATTTTCTTATTGTGAGAATGACTGGTCTAAAACCCGTTGTCGCTCTTATAGACCTCCAGTAGTGTTTATGACGACTATACAACGGGGTTGCAATAATCTTTATAGCAGCTTTATTCCACAGAGGTCTGCATGTTTACGGTGTTCCTCGGTCTTCTTGGCCTTTGTTTATCAGCGCTAGGTGCTGTCTCTTCCGTACTTTTGAGAAAAATTTCTTTTCTAGACATTCAATGTATTTTATATGGATAGCAATAAGTTCGGGCGTTCCGCAGCGATTAACGTTAGCCCTTCAATCGGTATCCCGTCAACGCCAAAGGCTGTTTTCTTCTTAAAAGTGCTTGCAGTTATACTAGATAGATCTACTTCTTCTTTACTGGCGTAGACACCGCTTAAGCGATTATAGCCGAGTTAACAACAACGCGCCAGTCGTTTCTTTTTTTCGCTACGTGGCGCTAGTTGGATATTTCAAGCGAAGCCAGGTCCTTTTCCACTTCGTCCTCCCAATGGAGTGGAGGTCTTTCTCTTCCTCTGCTTCCCCTGGCGGGTACTGCGTCGAATACTTTCAGAGCTGGAGTTCCTTCGTCCTTACGTTCTACATGACCTAGCCAGCATAGCCGCTGTCTTTTAATTCGCTGAACGACGTTGATATAGCGTCGTATACCTCGTACAGCTCATCGTTCCATCGAATGCGATATTCGCCGTGGCCAATGCGCAAGGGACCATAAATCTTTCGCAGAACTTTTCTCTCGAAAACTCGTAACGTCGACTCATAGGTTGCTGTCATCGTCCAAGCCTCTGCACCATATAGTAGGACGGGAATTATGAGCGACTTATAGAGTTTGGCTTTTGTTCGTCGAGAGAGGACTTTGTTTCTCAATTGCCTACTCAGTCCGAAGTAGCACCTGTTGACAAGAGTTATCCTGCGTTGGATTTCTAGGCTGGTTGGTGGTGCTTACGCTAGTTCCAAGATAGACGAAATTATCTACGACTTCAAAGTTATGACTGACAACAGTGACGTGAGAGCCAAGTCGCGAGTGCAACGACTGTTTGTTTGATGACAGGAAATATGTCGTCTTGCCCTCGTTCACTGCCAGACCCATTTGCTTGTTTCTTTGTCCAGTCTGAAGAAAGCAGAACTAACGGCGCGGGTGTTGAGGCCGATAATATCAATATCGTCGGCATACGCCAGCAGCTGTACACTCTTATAAAAGATTGTACCTGTTCGATTAAGTTCCAGAAACGATTCGTTTTACATATGAATCAAGCAGCTCACGACTTCCAGGCTTTGACCAAGTATCCTCTGGGTAGCCTAAGAACATCCGTTTGAAGGGAAGCTAAAGTGAGAAGGCGAAACATCCTTTCCGCAAGGTTGTTCGCTGGGTTTGGGACCCGCCACGTAAAAAATAATACCAATAAAAGGAAACAACAAGCCTTGGACTATATTGATAGGTAAAAATTAAGTGAGGTTTTGCACTGCGACCTATGGTCTACTGTGCCCTTTCCTTTATCAAAGTTCTGCTTGAAAGATGGTCGGAAAACATCACATTGGTATGTACAGCTTGGTATGCGTTCCGGCAATGCCTAATCCAATACCTTCCGGTGTTTTTGAGCCATAAGTGTACCACTGGATACTGTCCCCCTCAGTAGTTGGTCGAGCTTGAAATCACTCCTCTTTAAACTTCTTTGTAAAGTTTACCCTCTTCGTAATGGCGTGTTTTCGAAGAAGGGCCAGAAGTGTGTCCTCCTATAAGGCCTTCATTTGTTAAGATGGCATTATCTTCCCTTTGCCAAACCCCTCTGCTGCCATGAACCGAATGATATGCTTTGCTGCCTGTTTGATCACTAGATGCAGCGGTGCATCCAGCATAACTTCAAGTGCTGCGAGTGGACATTGCCCCTGAAGCGCAGCCATACTTATTTCCTCCAAAGTGTAGTATGATCTGGTGAGTTATTTAGTTTTCACTATTACTGCTAAAGATCCAAAAAATTGTTCTGCATTGATGACAGACCAATAAGCTTCGTGGATATTCTTTTTATATGTTTTAGCCTCGATTTCGTTGCAATAGCTCGTCAGCAGTATCAAAAACAGGCTTTTATTCTCACTGTCAGAGAGGTGAGTTGGTTATGATTTAGTTGTATATGTATATCTAGGGTCTTCCAATTTCTTTTAGGTGATTTTGGGAGGACCGATGCATTTTTTCTATAATTAAATATACTTTTTTGCTTTGTACTCTCATAAAATCACCCAATTTCATATACTCAAAAATTAGTTCACAAAGTATTGTTGGCAACCCTAACTCACAGTAATGCCAATAAAAGGATTTCCTAATTGAAATATAATTCACGCAATTTCGCCCTCCACACAGCGCTTCCCCCCGTCTGCCGAGAGCACGCACCAATTTCAAGTATTTGCAGGTCAAAAGTTGAATGTGACGCCAGTTTGTTGGACGCCAAGAATGAGGAATGAAAAACAAATGCCAAAAATAGAAACGAAAAGAAAATTACAACAAAACCAACGGCGACACACACGACTTTTCCGTCAACATGCCACAGCAATTAGCGGCAAGCAACCAAATATGCGAGTGAGTGGAAGGGGGCTCACACCGAAGCGTTACATAGCAATAAAAAACAACAACAATAACAACAACCCCTTTACTGTTGCAAGTCATGTGTCAATAGAAGTGTCTCATTGCTGTTGGCGTTGGTATGCGTGACAAATGTGCCGTTACAGCAGCTCTGGGGCGGTGGTGTTAAACCCTCACTTCCCGGCCACAAAGTGTGCGCAGTTTAATTCGCAAATGAGTTTTAGTTGAAATTTTAATTACTGAAATTGGCTCATAAACAACACAAGTTTCGCATTTTGGACTTTGCTAGTCTTACACGCTCGCCAATTTATAGCTGTTTGCTTATATGGTAACGCCACTCGCTGATATTGTTATTATTGCTGTTGACGTGTTTGTTAATGGCGCCAACTGGCAAATTCAAATTTTAAGCTTTACTGAAGTTTCGACAATTTCTGTTAGCGGGTGAATCACTTTCGTCTGAGTGCATGTTAAGGGGGTGTGTGAGGAGGGTGGGCGTTGCCAACTCAATTTTAATTTCATTAATTGAGTGTTGAAGTTGTAAAAGTCAAGGGAAGTGAAGCGCGAACTTGGATGACATATCAGATGTGGAAGCCTTTTTCTAACGTAAAGCCTTCGACTTGATTTTTAACCAAGATGAAAGAATGTCTATATGAAAGCATGTCTAGATACATTCAAACCTTCGAGGCCCGTTAGTGGACTAATTTACAAACTTTTTCAGGGTTCGGCAAGTGAGAACTGAAAGGATGTCAGTAGTGGAAGTCTTTTTCTAATGTGAAGTCTTCAAATATCATTTTCAACGAAGATCCGCTTCTAGATGGCATCCAAATCTTTCGAGGAGAGTTAGTAGGAATAATCTACAAACAAACTTTTTGAGGTTTCAGCAATATAATCTACATCTTCGAACCCTTAGCTGTGCGACCTTTCCATTCAAAAGTTGCTTTGGATAAGTCTTCAGCTCAATCTCAATCTCTGCACACATCAGTTAACTTCTAAAAGTGAGAGGAGGTGTTGTCAACAGGAGTCAAGTGCGAACAGTAAGGATCTATCGGAATTGGAAGTTTTTTTATGTCAAGTCTTCCGACTTGATTTTTAACGAAGAACCGCTTTTAGAGGACATCCACAGCTCTCCAGGTGAGTTAGAACTAGCAATTAATAAACTTGTTCAGGATACATTAATATATGTTTTAATTATATACAATTACTTATGCTTCTTGGCTCTCTCTTATTCATAACCTCAGATTCATTTAAATGTTGCTTTGAAATAGTTTTCAGCCCAATCGCTGTCTCTTTATGCTTCGCTAAACTTCTAAAAATTCGTGAAGAATTCAATCAACTTTTCACTCGAAGTATTTGGATAAGAGCTGAGCGACAGTCTCAATTACTCACTGCTCTTCGTATTATGCCAGGTTTATTTTATGTATAAAATCGATCGACGCGCAATTAATTACTTACTTTTCTACAATCATGTCGTTATTTATAGCAACTAAAAATTATTATGGAGATTAACGAGGCCATCTATCAAGCTTTACGCCTCTCGCAAGTTCTATTTGCTAATCGAAGGGATCAAAAATAGCGTCACTGATAAATATTTATCTTCTTTATCTTCTCTTCACCACTTCTTGCTAAAGCAACATCTGGGTAAGCCTTCTTGACCATATCAAACGTCTCAGTCACAGATTTACCGAGTTTCACACAGAATTTAATCGCGTACCTCTGCTGTAACGAACGCTGCATTTTCGGCTTGCACCACTCACAGAAACAAATCGCTCGAAAATGTTTGTCCTGCCTCTCCAGGTGCTAGGAGATAACTGACCAGCCGCGCGTTCGTTATCTAAGAACGCCTTCTATCGAAGTACAGTCGCGGCGGAAGAAAATCAGTCCTTTTACTTTCCGGGCAAACCCAGTACTTTCGTTTTAACATCAGGCACTTTATGCACAAACCTCCGAGATCTAATACTCAATATATATATATATATATATATGCATATCTCATATGATTTGTGTAAATTATGTGTTCCTTATCTTAAAAAGCTTAGGCAGGCTCTGGGTTTAGCTTAAATACCATGTATTGCTAAGTGGTTTCCACAACTGAAAGAGACTAAAGCCTGGTGGCGCCACCTAAATGTGCGTGTTTTCGTTTTCCGAATTTAACGCTGATTTAGTGCAAACCGCATCCGTTTGTGACAAATGTGCGGAGGCAAAATAGAAAGTGATTACATTGGGCAATGCGAAAAACAAGCAGATATTTCAAACGAAATGAAGAAGGATGAATATTGAAAAGGAAAGGGTTGCTACACAAAGAAGTGTATAATATTTTATAAGATCGAAGAAGTCAATTTCAATACAAATTAAAATAAAGTGCTTATAATCTCTCACTATACAATTTTTATTTGATCAAGTTTCTCAATTTGATTTACTAGTTGCTTGTTCGATTCGTCAATGACAGTCAATTCTACAATACCCGAACTAAACCGTGTTTTATCAGGTCAAGGTTTGCGTTTTGTGTGATATAACCCTTTTTGGATCGGTAAGTACGAATTTAAACTCGCATTAGTTTGAACGTTCCAACAGTAAAATCTACATCACATCACTCACCGACGGATCAAAGTGTGCAGGGCTTCTTCTGGAGAAATCAATACTAGCATAAGTTAACGACCGCAAAACAAGTTCCTAAAGTTTCTAATGAATAACTAAGCGGCAATAAAGGCTATCCATAGCGCCAGTACTAAGTCTCATTGCTTTTGGTTATGCAAGCAGGCAATAACTTGACTCTCAGTAAATAACTCGGTTAACATTATCTGGATACCCTGTCACAACTGGCGACACAATTTCCCTCATCTGCGCTAGACCGTTAAGCTACTTCAATGGTTGTTTGAAGTAATACGCCTACTTCTAGACAAACTAGAACTTAGTGGCATTGAAGTGGCCATCACAGGGCGCCTACTCTTAGGATCCCATCTTCAGAAAATGGGGAACAAGGATTTGTCGGAATGCAGAGTAACCGCGCAGGATGATGAGATCTTGGAATATTAGCTATGAGAATGCCCAGCCTTCAGTCGGATGAGATGCTCCCGATGCCCCAAATTAAGAGGCATGGGGCAGCTGGGGTGGAAAAAATCTGATTTTTTCTTACTGAGTTTGCTGGATAAGACTTAATTTGGTTATTGCCAGGGAGCAGAATCGGTCCAATGATGGTTTAAGTGCGACCGTCTGCGGCCTGGCACTCATGCGCATATCTTGTCAATCAACCAACCCAGCAAGTATAAATAGCAATTAGCACAAATAGTGTTTTTGACGAGTGGCAACTTCCAACTAAATTTAGTTGGAGTCGCTCCATAACCTTTACATTGAATAAGCATCGTCAGGCTTACAACTGCCTTTATACCAGATATATTGATAAATTTTTGAGATATCTTAATAATAATAATGGGAGATATTTTTATAAGAATAGGGAATTTTGGTGCAAAAACTGGTTGTAATGAATCCAGAGCTTTTTCGAAACCCTGTAAAACTTATTTTGGGATTTCAACCTTGTGCTTGATATTTTGCTTTCTATATTTTACTAATTTCGTGAGAATTTCAATGAAGTGGGTGAGGTTATATCCTTTAACCTACCTACCAACCTGCGATTCAAGTATCAAAACTAGTTGATATCCGTCGATATCATAAATATAACTGATGGTTTAAATATTGCGTAATTTGAAACTGATATTAAGCAAGATATTTTACTGTAACTAAGTCGTCCCCTCAATATAACAATAGCGTATAATTTTTTTGGGGTTTTGAGAAAATCTAGTTTAAAGTTTTTGTCAAATCAGATGTCTATTAAAACCTCAATATCGCGGTAAATAAAAATTCTTCATAGTGGATTTTTCGATGAGTACATTATACCGTTTCTTGTCTTTAAATTTATCAAGTTTCTTTATTCTACGCATCCTTTAAGACCATTATTCAAAGCGCAAGTCCTCCATAGAGGCCATTTTATTTTTTAAGGAATTCGTATAATGTATCTGATACACTATTTTATTTTGTATGGTATACGCTGTTTTATTCAATAATTTTACGGTATTTTTATTAAAATATTTGATCTCAAAAATATCAATTTGTAACATTATAAAACAGTAATTAATTCATAGTTTTGTTAATTCAGTGGCATTTATTCATTACTTTCCAATTTGGGTTATTATAAACATGAAGGTATACATTGCGTAAATCAAAAATAACTAGAAATTCATTCGTATTCATTCTCTACCTCTGCTACATCTGGCTCATCTAAACAATTTCGCTTATTTCCACCTCGTAAATTAAAAAAAATGACTGCGAGCCACGAGGAATTACACTCTTTTTGCACAAATTTTAAAGATTATGCAGCTTTCGATTACAAATTCGCAGCTCTTTATTGTATTTGCCAGCAAACGAAAAGTTGAACACCTCTTTTTGAGGTATCTCTATGTCCGGCAATCCCACAGCGAAATCAAACTCATAAGTCTTTGGAGCAATTTCCACAACAACTGGTGGTTTCGTGTTACAGCCTGTTGATATTTACCTTCCTTACTTCACTTACATTATATAAAAGACGATACTCACTCAGATGTTTAAAATCCATATTTTTAATGAACAAACTTTTTCTGCGAAAGCTGAAATTTCAAATGACTACAATATTTCCTTGGCATTCATGTAGTCAAAACAACGTAAAAATCGCATAGGCTACTACTCTTGTAAATTTCTGATAAAACTTTCGAATTTGTATTGAAAATAAAACAGCTTATGTGGAGTATAGAAATGGTCGGAATAAAACTATTTTTCAAACAATAGTGTATATTATTATAAGCTATTTTATGAGTTAAAGTTTTGATAAATTGTATTTATTTCTACAGGCTAAAATGGAGTATAATGCGCATACACTATTATTCTTTTAACAACTTTGCAGTAGCAATTTCAAGCAAAATAGCGTATATGAGCTTATACACTTATTGAAGGAAATTTTTGAACATGAAATTATACACCATTTTTTCCAATGACGTTTTGACCCACTTTGTGGAAGTAGAATTTGACGAAATTTTGACCAGACATAGAATCAATGATGGAGATTCTAAATATGCAATAAAAAAATAATGGCGTATGAGCACATACATACGCTATTGTTATATTGAGGGGACGAAGTAATCACTTGACTATAACATGTGGAATTGCGTTCGTTGTGAGGCGAGCCAGTTCCATCGTTTTCGTAAATGTCGTAGACAATTTTTACATAACGACATAAAATACCGCGCATCCTGTATGTATCGGGTAATATAATAAACTATCAGCTGTTTATTTTATATTTCCAGCTGACTTTCTACTCAAAGCTTTTAGCTGTTGGTTTTTCATATCAATATTGTTTTTGTGATTGCACATTTTCCCATTTCAATTATACAAATCTTTTCATTCAATATTTTATACAAACACGTTTAAGAGTCTGTCAGGCATTTGTTGAACACGTGTTTGTGTGTATATATGCATGTCTATATGTTTATGTGTGTTGCGAACAAACATGTGTTCGCGCCGTATGGTCGCTTAGTGGCACAATGACAGTCCGTTATTCGTAGACTTAAAGCGCCCATACACGAGCACACAAGTGCGTTCGATCGGTATGTGTGCGCTTGCGGTTTATCGTGTATGGGCTTGTTCGCGTACCGATCCATGTTCGCGAAAATGTTTGATTTTTTACGATCGGTGCGCGAACATGTTTATCGTGTATGGCGTTGTCGGCGCACAAAATCTCATTTCTCTCGTGTCGCCGAACAGTGAAGATCGCGGACAATGGCAAGTGTTAAGGGGAGAGCTTGCTTTCGAGGCTTCAAAAAATCGATTTTTTTGATGATTTTTTTGGGAGGAAAAGAAATAATTGATTCAAGCGAAATTTCTCGGCTTTATACTTTATATATATATATATACTTGAACATCTTTCACAAATTTTTTGGATACGAAATCTTTGATATTCTGCCTTTCGGAAGCAATTGCCCGATGCATCTCGTATGTGCAGTTTTCGGACGGCGAACAGGATGCAGGTCGCAATTCCTATCGGAAACAAAAAATTCAAAGAGATTCATATTTTTTATTAATTTATCTTCTAGTTAAACTAAGAAAATTCCAAAAAAAAGTGTAAAATTTAAAATTTTATTAAAAATTGAATAAATAGTGGCTTTTGATAAAAAAAATTTAGTTTATGCTGTTTAAAAATATGTTAAAACTTGACTTTTCTTAATATTTTTTTAGTTTAAATAGAAGATAATTTTATGCCAATGATAATAAACTTTGCCCTAATTCCATACGACGTTTAGTTTTTTTCTATCCTGCTCGCCAATTAAGAATAATCGTAAAAATGAAAAACCGAGAAATCACGCTTCAAAGTTTTCGCTTTTTGCCTAAGCGCTCATACATACATATAGTGTAAGAAAAATAAACGTTGGAATAACTTATTATCGATATACAAAGAAATATATAAACGTGCTACATTAGAAATAAATTCGAAGAAATGTTCCGCTTGCCTGTCGCACATGTTAACTCTGTGAAAAACGAACGCAAAATGGATTTGTGTGTCGTGTGTGGGCAAACGAATTCACACCGATCGAACGCACTTGTGTGCCCGTGTATGGGCTCTATTACTCACATAACCGTTAAAAGAGTTCAAACATTATTTGCATTTGTATAGTTGTTGTTGTTGTTGTTGACATTTAATCAATTGATTTTGTGTTTGCTTAAAATTCGATTGTTCAATGATTTTGGTTTGAGACTAAGAAGAAGGGCAAACAAAACATACAATTATGTATGTATATACATATATCTAGATGCATACTTATATACTTACGTTATATATTGATGCATCATATACATAAGTATGTTTACATATTCACATAAGCATGAATGGTCATTTAATATTTGTTTTTGCTTTTGAGACATCTTTAAGGTTTTTCTTATATATTCTTCACCTCATTCGATCTTCAGTTTTGCTATTTGCATGAAAATAAATAAGCTTTAATCAATCGTATGTGCGATAAATAAGAGAAATAAATTTCAAAATATAATTATTTGCATTCAATTCGCTTGACTTTTGGACGCCTTGAAAGCTAAGTGGTCGCGAAAAACATAAAGAACAAGAAAAAGCTTCACGGAAGCTATAATACCCCTCACAGGTGCATTTCTTATAGCTCTGTGTAATTAGTCCTGCCATAAGTTCTGTTACAAGTTTATGCCGTTATAAAAATGAAACTAAAATACATTTTGAATCAAATTGATTTTATTTGAAAACCAAAAATATTTTTGAAACTCTTTTCTGTGTAGTGCTTACCAACTCAGACCACAAACTGTAGTTGGACGGATTCAAAATTGGACTTCCAGAGGCTAAATCATCCAGAATTTTGCTGAAAGATCCATTGATCTCCAACAAAGAGTACTGCTGGCTTATTTTTGCTCCAGTTGTAACCCTTGTTTTCACAGAATTGAAGAGGTATTATACCTTTACTGAAGATTATGAATCCATGGAATGACATTTTTGCTTCTATTTTTTGTATAGATTTTGTCGTTTAGCTTACTAAAAACTTCTTCACCATTGAAAATTTTATCTTTGGTAATAAGTATACGCTCACTCATGTGGATACCATTTGTAACACAATTTATGGCAAGAGTAAGGTAAGGAATTTCAATGTATGTATACATTTAGAGGGTCTCCGCTGTTTTCTTTTAGGTATCACAAGTTCGTTGCAAATTGTTGACGGCATAAAAGCCCATAAAAAATTAAAAAAAACATCAAAAAATATATGTACATCGCAAAAGTTAGACATAAAAAAATTTATAATCAAAAGTATAACTACAAAAACAACAAACTAATAATCAGATGAATCGTGTATTCTAATAATAGTGAATAAGGCTTGATAATGTGAAGATACACGGTTTTTTCATGCAAATGTGTCTGAAAAAATTATATTTGTTGTTGCTTATTATACTATTTTTTTTTTGTTTCTTTATCGCTGATTAGTTGCCGGTATTATTCAATTGTTTATTTATGAGCTCATCGCTTCGGCAGACAGTATGAATATTGACTGTGGCTTAACATGACTGTGAAATGCTTTGCATTTTTTTGCAAGATTTTGGTATGAATTTTTACTGCCAAACTAAATTATTATGAGGAAAATTGAACTGCTTAATTTTATTAAAAAATCTCACATATTGGTCGGTATAAATGTTTGAGAAACAAGCAACAGGGCGAAAACCGCTATATTGAATATATTAGAGCCAGGGAAAATTCTAGATTGATTTCATTCACTCCAGAAATTGGTGCTTGAGAACCGGCGATTTACTGTCAGAGATCTTACTGGCATCATTGGAATATCAGAAGGATCAGCGAAATCCATTTTGAAAAACCATATGGGCTTAAGGAAAGTGAAAGCATGATTGGTTCCAAAATCATAAATTTTTTTCGAAAACAGCGTCGCGTTAACGTCTGTGAAACAATGCTTTCCGTCTACCTGGATGTTATGAAACATATTTTTACTGGCAATGAGTCTTGGATCTATGGTTACGCCCCAGAACCATACGATAAATCGGCCGAATATCCTGGCAAAGATGAGCGGAAGCCGAAAAACCGCGTCACAGCAGGTCAAAAATCAGGGTTATGTTGACAGTTTTCTTCGATTATCGATGATGCAATGCTTACGGTCAGCAGGTTCATGATTTTGGGCCATTTGATCCAGATTTGGCGTCAATGCGGGTGTGGTATTATACTCGACTTTGTTAATCAACTCAGGCTAAATTGGTAATGTGAACGCGAAAAGGAAATCCATTGGAGAATTAAACACATATTGCTCATTCCCTAGCAGAGAGGAATATACCAATGGTTCTGTGAACGACAGTTCCAGCGGCGAAATCTACATATTAACGGATGGATGAAAAAGTGAAATAATTCATACGCGGAAGGTAGCTTCAAACCAAAATACTAGGTTCATTCTTTCAGGCCATAATTGTTGCCAACAATGCGCAATAACAGGGGATGCAGTTTTTTACCAAGAGTTGTTGGATAAAGCTTAATGTGCCTAAGTTTCGGCATCTGGGTTATAAGGCGCGTGAGTCTGCCCAGTTACTGTTTTCCAAATTGTTTTAAACCGTTATAGCAACAAGAGGCCGAGCGTTGTCATGACGTAAAATTATTAAAGTAGCCAACTCCGGAAGCTTGTTGCATGGAGTAACTGTGCAAAATTTTTTTTAATTCTCAAACTAAATGCGCCGCCTCCCATGCATTTCTTAGAAACCGGTTCGGCAAGCCAAGTATTCCTGTTGATTTCCAAATTTTATATTCTAAATAATTAATTGAAACAATAAAATGTTTTTTCCGCAATAAAATGTACAACTTAAATTGTATGTCAAGTAGCTAATTTGAGATTAAAACTCAACACTCTCGCTGCGAACGAGATGAGGGGAATTTTAATAATTACTATCAACACTGATCTTAATTGGAATTATTGAGGCCTTTGCCCATATTTGTCTGGCTGCGTATGCGCAAGTGTCATACGATTGACTTTTGCCCATACATTTCGGGTTTGAGTGGGCGCGCAGCCGGCAACGACAAACACCGCGCGGCAAACATTTGCCGGCATTTGCATATCGATCATAATATTTCGGCGTTCTTCAAGATTACCGCATACGATTACGGCCTCTTTTCGTGTACCCTTAGTTGTTGTATTAAAACAATAAATTAAAAGAAAAAATAAGTTTGTGTAAATTTTGCAGTTTTTCAAGTTGCTCTCGTTTTGTCTTTCTTCTTTGATTTGCTGCCGAGCATTGAAGAATCATCTTGTAAGGCGTGTGTACCGTTGAACCGGTTTCAGCGCTTAGATTCTTCGATACACGCATGGCTAATTATTGCTGTTGCTTAAAGTAGATGGTGTGAATCTGCAAAAATGGCTGTAGCGAAGAGGAAATCAAAGTAGCAGAAACGAGTGGAGAGCAAGGGGTGCGGTTCCGGAGCTTGGCTGTGCGGCATACGATTTTTTTTTGGCAAAAGCTGTGGTTTGTTGCCTTTTTTTGCACTAAGACGCTTAGATTTGTAGAAATTATCATAATTATTTCGCGCGCTTTGGCTAAAAATCATATAAAAACTGCGAGACATCAACGTTAAGACAGACACAAGTCGAACAGTTTTCAATAGAACAACTCGCTTGAAACACTCTAGAAAAATGGTAAATATTTGTGTGTGAAAAAAACATACAAAGGATTTCAAAGGAGCAAATAAAACCTTTAATAATAATAATGGTGTTATTTTCGTTTTTACTGAAAATATAAAGAAATAAAAAAAAAATAAATAAATCTAAAAAATATCTAAAAAAATTAATTCAAGTACATAAATAAAAATGTTTTGATACTGAGAAAAAATGATTGATTTTTCATAATTTTTTATTTATTAATATTAATATATATATTAATGTAACATACAGTAAATAAAATGGATATTAATAACTGAAAGCTGAAAAAATCCAAAATCCAGTTTAGATAAACAAATTTTGTAAACAGAAACCAAAAATTCTTAAGAATTACGACTTATTCCCACCTTCTATTCCTTACTCATCTAAATCTCATTTACACTTCCTTGCAGAAATTCTTCGCCATCGCTACCTTCGCCGCTGTCTTGGCCTGCGCCTTTGCTGATGTTTCTGAGTTGGGTTATGCCTACAGCCAACCCGCTGCTAGCGCTCCAGTGAACGCCTACATTCCACCTGCAGCTAGCGCTCCAGCTCCAGTCTTCTCTGCCCCAGCCCCAGCACCAGTCTACTCTGCCCCAGCTCCAGCTCCAGTCTACCAGCCAGCTGCCGCTGCTCCAGCACCAGTCTACTCTGCCCCAGCCCCAGCTCCAGTTTACCAGCCAGCTCCATCTGCTCCAGTCTCATCATACATCCCACCTGCACCAGCTGCTGCTGCCCCAGAACCAGTCTACTCTGCCCCAGCCCCAGCTCCAGTCTATCAGCCAGCTGCCGCTGCTCCAGCTCCAGTCTACTCTGCCCCAGCCCCAGCTCCAGTCTACCAACCAGCTCCATCTGCCCCTGTCTCATCGTACATCCCACCTGCACCAGCTGCCGCTGCCCCAGCACCAGTCTACTCTGCTCCAGCCCCAGCTCCAGTCTTTGCACCACAGCCAGCTGCATCTGAAGTTTACGAACAACCCGCTCAAGATGGTTACAGATACCGCACTGTCCGTCGTCGCGTCTACAAGCAACGTCGTTTCTAAGCTAGCAGTCTTTCAAGCTTTAACATGCATTTAATGAACAACTGAGAGGCTTTCGAGGCGAATTAGTTTTTTTAATTCGTTCGAATTGTGTTGTTAACTATTTTTTGCGACAATAAATTTTAGTTTAAAAAAATCCAATTATTTTTATTTCGACAGCTAGGGGCAATTACAAATAATCGAATTTTTGCGTTCTTGACTCAGATATTTGAGAAACCAAGTATTCCAATGAAATCAAAAATAGAGATTCCTAGATAATTGGATATGGTTATATACAATTACATTCCTAAGTATTCAATTTGATCCCATTACATCCGCTTGCTTTGGTAAACTATTTTTCTATGACTATCGATCAGCACCATCATAGAAAATTCGCTGAGGTCTCGTTCGTTTTATTTGACTAAAAAACATACTTCTATAGTAATCTTATCTGTTTCCACGACGATTTTCCGTGTCTACGAACTTACCATAGAATAATTGAGATGAACTCTTTCAGACGTTAACTTTATTTTTCCAAAAATCTGATGAGGTCCCGAACAATCGACAGATGGAGATCCTTTGATCGCACTAAACTTGTAATTTTTAAAATCCTTGGGAAGAAGTTGAAATAATTAGAATTTTCAAATTTTGTAAGAATAATATGAACCTGATCGACCTAATATGACCTAATAATACCTATAAACGTATGGAGAAATCTTAAATAAAGCTAGCCTATTGGACTTGGGGCTACAGTAGTTTATAAGGAGTGAGGAAAGTTTTCTTATCGCCATTCACTTGGGAGTGGCCAGAAACGATTATTTTACATATGGCTCAAGCTGCTTCCGGCCTTTGACCAATTGTCCTCTGGGTAATCTAAGAACATCCGTTTGAAGGCGAGCTAAGGTGAAAAGGCGAAACATCCCCTCCCCAGGATTGTGCGCTGCGTTCGGAACCCGGCTCGTAAGAAACTCTCCCAATGAAAAGGATACAACAGCCTCGGATGAGAGACCTCCCTTTTGATAATTTGATTTAAAAGATATCGAATTCGCTTGTTATCCATTCCGTTTCTTCGAATAATGCATGTTGAAAATTTACGGAACATAGTATTTTATTATAAACATCACTTTGAATAAGTATTTGAGTATGAATCTCTATAACGTTTGGAACTACTTGTGCGTCATTACTTAAAAAAATAATAAAGTGGAAGTTGACTATATTTTACAAAGCTTGGACTGCACATCCTGAATCGTGGTTGTATAAGGCTCTAAAGAAACTTTCGTATTCGAAGGAAGGCTGAGTTCGTAATCCAAACTATATACATTAGTTTATTTTCCAGAAAGGCTAAAAAGTGAGTCTGAGTCGTTAGAATCAAATGTTAAAGTAAGGTTTAATTTTCAAAGACTCAGAAGGCAAGAGGTCCATAAGGTATTGAATTTGGAGGCAGATTGGTTATTGCAAGTTAAAAGGGATTTCCGTTGTGAAAATGCAAATTTTCCGTTTTCTTAATCACATCACGAAGATTTGCTCTCTTCACTTCCGTAACTGTTTGTTCTATTCACTATTTTGATAGCTAGTGAACGCTTCTAGATTAAATGCTTAGATACTAACCTAAATACAGGAAGTCTCACTCCATAATTATAATAAAATTTGAGCATAAAACACAGAAATTAAAATTGAAACACTGAGGCAAGTTTACTTAGCACTTAGACGCACTTAAATTTCACGTGTTTGCAATTACACACACATACACAAATATAAAAAAGATATAAATGTATATGCAAATTCATTTTCATTTGGCTTGCTTATGAGCTAATCTCACATTAAACCCCATTTCGGCCTTAAGTGCCTTGAGCTGTCTTCGTTTATCTTCATTAGAAATTTCGCACTTTCAAACAAATAGTGTGTTTGAAATGCTTTTGTTGTTTGTTTTTATTTTCGTTTTAATGTTTTGTTTCTCTTTACACACATTTTGGAGTTTCTGCATTGAAGTACATCATTGTTTGTTGTTGTTTTGTCAAAAATATTTGGCTACAATAATTAATGAAGTGAATTGTCGAAAGGCGAATCATATAAAAACTGCGAGACGCTAACGACCAAACAGACACAAGTCGAACAGTTATCATCCACAGAGCAACTAATCCCAATTGGCTGTGCAAAAATGGTGAATATTTGCTTTGACAAGGATATACAGATAAAATGAAACAGAAGCCATTTGTTCTTTGCAGAAATTCCTTACCGCTGCCACCTTTGCTGCCGTTTTGGCCTGCGCATGCGCTGACGTCTCCCACTTGGGCTACAACTATCAGCAACCCGCTCCGGCTGCTAGCGCGCCATCCAACTCATACATTCCACCAGCTGCTAATGCTCCCGAGCCCGTATATGCACCCGCACCAGCTCCAGCTCCAGTTTACCATCCCGCACCAGCTGCTCCAGCGCCAGTATATCAGCCAGCGCCTGCGCCATCCGCTCCCGTATCTTCTTACATCCCACCTGCACCAGCTGCCGCTGCACCAGAGCCAGTCTACCAGCCCGCTCCAGCTGCTCCTGCTCCAGTCTACCAACCCGCACCAGCTGCTCCAGCACCAGTCTATCAGCCAGCTCCTGCGCCATCCGCCCCCGCATCTTCTTACATCCCACCGGCACCTGCCGCCGCTGCACCGGAGCCAGTCTACCAGCCCGCGCCAGCTGCTCCTGCTCCAGTCTACCAACCAGCTCCTGCACCATCGGCACCAGCTTCCTCGTACATCCCACCCGCACCACAACCTGCTGCATCTGAAGTTTACGAACAACCTGCTGAGGATGGTTATAGATACCGTACCGTTCGTCGCCGTGTCTACAAACAGCGTCGCTTCTAAGCCAGAGTGAACGAAGTATATATGCCAGAATTCCTATTTAAATTCGTTTAAACCACATTGTTACCGTTGTTTTATTTTAATATACAAGTAAGTCAATAAACTCTTTGATACTCCGAACACGTTCTAACTTTTCTTAGTCTTCCTCAAAAGACGAACCATTACTGGTTTTGAGCAGGATGCAGTACCGTTACGGAACGATTGTGGAGTATGTAATCTAAAGTTGATCCCTTTTGTACAATGGTATTTAGATGGAATTTAGGTAGGTAACAGTGCCGCCACTTCGGGCTAAATTAAACTATCGCGAGATCGCTTGATATTATTTTCATTATGTTTTTTGTAGGCAAACTTTCAAGTTTTTGTATCTAATAAATTCCAAAAGTTCGATGTCTGTTTTGTGATAGAGATGGACTTCTTTAATAAAACCTTAGTTTTTGACTTGTCTTAACTTGGCCACATATGTTTTGCTATCTTGCATTTGGTTGTAGAATTCCATCTATTCTGAACTATTTGCTCAAACTGTATATTGAGCTGCCTTTTGATCGTTCCGTAGTTGTTCAGTAGAACTCCAAAGGCCTTCCTATGTCTTCCAATTAGAAGATGCTATTTGAGTTTGGTAGGCGAAACGATAGAGAGATATCAAATTCTCGGAGTTAAACATAATGAAGTTTAAACTTCTGGGTTACAGTTTGCGGTTAAGCAAGAAGCCCTGGTATTCCTTACTTCTTTCTATTCGAATTACATTGCGATCGTTTCTTCTATTTATTATTAAGACTCATTAAGAATTTTTCCATTAGATGGCATATGTTGAAACGAAAATAATAACTCTGAGATCTTGTAAATAGAAAAATAGGGTTTTTTTGTTGTTACTAAATTTTCAATAATTTTATTAATACCCATCTTCCAATTAACTATTCTTTAGTAAATTTAATCAATTTATTACAGACTGATCTCGAGTTAAGTTGGAAGACGGATCCATGTGTATAAGTTAAAATGAATGGAAGTTCTCCGTGCGCCATTCACTTAGGAGCGGTCAGAAACGATGCCTTAGAGCAGGTATCCTCTGGGTATCCAAAAAAAGGGTTTAAAGGCGAGCTATAGTGAGAAAACTAAACTTTCTTCCACAGGGCCACAGAGGAAAGGACATAACAGCCTCGGCTGAGCGAACTTCTTTTGATGACGACCACTGAAACTGTATTAAGGATTATAAGTTTAAGGCATGCACTTGAAATGACCGGGAAGGTTGGGAAGGTACCGTTGCCCAGCGGGCTGATGTCCTCGTAAGAGTAAAGCCTGACATCCCCGTCGTCCAAGAAATGTGATGAACGGGACAAGGATTGAGAAGAGCAGGTCCTTATGGCATTTACTACAGTAGCCATATAAAAAAGTGGAAATATGGTTATCCATCATGTTGTGCAAAAGTGCACGTCAACAAACACAAAGAAGGTTTGACGTCGGGAAGCTGCAATCACAACAAACAGGCTAACGATTTTCTTGCTCTCTGAGAGCGCTCATCAGCAACTCGGTAGAAGGGAATTGTGGGACGGCATATCAAGCTCCTTACGTACAGATGCAAACTAGCAGTTAGGTTGAACTAGCAAGAGGGCAGAATTTACTATATATTATTTTACATAATTTTCTTCTGAAATCCTGAGTAAAAGACGTATTTATCGAAGCTTCTCATATTTATTGCGTGGATCTCTGACGACTACAAGTAGCTTTGCCTTTCGGAAAAACCGCCTGATCTTTGGAGTTACTTGCCGCGAGCAGACCGAAGTGGAAGATGCTATCTGAGACCGTAGAAGAAAATATTTTAGATAGTTCTGCCTAAGTTAGAAGTTATAGTATTCTAGAGAGTTTAAAATATAAAATTTCTTTTCAATTTGTCGGCTTCATTTATTTTAATTATGTCAAAAAAGAATTCAAATTTACACCTTTACCGTTAAGTTACCAAATTAGTAACGGCGTTGTTTGTAGACACGGCGACGGACAGTACGGTATCTATAGCCATCCTCAGCAGGCTGTTCATAGACTTCAGAAGCAGCAGGCTGTGGTGCTAGGTACGAAGAAGAGGGCGCAGATGAAGCAAGAGCTGATTGGTAAGCGGTAGCTGGTGCCGGGGCGTAGGCTGGCTCGGGTGCGTTGGCGGCTGGTGGAATATAGGAGTTGACAGGTGCGCTGGCAGCGGGTTGGTTGTAGCCGTATCCCAATTCCGAGACATCACCGCAAGCAAACGCCAGCACGGCAACAAAGGTGGCAAGGGTGAAGAATTTCTTTAAAATAATTTCTGTGAGAGTTCTGTTCAGATTTTAACGTAATATAAATATAATTTTACCATTTTAAGTACTCTTAGTTGCTCCACAGAACACATCTTAACGTGCATCTGCTTAAACACGGCCTTCCGATGGCTTTTATATGTTTCCCACCTCAGGTGGCTCTATTTGTTTGAACAACTAATAAATGTGCTCCCAATAAAAGACATTAATAATATAAATTTTCTTTGCAGTAGAGTACAAAAAAAAAATCAAAATAAAAGACAGTGCGAACTTTCAATATTTGCTCAACTTTCAATTCTCTAAATATAAATAAAAGATTAACGGTGACATTTCAAGGCGTGGAAGTGCCAAAGCAAAAGCGTCTCAATACTAAGTGACGCGAGTGAATGTGGACGTGCCCTGTAGGAAATAATTTACTGACGAGACGAGGAGAATACGTTTGAATGAGACGAATAAATCGACTTCTTGAATAAATATAGTTTAATTTAAGAAACTTACTTATTACTTTGTTAAAAAGTGTATCGGTGCTTCAAAAAACCGAAATTGTTACGATTGGGGTTTCCATGTAAGTTTACATTTTAGTGATGGACGGGACTATGAGTGATCAATGGAGTGAAATAGGTAAAACAAAACTGATGGAATTAAATATATAGAATTGGATAGAGATGATAACAAGTTGGGAGAATCCTACAAAATTTATATAGAAATAAACAAATAAAATAGTTGTAGTTAAGGCTTCCTCCAATCTTTTCTTAGTCATATCTAATCAAAGCGCATAATCTGGTTGTAGTTGTAAACTAGTCTCTCCTTGGTCGTATTTGACTACGCGAAAACCAGAATATTTATTAGCCTTAGTCTGGATTATCTTGGGCTAGTTTCCGCCTAGTAAGTGTTATTCTACATTCAGTCTAATCTTAGCCTAGTTATGTTTTATCACATTCCATAGTGCTAGTATAGCGTTATCCTTAGTTTACTCTTAGCTTAGAATAAGGCTTTGCTTAGTTTTAGTGGAATATTTCTAGGCTACTTGTTATTCTGCATTAGCTCTGTACTTGTCTAGTCTTAGTTTGACTTTCATCTAGATTTAGGCACGTCTTGTTCAATATTATTTAAATCACATCAGCATTGGTCCAATATTAATCGGATTTTAGTCCAGCTCAGTGCTTGGAGCGCACCAAAATCGTGCTTGGCGACTTCAACGCCAAGGTGACCAACGAAGGTATCTTTGGCACAACGGTCGGTAAATTCAGCCTCCATGATGAAACATCCTTAAATAAGTTGAGGCTGCTCGACTTCGCCGAGCTCCGAAATATGGTTATCTGTAGTATTAGATTTCAGCATAGAATAATTCACCAAGCTAGCTGTCTCCGGATCGGAAAACCAACAACCCGATCGATCATGTTGTGATAGAAAGAAAGAAAGCTGGTACGATGAGATTGCCGGGTGGCGAAGAAATCATGTAGCATCAGTTTCTTTGTAAAACATGGTTAGACAAAAGCATGCCCGTCGTTGGTAATATAAGTGTGCTCGGCTCAATGCACCAAAAGGGAGACACAATTGATATTGACATTGATATTATTGGCCATAAAAACCGCGACGTTAGTTCTGCTCTCTCCAGGTTGAACAAAGACCCGAAGCAAATGAGCCTAGTGGTGAACGAGGGCAAGTCGTCGCACTCGCGAGTTGGCTTCCACGTCACTGTTGACTTACAACATGCATTAACACCAACTACAACGTTAACATCGAAATACAACATAAAATAACGGACTGCTATATGGTACTGATGCATTGACGATTTCAAGAGAAAGGTTCTGCGGAAGATTTATGGTTCTTTGCGCATTGGCTGTGGTCAATCGCATTCGATGGAACTATAAGCTGTACGAGATATACGACGACATTGACATAGTTCAGCGAATTAAAAGACAGCGGATATGCTTGCTAGGTCATATGGATGAGGACACTTCAGCTCGGAGAGTATTCGATCGGGAAACAGAGGAAGAGGAAGATCAGGTGAAGAAAGAAGAACGACTGGCACTCGGTTGTACACTCGGCGATAGCCGCGTAAGCGTTGTCCAAGCCAAGATATTGGTTTCCATTGACAGCAACGGTGTCACCAGCTTTATTTCGAAAAAAGTACGGACTGTTGATTTCACTAGACCAAAAACCACACCAAAGTGTCAATTTGTGGATTTTCTTTGCACCAGAAACGACAGTGTGGTTTACATACTGCACAACTCAGATGAAAGTTAGCCTCAACGGAGAAGTTAGTTTTCTTAATTATTTATTATTATTTCGATAAAAAAATTAATAATTTACAAATATATACCTTTCCATGATGAAATTTTAAACATTAATACAACGAAAAAAAATTACAGATCATGACGTATGAAAAATTGCCAAAACGACATTTAGAAATCATATAATCCCTATTGGAAAACTCGGTAGATTTTTTAGTAGATCATAATAGCACTTGAAAAACGAATCATATAAACACTCATAAACGGATACGACTAAACAGACACAAGTCACACATAATTCAAGAGAAAAATTAAATACTAATTAAAATGGTAAGCAGTCTCAAGGAAATAAAAAGAAAATATAAGCACTCAGGATAAAGAAATAAACATAATCCTCATTCCCACAGAAACTCTTCGTCATCGCCTTTATCACGGTTATGGCCTTCGCGTGCGCCGACTTCACTTACCTGGGCTGTACCCACCAAGAACCTACAGCTAGTGCACCATCTAACACATACATTCCACCTGATTCTGAGTTTTTGTAACCTGAACTGTAGCAAGGAAGCGAATTGACTTGAAATTTCTTATCACTGCTACAATAGTTTTATTTAACCAATCCAAGTTCAAATTTTAACTAGGCAATGTGATTAGTATGCATTTTTGGATTTGAAGAATTATATGAAGAGAAGAGAATTATATGAGGAAGGCTTCTATGATAACAGTTGTTGCCAATTTTAGTACAAAGCAAGAAGTCCTGAATGGGGTTTCTACCATGATGAATGAAGCAGTTTTGCAGTTTCAAGTTAGCAGCAGGAGTTCTATAGCTGGGTGCGGCTTCTCTTAGGGAGGTATGCAACCACTTCCATAGCCGAGTTGTTATATAGGCCTTGAGCTAGCCGAACGTGAGCTCAAAGCCAAGAAGCGCATGATTTCACTAGCAGTAACATCAAACCACTTCCATATAAAACTTACCTGAATGCCTGGTCACAGGAATCTTCGGAAATTGTTAAAGTGTTTGCTCACCGTGCCCAAATCCCATCAGGATGGGAACGAGTAGGTTTTCCCCTGTCTTCGTGTACTCGAGCGCTGGATTTATGGACCTCATGCGAGCTCAAAAAGATTTGGTCAGAAACTAGTACCAATGGTGTTGGAAAAGCCGTCTGGTGCAGAGTGGAACGCAAAAGGTTCACGGAACTACTAGTTCACAGCAATCTTCACATGGCACTTAAACTGTAAGGGTAAATATTTTAGTGGACGCAACTTGTCAAAATTGCAAAGAGACAGATAAGACGAAAACATTTAAACGCTTTCGACATCGGTCTAAGGTTGAAACATTTTGGCTGTCGACCGCGACGAATTTTTGGTCCATATTTAAGAGTTCTGAGCATCACAACGGTCAAAATTCTCTAGCAGTCCATGTGAGATTATTCGTGGCCTAATAGAAAATCAGCCTCATCTAATCCAAATTAAGTAGGTTTGGGGTATCCCTTTCCGTATGCTGAGTAATAAGTGGAATGAAAGAAAAAAGAGGCAAATCAAATAATATCTGCTCTAATAAGAACAACAAACTTTTGTATTAAAAAGTATTAGAGAGTCTTTTGCTGTTAGTCTTTCGAAGTGAATATGAATGTGATGCTTCAAAACAATTAGTCAGTTGACAAAAACATCATGTTAGCGTGTTTAAGAAGTTTAAAAAAAGTTTTGAAAAAAAACTGTGCACTCAAACAAGTAGAGCAAGTATTTTAGTGGTATCTGTTTCCAATTTTTGGTTTCATTAGGTTGAAATGGGATTTATAAATATCGCTATCTTCATATTTCCTCAATAAACTAGTTTCCGCTTTTGAAAACAACTTTTACTTTAAGTGCATTGAACTAGCACTACCGCTCATCTGCCAAGCAACACCAAAACGAAAAAGCGAATGCACACTTCTGGTGATCCAAGTTCACTTTCTGCTTAGAACTACTGGTTTTATGATTTTATAGCAACCAAATTAAGCATTAGATAACTTTAATGTCTGCGGCTACATTGCGAAATCGTATAAAAAGCGGGCGAGAAATACGATTAAGCAACCACTAGTTGAACTGTCTTCAACCGAACAACTCAACGAAAGCAAAATCAGTGAAAATGGTAAATATTGCAAATATAAAAAGTGATAATGAATAAACCACCAAAAAGGATAACGAATATTTAAAGTGTATAGTAAAAAGAAAGAAATGTCCGGCAAAAATTATTTGGAATACCTCAACCTAACCTAGCTAATTAATAAAAAAAAAATCCGTTTTCTTCAACAGAAACTCTTTGCCGTCGCCGCCTTCATCGCCACTTTGGCTTTTGCCAACGCTGATGTTTCCCATTTGGGCTATGGTTATGACCAACCCGCTGCTAGCGCACCATCCAACCAATACATCCCACCTGCAGCCAGCGCTCCAGCTCCAGTCTACTCTGCCCCAGCTCCATCCTACAGTGCCCCAGCTCCAGTTTACCAACCAGCTGCTGCTGCCCCAGAACCAGTCTACTCTGCCCCAGCACCAGCTCCAGTCTACCAACCTGCGCCATCTGCTCCAGTCTCATCTTACATCCCACCTGCAGCTAGCGCTCCAGCACCAGTCTACAGTGCCCCAGCTCCAGTTTACCAACCAGCTGCTGCTGCCCCAGAACCAGTCTACTCAGCCCCAGCCCCAGCTCCAGTCTATGCCCCACAACCCGCTGCATCTGAAGTCTATGAGCAACCTGCTCAAGATGGTTATAGATACCGCACTGTGCGTCGTCGTGTCTTCAAGCACCGTCGTTTCTAAACTGTGAACTGATTTTCGAAATAAATTTGTTGTTAACTGGTAATATCGGGTTTTAATTCACATTCAGGTAAACAATTTCGTGACAGCATGAAATCCGAGAGCGCATCACTGATTTAAAGTAAGTGTTTGGAGACAAATCACGATGGAAGAATTGAATGTGAAGATGGTCTCCGTTTGGTCTTGATTGCTTTGGAGAACATTTTTGCTCATTGTTCTATGCTGAACAATTAGCGGAAACGTAAGATGCAGCGATTCTGAGTTTTCTGCTGAGTCAAAATATATTGACGTATGTCTTTTTCTTACTTATAAAACATTCTTTGTAGACAAGTAGTTCTTTACGATTACTTGAAAAAGCAAGATAGCAGTCGGATATAAGTAACCGAAACGGACCCGGATTTTTATCCGGCCAAGAACAGTCAACTCGGCAACATGCCTCAAAATTACTTCAGGGATGTTTTTTACCGCTGCAACAACAGCAACTCATTGATAGAAGAAGAAGAGCGTGCAAGTATTAGACCGATAACAGATGATCAGCAATGCAGTTTGGGAACAATTTTCTTGCAGATTTCGAAAACTGGTTATAACTAGAGAGTTAACCAGCCGCATTCATATATCAAACTAAGGTTGTGCACTAGCATTCTGCTAGACAAGGATATACTTTAATAACCATAATATTCTTTCATTGGAGAATCCTTTAAAGACAGGTCATAAAATTCCAACCGCTGCATAACCTCGTTTTATGCGCTTATTTGAAGCCCAAAGGAGACTCGTCCAATGTTAGTTAAATATTCATGTCTCTGTTTTTCTTTTTTATATTTTCCTAACGACCGACGGGTTAATGAGTTTACAGAGTATAATCGATATTGAAGTAAGGACGTTTATGGATTTTATTTAAAAAAAATTTCTCTTAAGACCGCGATGTCGTCATCGATCCACTTTTACCTTGCTGAACTCATAATCGCTCAGGTCCGATAAGTCTTTGCATCACTTGAAACTGAGGTTCGTATTCAACCCAAAGGCGAATATTTATTTGCATCTTCTTAAATATTCTGCAATAATTAAAATCGAAGTGTCACGCTTCCTGGTTGTCGCTGAAAATAATATGGGTCTGGTGGTGTCACGATAATTGCCTTTTCAGAACTTCAAGGGCTGACAATTTTACGTAGTGGGTGTATGTAAATACTTCAGGGCAGAAGTAAAAAAAAGAGGACAACAGTGTCTGGCCAGATATGATATGATCAGGTAACAAGTCTATTCAGTTATTAATCACATTTAATTGTTCTCAATTATATATTATTATTCCAACCTTCAGTTCATTGGATTTCCAGAGTTTCCAGACTTATGATAATTTTATTCTTAAAGAAGCGTGCCATCAGCAACCAGTTCTCATTTAAATTTCGTTTTCTATACTCACACATAGAACAAGTTTAAAGCGTTAATTAACAGATATTAAATTTTTACTTGAATCGAATCGAACTGCTACGATTACTCTACTTCTGTGTACACATATTATGGAAATCGAACTTGTTTGCAATATACTTTTTGGTTATAAACGAATTTACAACAGTCGTTTCTTTTTTTCGCAATATGCGCCAATTCGCGATGTTAAGCGAAGCTTTCTCAACACGGATGAGTCGACGTTGCGAGTTTTCGAGAGAAAAGTTCTGCGAAAGATTTATGGTTCTTTGCGCGTTGGCCACGGCGAACATCGCATTCGATGGAACGATGAGCTGTACGAGATATACGACGACATCGACATAGTTCAGCGAATTAAAAGATACCGGCTACGCTGGCTAGGTCATGTTGTCCGGATGGACGAAAACACTCCAGCTCTGAAAGTATTCGACGCAGGTCCCGCCGGGGAAGCAGGGGAAGAGGAAGACCTCCACTCCGTTGAAAGGACCAAGTGGAGAAGGACCTGGCCTCGCTTGAAATATCCAATTGGCGCCACGTAGCGAAAAGAAGAAACGACGGACTAGCGCGCGATTGTTAACTCGGCTATAATCGCGTAAGCGGTGTCTACGCCAATTAAGAAGAAGAAGAGAATGTGCAAAAGACCATAAATCTTCCACAGAACCTTTCTCTTCAAAACTCATAACGTCGATTCATAAGATGTTGTCATCGTTCATGCCTCTGCACCATTACTTCTCAATTACTTCTCATTGCCTACTCAGTCCGAAGTAGCACTTGTTGGCAAGACTTATTCTGCGTTGAATTTCGAGGCTGACATTTTTGTTGGTGTTTAGACTGGTTCCAAGATAAACGAAATTATCTACGACTTCAAAGTTATGACTGTCTACAGTGACGTAAGAGCCAAGTCGCGAGACTAACGACTGTTTGTTTGATGACAGGAGATATTTCGTCTTTCCCTCGTTCACTGCCAGACCTATTTGCTTTGCTTCCTTATCTAGTCTAAAGACAGCAGATGTACACTCTTATAGAAGGCTCTACTTGCTCGATTAAGCTCTACAGATCGAATAATTTTCTATAGCAGTAGATTGAAGAAGTCGCACGATAGGGAGTCGCCTTGTCTCAAACCTCGTTTGTGATCGAACGGCTCGGAGAGGTTCTTCTTGATCCTGATGGAGCTTTTGGTATTGCTCAACGTCACAGCCGTATTATTTTTGAGGGGATACCAATATCAGACATCGCGGCATAAAGGCAGCACGTTTTCGTGGTGTTAAAAGAATCTTTAAAATCGACGAAATGGTGGTGTGTGTCAATTAAGATTTCACGGGTTCCAAGATTTGGCTTATGGTAAATATTTGATCTTTTGTTTATTTTCCAGCTCTAAAGGCTTTAATATTCCACACAATACGTTCGATAGAACCGGCAATCCAGCTTCAGGTTCACCACCTCCTGGAGTTATGACTTCATTGCCATTCAACAGGCTGAAGCATTGTTCCCTCCAATTTTAGTATTTCGGCCTCTCTCTTTTTTGTCTGCAAATGCGTCTCGCTTCCCTCTTCAACTCTCGGTATCTATTTCATACTTGTTGTGTTCGATTGAGATGTTGCGAGGTAGACAGTATGTTTTCTCTCCGCTCCTTTTCCGAAAACCATTGGTTTCGTTTTCCAGCTGTACGTAAAGAGCTTAAATGCCGTCCCACAGTTCTCACAGCAAGTCGAGTATAAAATCGTTGGACTGTCTTTTGTGATTGTAGCTTGTACGGACGACCAGGTAGCTTGATGAAGTTTCTTATGCTGGAATCTGGTCCCGGTGAAGTCAATCAGCCTCAACCCATTTGGGAATGTTTCATCGAGGAGGTTGAATTTACCGACTGCTGTGCCAAAGACATCTTTTTTGACCACCATGCCACGCCATGCACGATTTTGACATCGTGGCGGGGGCAGCTCTCAAAAGTACGCTCTAAATATTCATAGAATTTATATCTTCCGATGATTAATTATTTTTTACAATGAAAGCCAAATTGTTTTGTAATAGAAATCCCACAGAAGGTGTATTTCAAGAAATTAAATAAATAGCTAATAACTAAAATATTTTTGATAGGTGATAGGAAAGAAGTTTAAAAAACTCCAACTTCGAGAGAAACAAGTCGCCACGTTGATGGAATTTTAAAATATATGAGAGAATCTGACTGCGTTTTGATGGTCTCCGTATAGTTTAAAATCCTTCAGTGATTCAATGAAAGAAGCTTGCTTCTTCTGGAGATCAATGTCACCGTCGATGTCATTAATCGCTTGCGTCACAATGACATCACTATAAATTAGTGAAATCGTCTTGTGCCTGGACCACACCAGTCTCAGCCTCTTGACTCGGTTGACTGGAGGACACGAATAGTGCTGAGGAAGATGGGCTTTCCTCTAATATAAGTATGATAAAGTAAGTTTCTATGCCAATGTTTAGCTTAAAAAATAGGTTATCATTTTCTATGCAGGGACTTTTTCCCTTTATTTTGGTTATCATTTCCAGTGTCTACACAACAATAACTGGAATTGTTAATTACTGTTTATCTCTCAGTGCATGTAGACAGGCAAGTTCTATTAATGTGTTCTCGAAAGATCTTCTGGTGGTTAGTTAATTCCTCAATAAATAGTTATAGAAAAAAACGCAGATGCCCAGAAGAGTGAAATTTGACCAAAAATGTTTACTTCCTTATATAAAAAATACAAAAAATGTCGGTTGTTAGCTCGGTACTGTTTACCTTGAGGATTTCATACAAATATGCTATAGAATCCGTTAATGTCTTCGTAGAAACTACGTAAGTTTTGCTTATTATTCATTAGTCATTTAATTTTGAGTAATTGATGAAGGCTGCGATTGCACGAATCATTGAAGGAGAGTACGTACATAGGATTTTATCATTTAGACTATTGAATACTTTACTATTGCAAAAAGAATGCTTTGATATGAAATCCAATATTCAAAAGGAATAATCCTTATAAAATTTCCTTATATCATCTGTCTTAGTGAAATAATTGGAACCAAGAAGGAAACATTTCTAAGTTATTTTAATATGTGCTGGTACATAAAGCTCTGGAAACACGTGAAAGACGAAGATGGTTCGATAAAAATTGAGGATATATAAGAATGAAGTATAACCCAAAAGTAAATTCAGATGTAAAAATAGGAGCTGCAATTTCCGGCAGATAAATTCTTATGGAGGAAATTACCATTAAGGTAAGGTGGCTGCATGCGAAATAACCTACATTATTCTGCGTGGAACATTTTCTTCTACAAATTTATAATATTTCTTCAATTAGTACCGAGTGTGTATTAATGTCATCGTTGAAAATATGCACTCTATTAAAATTCATCAAAAAAATTAGAATTATCTCAGTATGCATGGAAAACATGTTTCTACGAGAGACCAGCTGTTGTTATCTCAGTGCTGCCTTGTCTTTAAGGGCATTGAACTAATACTTCTTTATTTCTTTTTACTTCTCTGCTATGAAAAAAATATATGTGTCACTAATTGGTTTGCTTATTCCAATAGCAATTTCTAGTTTTGAAGGTAAATCGTTATTGCTGCTCTTAGCAGAAAATAATATTGCATTCTAAAAAGAAAAAAATCATATATAAAGTACTCATCTTCAATGACCAAACATTCAGAAGTTAAACTGACTTCAGTAGCACAACAAGCCAAACCAAATTTATTGAAAATGGTGAGTATCGAGTTCCTCAATGGCAAGGATATTCAATAAAGGAACTGCAAGTTTCCAACGAGTATAAATGAAATTACACCTTATACTACCTTCTCTATAGAAACTATTCGCCGCCGCCTTCATCGCCACTTTGGCTTTCGCCTGTGCTGATGTCTCCCATCTGGGCTATGGCTACGACCAGCCTGCTGCTAGCGCACCATCCAACCAATACATCCCACCTGCAGCTAGCGCTCCAGCACCAGTCTACAGTGCCCCAGCTCCAGTTTACCAACCAGCTGCTGCTGCCCCAGAACCAGTCTACTCTGCCCCAGCACCAGCTCCAGTCTACCAACCTGCGCCATCTGCTCCAGTCTCATCTTACATCCCACCTGCAGCTAGCGCTCCAGCACCAGTCTACAGTGCCCCAGCTCCAGTTTACCAACCAGCAGCAGCTGCCCCAGAACCAGTCTACTCTGCTCCAGCTCCAGCTCCAGTTTATGCCCCTCAACCAGCTGCCTCTGAAGTCTATGAGCAACCCGCTGAAGATGGTTACAGATACCGCACCGTACGTCGTCGTGTCTACAAACAACGCCGCTTCTAAACATGAGACTGATTTTTACTGATGACTTTATCAAATTGTGTTATTGAGTTCTTTAGCGATTTTATTGAAATAAATTAATTTTTACTGCGTAAAAAAATCTTTTGATTATCACTAAAAGATAGCACCAAACATTATTAGGTTATGTTGATACCACAGCAGCGAGCTTTAAGCTATTTGAAGGTGCGACTTTACGGTTATGGCGATTGGATTTTGATAAAGTTCGTTAGACGGCATATTTAAGGTTCTCCCATCTATATTACCGTATTGGTTTGAGACCTTTATACAGGTAGTGTGAAAATACTTATGTGCGTTAGAAGTAATGAACTTTTGTACATATTATTGTAATCTTCGGCTTAAGGGATAAGATATTACATTTTTATACCCTGAACAGGGTATATTAAGTTGGTCACGAAGTTTGTAACACCCAGAAGGAAGCATCGGAGACCCTATAAAGTATATATATAAATGATCAGTATGTCGAGCTGAGTCGATTTAGCCATGTCCGTCTGTCTGTATATATACGAATATTCTTCAGTTTTTAAGAAATCGTTTTGAAACTTTGCCTTCTTCATTTTCTGCTCATTTGTCGGATCTGCCGATATCGGACCACTATAACATATAGCTGCCATACAAACTGAACGATCGGAATCAAGTTCTTGTATGGAAAACTTTCACATTCGACAAGATATAATTTGGTACAGATAATTTTCTAAGGCAACAATGTAATCTCAAAAAAAAATGTTCAGAACGAATTACTATTGCATATAGCTTCCATCCAAACTGAACACATAGTTATTAACAGAAATGCACGTGTGAAGGGTATTTAGCTTCGGTGCAACCGAAGTTAAGGTTTTTTCTTGTTTTATTTGGCATTTCATTATCTCGAACAGGATGTACTAGATTTGCCAAGAAGTTTGTAACACCCAGACTTAAACGTCGTAGACCTGAAGGTAAAGTAAATTTGTATGTGCCCATCTGCATGCTTATCTGTGCATTCGCGAACCTTTTGGGAAATCGATAGGAAATTTCCATACGGCCGTTTTCCCCAAGAAGTTCCTCATTTGTCAGAACTCCTCGTAAAAATCTTTGTTTGGAAAATTGTTTTACTTGCCAAGATATCTACGAAGATCGGCTATTCAAGGTAGCGCTACAATCTCTAAACAAATGGTTTATATCGCACCACTATGACATATTACAGTTATTCAAACTGATCGATCTACATATATCAAGTTCTAGAAGTTCAATGCTGGCTTGAAAGGACTAATAAATTGAGGCCGTTTTCCGCCAGATGCAATCCGTTGGCCGATTACGTTATAAAGAGTGATCTAAGTATAGGTACTTTTTTGACAGATACGCGTGAATCGTAACAACCTGTCATGTTATTTTTGGTTATTGGTCTCCGAAGAATGTGTTTCGCTCACCATATCGTCAATATAATCAGCCTACTGAGCGTACTATTCGCAACATTATCAGCCATCTTGAGACCCAGCATTCATTACTGGATAATACATATTTGATCGAATAGACCACGTCCAGCACGTCGTGAAAAAAATGCAACGCGGACCGATGTATAAAATCACTTGGCGCATTTTATGTCGAGATCTGATAATACAGCTCCTGCAAAAACTGAATCCGCTCGAGCTTCCCAAGCGGCATCGCTTCGCTTTATGGGTTCTTGCAATGTTTCAAGAAGATCCAACGCTTTTGAGCTAAATTTAGTCCAGCGATGATTTTCATTTCTAGTTCAATGGGTATTTTAATAAACACAATTGTCACATTTGGGACGAAGAGCAACCAGAAGAGATTCAAGAGCTGCCATTTCATCCAGATAAAACAACGGTTTGGTGTGGTTTTTGGGCCGATGCAATCATCGGTCCATATGTCTTTAAAAATGATGCCGTTGAAAATGTAACCGTCAATGGCCACCGTTTTTGTGCCATGATAACCGACTATTTGATGCCTGAAATTGAAGCTCGTGACTTCGATGACCAGACATCGCATAATCAAATGGATTTATTAAAATAACCTTTCAGTGAGCAGATAATTTCATGTTTTGGGCCGGTCGGTTGGCCACTAAGATTGTTTGATATCATAACGATAGACATTTTCTTGTAGGGATGTGTAAAGTCTAAAGTCTATGCGGACAATCTCACTTCGATTCAGGCCTTGGAGCAAAATATCACACGTGTTATTCGACAGTTACCAGTCGAATTGCTCGAACGAGTCATCGAAAATCGGACTGAACGGATGGACCATCTAAGATATATCCGCGCCAACCTCTTTCAAATGTATATCTAAATGCCAAACAATGTTCTTTATAATGATATTAAACATTCCCCATTAAATTTGAAGTGCCTGGGTTTTTCTTAACAAAAGTAGGGAGCTTCGAAATGGATCACCCTTTACCAGAAGTGGTGTGGACAAGTACCTTCATAATTTAAAGACCTTAGTCTGTAATGAGTTTCTTATCTGATGGAAGAAATTCATCAGCATCGCCACGACAAACATATAGGCTTCAATATAGAAGGTAGAATTTACTGAAGTCACTCAAAAAATAAATATTGAAACTAACATCGAGTACTAAACTTATACACAGTTTTTCACAAAATCCATGAGATCTTTGAATGCAGCTTAAAACTGTTATATTCTCCATTTAGCGGAAATTGTCAATATGTGCACCACAATTGTACATATGTACATATATACGTGTATATGCATTTGCAACGAATTTATATACATATTCATAATATTAAATATATTCAAAAGCGTGCCATCTGCGAGCCGGAAAATATCATGCTAACACATTTTAGCTTCAATTTGACTTCACTTAGTACCTACTTTGCTTATGTGCTTTCAAACTGCTACTGAACCAGAAGCAGGTCGGAGAGATGATATATCTATAGTAGAATTGATTTGCATTTCCGTGATAAAAGTTTCTTGATTTGCGCAAAGCCAACTTGTTTAAATGTTTGCGATTTCTAATGCGTGTCTCAATAAACGAAAATGGTATATAAATGGTGAAGATACTCTGATAAGATTATCACAAGTCTCACGGACTGCAACAAAGCAACTTAATAATATTAAAGATGGTAAATATATATCTGATACGAAGGATACATCCATGAAGGACACCGCTAAAATTCGAATCTTCTTACCTTCCACAGAAATTCTTCGCTGCCGCTGCCTTCATCGCCACTTTGGCTTTCGCCTGCGCTGATGTTTCCCATCTCGGCTATGGCTACGACCAACCCGCTGCTAGCGCACCATCCAACCAATACATCCCACCTGCAGCTAGCGCTTCAGCACCAGTTTACAGTGCCCCAGCTCCAGTTTACCAACCAGCTGCTGCTGCCCCAGAACCAGTCTATGCTGCCCCAGCCCCAGCTCCAGTCTATCAGCCAGCTGCCGCTGCTCCCGCACCAGTGTACTCAGCCCCAGCACCAGCTCCAGTCTACCAACCTGCGCCATCTGCTCCAGTCTCGTCTTACATCCCACCTGCAGCCAGCGCTCCAGCACCAGTTTACAGTGCCCCAGCTCCAGTGTACCAACCAGCTGCTGCTGCCCCAGAGCCAGTCTACTCTGCCCCAGCTCCAGCTCTAGTCTATGCACCACAACCCGCTGCCTCTGAAGTCTACGAGCAACCCGCTGAAGATGGTTACAGATACCGCACTGTACGCCGTCGCGTATACAAACAACGTCGTTTCTAAGCTTAGAACTAATGAATATCCCAAAATAAATGGTTAGTTAACTCGAATGATATATAGTTTTGAAAAGTGTTTTCTAAAGAAATGTGGTGTTTGGAGTTCGAGATTTCTGGACTTTTTTTGTGAAGTTTATTAGTAGGCTTAGAGGAGATAAAGCTATGTTTGGGTTTTGGTGATGACTTACCGTTCACTTTACGTCGAAGAAAATTACTTAATCTTTTTCAGAGCCGATATGATATTGGGATATAATCATATACAGTTGCCGAAAGATACCTTATACCTATAAAGAAGGCTGCAGGTTTTTTACTTAATATCGTCACCTAAAATGCAAAATAACGTAACATCAATAAATTCGAAATTGAGTGCTTCATTGATTACGATCCACTACTTCAAATTACATACATATAAGTACATATGTCCAACATTTTAAGGTTCTGCTATCAGCTATAACCCAGTTTTAGTCAATATTTAAATTTTGTTTCACTTATGTTTCATTATTTTACGTGTTTCATTCCTGCTTCTGTAAATTTCCGAATATGAGGTAATGTTAAAGCTACTCTGTGCCAAGGAAGTCTTCATAATTTACCTAATCATATGCTAGGGATTGCAGTAGCATTTTTGTTTTATATTTTTTTGTCCCAGATCTTCAACTTATCTTCATTTCAAATCGGTTTGGAATAAAGTGGTATATGTATACCTTGAACAGAAAATGTCAGAAATATTTGTTACCCAACAAGTTGCTGTCTTTTGAACTATTTTTCAGAAAGGAGGATAAATCATGCTTTGAATAGTATGCTGTACACTACTTCCCAAGTTGACTTTTGCCGGCCTTCTAAACTGCTATGTATATGCTGCTAGGAAAGCCGCGTATCCAGCTTTCATGTCAGCAGACAACTCCAGTGTAAATTTGTATTTTGACAGCC
Organism: Bactrocera tryoni; assembly: GCF_016617805.1. Lineage (NCBI taxonomy): Eukaryota > Metazoa > Arthropoda > Insecta > Diptera > Tephritidae > Bactrocera > Bactrocera tryoni. The sequence goes on along the minus strand of NC_052501.1, from coordinate 61,827,355 downwards.
AAGCAAAAATCAAGACAATAACCTCGTTTCGCAAATAGGCCTGAAGAGTCTTTACTTTTACTGTCTGTCATATGACAAAGGCAACGAGGGACATAGTAGATAAGATTGACAAGAATTGTGTGCCGCTGTCATCCGAAAACGTGACCATTATTAGTAAACCCTTGCATTGTCTACACGACGATCTGGAGCATGAAGAGAAAGTCAAATTGCGATGGAACGATCTACCGATTTGCAAAAGTGCAAAAGTCATTTGTAAAATGGTACATCAGAAATGCACAATGTTCCTACTGGCCCACGATAGGGGGACTATTGAGAAATGGTTGGTCTGCTCAGTGCTCATGGTCATAGTCATAAGAAGTTGGCGGGAAATATCAATAGCAAGGTACTAGAGAAACAATGGATTACTTGTCCCGCATTAACCTAACCTAACATAACCTAAGTTAACACAATGGCTTATGCTACCACCAGCCAGTCGGAAAACAAAACAATGGCTTTATTGACGAACTGAGGCAATACGTTGGTAAAAGTGTTAAAAAACTTTCAAACTTAGCCTTTCAAAGTAATAATTTATAAACCTGGCTCCATAAGAAACTGTTTATAGGATGCAAGTTAGCACCCCATACATTCAAAAAGTATCATATGATGCATTAATATCATATGATACAAAATAATATAATATGACACCACTAAATCGCTGAGAGTGCGACACGTGTAGTGGCAACCTGTGGGAAGCGCTGCGTCAGCGAAGTGCCAACCTGTGGGAAGCGCAGCGTCAGCAAACTCCGTACCCGTTGCAGCGGCAAACATGGGTCAAGAGTTAAGTATAATTAATTGTTAATTTTAGTTCTTAAGTGGAATTCAATAAAGGAGCATAGCTCCCAGAAAACATTTTTTTTAGTAAAAATAACGAAACGTTTTTTAACTTGCATAGGTATATAGATTCTCTTTTGTTTAAATAATATATTCTGGTATAAGCTTTGTTCAATTTATGTTGATGTTTTAAATGTTTATTCGTAGCTTGGCTAAAAGCTTGCAAACTGCAATAAGTTTTCGCGAAAATTTAAAAATATTATAATTTAAACTGAAAACATGTTTCTAATAGCGATCAGCTGTTATTATCTCGTATTTGCTTTTTTCTTCAGTGCATTGAACTACTACTTTTCTATTTCTTTGTATCAACGTATGCTTGTCTTCTTTAAAAATATGTGTCTAATTGATACTCTTATTCTAATAGCTATTTCTAGTTTTGAAGTTAAATAATTGAAGCAGCGTTCACTAAAATGAATATTGCACTCTAGATAGATCATATATAAAGTACTCAGCTACAACGACCAACCATTCACAAGTCGCACAGAGTTCAGTAGAACAACAAGCAATATCAAATTTATTAAAAATGGTGAGTATTGAGTTCCTTAATGGCGAGGATGTTCAAAAAAGTAACCGAAGATTTCCAAAGAAAAGAAATAAAAAAATTTATATTATCTTTTCCTTAGAAATTTTTCGCCGCCGCCGCCTTCATCGCCATTTTGGCTTTCGCTTGCGCTGATGTCTCCCATCTGGGCTATGGCTACGACCAACCTGCTGCTAGCGCACCATCTAACCAATACATCCCACCTGCAGCCAATGCTCCTGAGCCTGCCTACGCTCCAGCGCCAGCTCCAGTCTACCAACCCGCGCCATCCGCTCCAGTTTCATCGTACATTCCTCCTGCTGCTAACGTACCTGAACCAGCCTACGCTCCAGCCCCAGCTCCTGCTCCAGTCTACCAACCCGCGCCTTCAGTACCAGTTTCATCTTACATCCCACCCGCAGCAACCGCTCCAGAACCAGTCTACTCTGCTCCAGCTCCAGCTCCAGTCTACTCCCCACAACCAGCTGCCTCTGAAGTCTATGAGCAGCCTGCTGAAGATGGTTACAGATACCGCACCGTCCGTCGTCGTGTCTACAAACAACGTCGTTTCTAAGCGGAGTTGCTTAGGATTGATGAGTAGTCATTTTTTTGACTCATCAGAATTATGCTATAGCTTGTTGTTTCTCTTGTGTTTATGTTAAAATAAAACTGATATTTTCTAAAAAAATACCTGTATTTTGAAATCTGTATCAGTGGCTTAGATGTTGTGGTGTCCGCATTTGTAAGTTCTCTTTCGATTGAAATCTCCAATAGTGATTCCTTATACTTATTATCTTAAAGATATTTAGAAACTTTCCCGTTGTGATTCCAACCTAAGCTTAACTTACTCATTGAAATGTTCAGCTTTTGAAATTTAGCAAGAAGCTCACGAGAGTATGTATTTTTTGCAAAACTAAATTTATGTATAGAATATGTGTTAGGTAGATCAAAGGAACAAAGAAGTTTGTAGAGATTATGGTTCACTTATGCGAAGAGTTTATCAAGCTTATGTTCAGTAGTTTCAGAAGTATCTCCCGTCATCAAACAACAATCTCAACGTGGTCTCCTAAACGTCGTTGTTGACAGTTATAACTCTGAGGTAGTGAAAACCTTTTGCATATTGGATTCTGTATAAATACCAACCACGACACCTGGCGCGAAATCCATCGGAGTATCATTATTGCCAATAGATGATATCATGAAGGTAATTGAAAAGTAAAGCGCACTTTCGCAAACCAAATCAACGCTCTATAAGTCACTCCCGTCCTGCTGAATGAGTGTTTGAGAGAAAAGTTCTCCTAACGATTTGTGCTCAATTACACATGGGCAACGAACAGTACTGGATTCGATAGAGTGATGAGCCTTTTGAGCTCTCCAGTGATATGGACATAGCGGCGCATAAAATACAGATTTTGCGTTGGTTTGGCCATGTAGTCCAAATAATCCAGCCCGCATAATCTACCTTTCTGTGCCCTCCGGTGGCTGTCGAAGGAAAGGATGACCCAAACTCAGATGAAATGAATAAGTGGATATAGATCAGGTGAACCAATTCAATTCCAATTGGCAAGGAACAGACGATTGGCGAAGGCTTATTGTCCCAGCCAAGACGGACACCATAATGATTATTTTTAGAAACCTTATGCTGTAGTAAGATTTCTTGACAGTACTGCTGAGTGTTTAAATATAGATCTTTGAGATCTAAAAGAAATATAAAGAGAATATTAAAAACTTAAATAATTTTAGAGATTAATTTTCTGACGGTTAGTCCATATCTGAGAAACTATATCTCGATCTAGTTTTGTCTTCGACGTGCCTTCGAAAATTGAAAGCTTTTCTTCTATTCTCCTTACCCCCACCATTCTCAATGTCTTTAAGTTTCGCATTTAAATGTTTAGTTTTCTAAATCGCTTTTCTGGTTTCGGATTTTCGCCCGGCAGGTGGGGTAAAACAGGTACCAAACGTTCCATAAGTGTTGGCAACAATTTCCGCCTTTTCAGTTTCCAAATCGCCGAAAGCTTTCAATGCAATTAACATAAATACCTGTGCGGTCAAACAAACACACACACACATATGGGTTTAATGGCATATTCCCAACCAGGTTGAACGCAACGTGCAACATGATAGCACCAAAATCAAAAAACAAAAAAATAATAATAAAATAAAATAATGAGTAGCCCAACAACAACACTAACTATACCTATATCTATACCTATACCAAAATCATCGGCCAATTGTCGGTGCTGCTGCCGCTACTGCGGATAGGGCGCACCAAGCACGACACCACAACATAACACTAAATTAGTTTCGGACCTCGTAAAATCGACGGCGGACTACTAATTTATTGCCTCATTAAGTGCGAGCAGCTTCCAATTGTTTCACGCGTTGGACCAGCGACGACACAGCAACAGCTAGCCGGACACAAACGCACCCACAAAAGTCGCAGCATCAGCAGTTCAGCTGCCAATACAACGGTGAAGTTGTAGGTGAGGGCGAAGAGCATGCGAGCGGCGGCGATGCTGTTGGTTCGTGGCGTTGATTGCTTGCGATTTGCATAAATTCTAAATCGGTTTTAAATTTATTTGTTCAAAGCTTCCGCTCTCACCGCACCGACACCGCCGCCACCACCATCACCAGCATCAACACCAACGTCAGCATCATCACTAACACCACCAACTTCACCACCTACTAGACGAGCGTGGTTTTTCTACTTTCATTAGCTTTAGCATTTATCTGTTTTCGCCTCCGCTTCTGCATTTAAATTCGTTTCGCTACTTTAAAATATGCAACTCTGCTTTTAGCCACGCGCTGACCCCAGCCGTGGACTGCCTCTACTGGTGAGCGTTACGTATTTTTAAGTAAAATTTATTAATTATTTGATTTACACTCAGCCGGCGCGAGCACACACCAGTGTTCGGTCCAAGTAATTAAAATTTTACACATTTTTAATGATGACAATTTAATTTAATTTTTAAAAATCATTGAGCTAATTTATTCCGCCTCTTGAGTCGAATGCAGCTGATTTATGGGTATATACATATGTATGTAAGGTGGCTAATTTGTGGCTTGTTAAAACTCAATTTAAGCTGAACTTGAGTTTAAATTGTGCGAAATCAATTGTAATTGACTAAGCCATTTTTGGTTGTCAAATTGAGTGAATACTTTGAACTTAGCTCAAGACAATTTCTATTTTAGTCTAAAAATTGAATTTGAGTTTTTATTCTAAGAATAATACAAGTTAAAAATATATTATATATTATTTTTTTTACAATTGATTTGAGATCAGTGTCATTCTTTTCATTCGTTATTGCAATTCTAATTAAATTCGAACAATATTTGAATTTTGGAAAATATGAATTTTAAGTCAAAGTAATACCTTAGTTTGTTATCTTTAATTTTGAGTTTTTATTTGGTAAATTTTAAAACAATAAAGACCTAAAATAATAATTTATTAAATCAAAAATTATCCGATTCTGACTTAGCGCTCAAAAAAGATTAAAAATTTAATTTGAGATTATAACGAAGGTGTATTCTAAATTATTTTGAATTCAAAATCAAATTTAGTTCACTTTGAGTGTTTATTTTAGTCAAAAACATCATAATAGATTTTGAGTTTTTTAATTTTGATTTTTAAACAATTCCAAATTTACTTTGAAAATTTAATTTGGGCTTAAAACACTCTAAATAAATCTTTTATTTATATCGATATTTAATTTGAGTTCAAGTTTGAGCATTATTGCGGTTTTACTTAATTCGGAGTTTGTTCTTAAGTTTCAAAAATTTTCAATACTCTATATAAGCTGAAAATATCATTGAAATGTGAGCTTTAAATCGAATGAATGCTTCACTTACTTAATTTTAAGTTTTTTCTGTATGTCAAATAGAGTGATACATTTGAGCTTGAGTGGTTAATAAAACTTTCTGGCGAGTTGAACTCAAATATGTTCCAAATTAAGTCAATATTTAAGCATTAAAAATTCATGTAAGTTTAATTTTGAGCATTGATGCAATTTTAATAGTATTCGAACACAATAATCAAGTTCTGAAATATCATGCATATCCAAGTACAATTTTTGAAACAGAAAAAATGTCGATTCTGAGTTTGCCTAAAAAATATTGAAAAATTAATTGGAGCTTATAATGAAGGTGTGGATAGTTTTTTATAATTTATTAAAAGCTTAAAATTTGGTGTTAACTTATAAATTTGTCTCAAACTTAAGTTTGAGTTAAGTTCAAAATTAAATAATAGTTGAGTTTGAAATTAGAATTGAGTTGTTTTGAACACGAGTTTTGTTTGACTTATATTATGTTATTTCTTTATTGTCATTTATTTTAAGCTTAAAATTTGGTGATAACTTAAGTTTGAGTTGTATTGAAAATTAAAGAATATTGTGAGTTTGGCATTAAAATTGAGTTATTTTGGACACGAGTTTTGATTGAATTTTGTTATTGTTATAAATATGAGTTTCATATAAAATATATTACTTGAGTTTTGTTGAGTTTTGAAATAAGTTTTCAGGTTTAAATTAAAATTGAGTTTTTCTATGGGTTATTTGAGTTTCATTTGAGATTAATATTAGGATTTAGTTTTGAGTGAGACTTTGTTTTAAAACGTTGTTGTTTTTAGACCTGATTTTGAATTGTACATTTAGTTCAAAATGTTTAGGTTTTGAGTTTAAAATTGAGGTTTTTATAAAGTGAAGTAGTTTTTTAATCTCAAGAATTAGTCAAAAAAGTAAAGTCCTTCTTTAAAATTAATATTTTTTTATCATTTTACTGAAATTAATTTCTCAAATTTGAAATTTAGTAAAATCAAATAAATAAAGTTGAGTCTAACTAGAAAATTGTGTTAAAATTGAAGCTTAAATTTGCTTTTTGGCTCATTAGAGGTTGAGCTTAGGCTTCTTTTAGCAGATTACCTTTTATGCTAATATAAAAGGCTAATTTAAAGCGAAGTTAATTTTTCCGTAGTCTATAGACTCAACTACTGCACTACTTGATTTCAGGCTATTACCCTTTGTCTCCAACTGCAATCGCCTTGACTCCATTATTTCCATATTTGATTGCATTTAATTTCGCTTTTCAAATGTGGCCACTCTATAACTTTTTAAAATTTTTGCTGTCAGAAACTGTTGCTTCTTGACTTCCGTTCACTCTTCCACTTAGATTTCATTATCCATTATTTCTTTTTGCTTCGTTCTTCCGAATGGCTATTAATCAACTGTTATTTCCCCTTCCTCGTTTCGGCTCATTGCTTCACACTTTATTGGCTTCAAATTGTTATTTATTATCTTTGAATTATGTTCACGGTTGGTTATTAATATACAAACAATATCGGCAGGTGGCTAATTTTTGCGATTTTTGGTTAGTGGTTGGAGTGTCTTTAAAGTTGTCTTTTTAACTGTGCGATTTGAAATATTAAATATATTTAATTGCTAAGTGTTTGGTGTAGTACAGGATGATTTAAGAAAACAACAAAATTTGAAGGTTGCCACGTGTTTGAGAATCTTACGTTAAGAGAGTTGATACGATAAGGAAAAAATACAATATGGGTGTCAAACTGTAGGTGTTAAAGAAAGTTTAGTTTTTAAAATATATTTTGAAAAATGTTACCACTTAATTTAAAACTTTAAGCAAAAAATATATTAATTTGGTAATGTGAAGCAGATTATGGGTGTTAAACTGAAGAGACATAAAAAAATTTATGGTTGGAAATATTTTAGGAAGGATGCCACTTGTTTACAAATTATTTTTTTTACAATAGAAGCACAAAATTGAAGGGGCTTACGGGAGCTTAGTATTTAAAATATTTTTAATGGGAGTTGCCATAATATAACAATTCTGAATGTGATTGAAGTATTACATTATCGCTGTCCAAACGAACACGTTTAACAGGGTTTGTTTTTGAAAAAAGTTCCAGGAATGTTGCCATCTATTTGAATAAGTTGTATTCGATTCAGTTAAAAAAAAAAATTGAGCAAACAAGTTTTTGATTGGGTAAGTAAACTATAGAGATGAAGAGATTTAAAAACTTACAGATGAAAATGTTTTGGGGAGGTTGCCACTTATTCAGGCAATTTTCGAAATTCAAATAATTTACAAAACTAATAATTTATTACAATATGGGCACACAAATAAAAAGACTTACGGCAGCTTCAAATTGAAATTTTTTTAAGTAGAGTTGCCATTTGTTAACTTTTTAATGTGATTGAAATGCTGAAACAATCAAATAAAAAATATAAAAATTAAAACGTTTGAGAGTGTTTATATTTGAAAATATTTTGGAGAATGTTGCCACCTGTTTGTAAATATTGTCTTAGATGAAGTTGACAAAATATACAAGTTTTGTAGTTTAAGTGAAAATGTTTAAAAGTACCTTAAGTTGAAAATGTGTTTTAGATAGTTGCCATTTGTTTATATATTTTTTTAACTAAATAAAGTGTTGAAAAAGTATAGCATTATTATCAGGCGTAAGACGTTAAAATTGAATAATATTTGAGAAGGTTGCCACTTGTTAAACGATTAAATAAATATAGCATTAATGAAAATAACATTTATTTATTTATGAATTAGAGTGATAAAATACATGGTAAATTAAAATAGTATAGTTGAAGAGGATTTGCAATCGAAAATGTAGTTCATAAGGTTGCCACCTGTTTGAGCGGTGCTTTAAAATTGGCTTAAATTTTAGAAGGCTGCATTTCTGTTTAATTATTTTATTCAATTAAATTCGATAAACTGAATAAAATGTTGAATTAAGACGCTCTCTCTGAGATTACACATACTCTTTTGAGCTGTCAGTTGAAACGGAACGTGATTTGTAAAGCGACATGTCTAGGTTAGGTGGGAGAACCTAATTCCATCTCTGTCATGTTTACAGATAAGATTGTGCATTCATGAATTTAAGTTTGTTTTTTATAAAATTTAATGTTTCAAACTAAAAACCATTTCCAGATATATAAATTTATTTATTGCGATTTTTATATGTTAATTATTTAAATGGTTTTTATTTACATATATAACCGCTAAATTTAAGCACTTGTTTTAGTTTCTGATTTGAAATTCAAAATGTTGAGTGAATTTTGAATACACAAAGCTTGAAAATCCATTTTACATACTATAAACGCTAAGCGAATTAAATATTTTATCAACCTCGAATAGTGACTAATGGATTTGGTATAACACTTGTCACGAATTTAGCCAACTAGACTTGGTTTTCGTTCCTTTTTTTGTTGTAGCCCTCATATAAGTATTTGAAAATGTTGATTTGCACTTATATTTCCTAATTTTAGCGATTTTACACTTCCAACACTACGGAGATAATTAACTTATTTTATGCCCACATCAATAAGCCATGTCTTTCAACGCTTGTCATGTCGGCCATGACTTTGAGAAAGACAAGCAAGAAAAAATATATGAAAAAACGTTTAAAGGTGAAACTGTGCATAAAAAATCGCACGCATTATATATTGTTGTTTTTTTTTTTTATTTTTTTACTTCTATTTGTGAACCTCTGCCATTCGGCCATTCAAGCTGAGCGCTATTGTAGGTCAGGCATTCATCGTTTATTCGGCATCATCAATTTCCTTTCAATCCAAACAAATTTGCTGCTGCTCAAAAATACATTTTTTACGTTTTCGACAGCTAACAAGTTAATTTTAATCAAATAAATTGGCTGCGCGTATAAAATGCATATTCGTTTAATTAACATTTCGCTGCAAAAGAAAACGAAAAGCAAGTGGGCAAGATATAAATAAACAAAAAAATGTGTTAATATATACAATATCAAATAAAAAATAAATAAAGTATTTTTAACGAAATTAAAAGTGAATTGTATTGGCACTGCTTATTTATACTCGGTGCCGTATTAGATAAGACTCTGGAATGAAGGAATCACTTCATCATTCTTCCTGGTGAGATAAAAAAAATATGTACCATACTTAACAATTCTGAATAAAGGTAGTCGAGAAAGGCTGAGAACTATAGGCTGCGCGTAAAAAATATAGTTTAAGTTAGGTTAGACTAGGTAAATAGGTTGCTTATTTGTGAGCTCACCAATAATCTTACTTGAGCACTTAAAGACGCTTGTCTGTTTTGATGCCAGAATCTCTAGATCAATGACTTTAAACTTAGTTGGACAAAAGCTGGACATTGAAGGAGAAAGATGTTTGCTTCTTAACTTTCTTTTTCCAATTTCGACAAGTTGCGCCCTCCCACTCCACAAGTGCAGTTTGCTAAGAAACACTTGTTTTTTCATATTATAATTTGGGTAGAGGTACTCTGTTTTTGCAAGTTTATCGGATTTACAGTTTTCAATGATTCCAATTTGGCTTGGAACGCAGACAACTTAATAATGGAAGTAGCGTGATGCTACTGTTGAGATGATGAAGTCCTTGACTAGCTTTGAGCTCACAATCAGCGAGCTCAAGGGCTGTATAGAAGCTCTGCTATCAGAATGAATAGATGCGTCCCTATAAAAGGTGCACTTTAGAAAAGTTCATTCAAAAGCATCCCCAACAGAAAACTTTTCTTCCAACCTTACCCTTGAGCTTTGATCCATGCGTGAAAAAAATCACTGCGTCTCTTCTCCAGCGACTCTGTCCCACGCATATATACCATGGAGGTTCCGCGACGCAGTAGTCGAAGTTATGAGAAGCAAAGTCAAAGTGAGAGAGAATTTCGGAATGTTTTCCTGTGGGGCTCTTAATGTGTCCGGTTTGCCCACGGATGCTATATGTAGAATTGCATTGAGTGGCATCGTTTTAGTGTTGTACTTGGTTCACTTCTAATACTGAAATGAGAAACACTCGTTAAACAAGTTCTACCTGTTTGGCGAGTGTGCCTTTCATAAGACAAATACACCGTAGAGCAGTATTGGCTTAACCATGGTTAGCCAAATAACAACTTTTAGTGAGAGATCTCACTGGCTCTCAAAAGCTCATTTACAACAATATCTGATATCCAATTCTTTCCTCATCTTACCTCAAGGGGTACAACCGCGATTTGTATAGCTCCTGGTAAATAAAACCAGTTCAGTTTAATTAGTCTTACAGCTAAGTTGCTTCTACATGAACTAAGCTCTACCTAGTAACTAGGAGTAACTCGTAAATGGTATCTAGTAATTTTGGTAATTTTCTTTCAACCAAGAGAGCAGTATCATCTGAGTACGTTATCAACCGATAACCTCGTTTCTCGAGTTCTTTCAATAGAAGCAGAGTAAAGGAACCTCACCTTGCAGGATGCCTCTTTTGGCCTTTCGTAGGGCCCGCGCACAATATGCTTCTGTGCCAAAGATGTTGCAGTTCGATTCGACATCAAACCACTCAAGGTCACTAATAATTTTAACATAAAGCTCTTACCAGCTTTCGGGGTAACCAAAATCTTTACTTGTTTCCAAATGGCAATATGGCAATATCAGCAGAATGATACCTTTACTATCCACAGGTATAATACCATTAAGACCCAGGGACTTGTATGGTTTAAACGAATTAACGCCCATGTGAGATGACCTTCATCCAGAAGATTTAAGAAGGCTTTTCCGTCCTCCAGAACTCCTCCGAGGGCGCTTGTTCAGAAGTTTCGCTGCTCAGAGTCTAGTCGCCATTCTAAATTAATCCATAGAAGTAGGGGTTTTCGAAGGAATGCGCTTAAATCTTGTGTACTCGTGACACCCTTAAAAGTTTCTCTGAGAGAAATTTGCTTCCTGTCAAATGTATGAAGCCAGAGCTCAGACTAAAATGCGGTATTAAATTTAATGAATCCAATTTTACATTGGTCATTAAATGATATGTTTTCCATTCTTCTTTCCTGACATAGACACCGCTTACGCGTTTCTTGTTTTCGCAATGTGGCGCCAATTGAAGATTCCAAGCGAAGCCAGGTCCTTTCCACCTGGCCTGCCCAACGGAGTGGTGGTCTTCCTCTTTCTCTGCTTCCCCCGGCGGCTGGTTTCCATTACTTCGGAAAAATCGTTAAAATTACGAGAATTAATTATAACTCTTACTTGTCATAAAAATCAACTGACAAGCGCTTGTATTGGTTTGACTACGACTGTCATTCAATTTGCCGTCCATAATAACGTGGCTGATGAAATGGTAACATTCTTTAGTAATCGTTGGTATTTAATATCAACTTATAAAAGTGTTCAGACATTTTTAAAAATCAAGAAAAATGTATATTTTCATGCCATCGATGTTTGACACATTTATCAGAATTCGTACAAGTTCCCCTTTTTTATAATTTTATAGTATTTTACTTTATAGCAAATATATGTATTTCCTCGTTGTTTTCTTGTTTTCTTGGTTCTGACTGAGATTAGTGCGTGACAAGCAAAATAAGTCGTGAAATAAAATCATGAATAAAAATGATTAATTAATTTTTTTTATCAAATACGACCGAAAAAGCTTCAGCATAATTTTATATATAATAATTCCAATCAAAGCAATGCTTGTCTGTTTTTGGTATCTTTTCAGGATTTTATGAAAAAAGCCATATATTTATTGCAAAATTTTTTCTATTCAAGAACGCTGAAAATCTGTTAAAAGATTTTTAATTAAATATAATAGGTTGGCAAACCTGTTTCTCTACATTGAAATGCCATTAGTCTAATTACTATTATCTTTCCAAAAATGTATTCATATTTTATGGCACGAGCTAGACTAAAATAATTTCATTAAGCTACTCACTGTTTTTATTGGCAATTAGAAGCTTTTACTTGTACTACTATGTTTAGATTTTTAAATTGTTTTCTTTGTAGTTTAGCATGCTACTAATCCGGAGACAATGCAAGCTATTATTATAAAAGACAATTCTAGAAACTTTTTGATAATCTTTGTATCAAGCTTGAATAATGTAAAATTTAAATAAACAAAAGATGTTCACTAAGTCATTCACTTTCTGTTCTCTGGCTAAGGTTTATTAATAGACTTATATGAATCATTGAATACCATTAGCTGATTTTGGGGTTTAGTATTAATATTTCTTTTGAGAAGTAAGTAGGGAAAATACAATTACATGAAATTTGAGAGAGAATAAAATCAATAGAGTCTTTAACCTTCATCTATACCTATTGGCATATTGGCATATTCAATAATAATTTCCAAAAAAGGAAAAACGTCAACTTCGTCCGATATCGACAAATGAGCAGCTTCCTGGGGAAAAACAAGAAAAAACGTTAACTTCGGTTGCACCGAAGCTAAATACTGTTAGTAACTGTGTGTTCAGTTTGTATGGAAGCTATATGCTATAGTAATCCGATCTGAACCATTTTTATACCCTGAACAGGGTATATTAAGTTTGTCCCGAAGTTTGTATGGCAGGTATATGCTATAGTAATCCAATCTCAACAATTTCTTCGGATATTACATTGTTGCCTTAGAAGATAATCTATACTAAATTTTGTGAATATATCTTTTCAAATTTGAAAGTTTTCCATACCAGAACTTGGTTCCGATCGTTCAGTTTGTATGACAGCTATATGCTATAGTAAGCCGATCTGAACAATTCCTTCCTATATTACATTATTTCTATGAACAATAACTCATACCAAATTTTGTGAAGATATATCGTCAAATGTGAAAGTTTTCCGTACAAGAACTTGATCTCGATCGTTCAGTTTGTACGGTAGCTATATGCTAAAGTAACCGATCTGAACAATTTCTTCGGAGATACCATTGTTGCCTTAGAAAACAACTTGTGCCAACTTTTGTGAAAATACATTGTGAAATGTGAAAGATTTCCATACAAGAACTTGATTCAGATCGTAAAGTTTGTATAGCCGCTATATGTTATAGTGGTCCGATATCAGCAGTTCGAACAAATGAGTAGCTTCTTGAAGGGAAAATGACGTTTACAAAATTTCAAAACGATGTCTTAAAAACTGAGGGACTAGTTCGTATATATACAGACAGACGGACATGGCTAAATCGACTCAGCTCGACATACTGATGTATTATATATATACTTTATAGGGTCTCCGACGCTTCCTTCTGGGTGTTACAAACTTTGTGAAAAACTTTATGTACCCTGTTCAGGGTATACAGAACTTATACACATGGCTCCATCCTCCATGGATTCATGTTATGTCATGGTCATGTCGTCCATGTGAATGCAAACACTCCTGCTCTGAAAGTATTAGCCGCAGCACCCGCCGGTGAAAGCAAAGGAAGAGGAAGACCTTCACTCCGTTTAAAAGACCTGGCTGCACTTGGAATCTCCAATTGACGCCAATCAGCGAAAAGGTAGAACGACTGGCGCACTGTCGTTAACACGTCTCTAACCTCGTAAGTGCTGTCTACGCAATTAAGAAAGAAAGAGAAGAGTTTTTGGGACGTAAGTTTGAAGTTTTAAAATACAAATATTTTTCCTATAAACGGGTTTAAAAATTCCTTTTAGAAGCATATTGCGGCTTAACTTTAAGATTATATTTATATTACAGATCAGAAGTTCTTGGACTTTTAAATTGTATAGATCTGTTGTTGGCTTTGGGTCAGTGATACCAAAAGAGTATTTCCCTTTTGTTTTTCTTTATTTACATATTTTCTCTGTCTATTATTTCAAGGAATCCAAAGCAAAGGAAGATCCAGCAGTAAACTGATAATGTTGGGGTGTCAATATTTCGGAAGACTTTTCAACAACCAGCTGGAAAGGGGCGGAAATCGATAACATTCACTACAAGGTTTGGTCAAGAAGTATTGCGAATTGCGAATTGCGAATTCCATTTTCGGTTGCTTTGCTTTATTGTATTAGTACCTATACCCCTTTTGTATACTGACAATGCGGACATTTTGAATGTTTAGTTAATTTTTAACAGCTGTTTTACTTGGAAACGTTTTGGTTTGTCTTCGACTTTTGCTTATTCCAATAAAATTTTTCAAATAATATGGCATATGGTAAAACTACCTTAAACAAAAGCTACGTTTATCGGTGGTACAAAATGTTCTCAGAGAGTTGAGCAAATAAGAATACCGAAGAGCATTTGGGTTTGAGTAGGGTAGGCGCGAAGTTTCTTGCAAAATTGTTCACTTTTGACATAACACAACGTCGCGTTAACATTGCTTACGAATTGTTGGACTCAGTCTGCGACCACACAGATCTGCTTCAGAGGGTAATAACTGGTGACAAATAATGGATTTATGGTTATGACGTGGAAAACAAAGCTCAATTATCCCTTTGGAAGCTGCCGCATAAGTCAAGACCGTAACAAGTGCGCTAAGTTAGACCCAATGTGAAGATTTTGGTAACAGTTTTTTTCGATTGCAGAGGCATCGTGCATCATGAGTCCTTTAGCAAGAACTCAACAACCCTCAATCCTTCAAGTTATCTACATTTTTCATGAAAAAAAACTTCACAATACTTTTTGAAGAAACCTCATAACGTACGGGGTAAGTGAAACGATTTGAAGTGATGAAATTTTGATTAAGGAGAATATTCTGTTTTATAAGGACATCTTTCTGGTTGTAGTTTTCTGAAACTTTTCATGTTCTGAACCTTTAATTAATGATCGCTAAAATAAATTGTGTCTGTTATATTCCGCTTCTGACTTATGACAATAAAGACATCAGCACATCCGTATTTAAGGGGCCAAAAAATTCGATTATTCTTTAGATCAAAAAATTGGTTGGTCATTGTATGGAAAACTATCACAAAGTTGCTTTCCAAAGTAAACAGAACTTTTTGAATCTCCCCTGGTGATGCCATCTATATATCGACTAATACGTTAGAATCTGCTATCCTTATCGATTGTCCAGTGAGAATTTCATGACATTTCATTGATTGGAAGCGAAGTTATTGCGTTTTAAGTGTTAGTATGTTCGTGTTATCGGTGCGAAAATGAGCTTCAAACAAAGAACTAACATTAAATCTTGTTTTAAAATTGGTACAATTTTTACCAAAACGTTTCAATTGATGAAACAAGTTTATGCCGATGATTGCCTATCCCGTAGCAGAGTGCACGGGTGGTTTCAACGTTTTCAAAGTGGTCGTGAGGACATAAATGACGATCAACATGTGGGCTAATCAAAATCCGTGATCACCGGAAATTCCATTGAAATTGTGCGTGAATTCATGAAAAATCAGCCGAAATAATCATTGAAATTCGTTGAAATGGAATTGAACATCTCCAAAAAATCGATTTATCGGTGTGTGTACGGTTTGTTCTGCACAAATTGACTGACGAACAAAAATTGCTCAGAATCCAACATTCGAAGAACGATTATTTCACCAAAAATCTCATTTTAACCATTAACCACTCCTCACCTGATATGGCACCGTGCGACTTCTTTCTTTTCGGAAAAATGTATTCTCCCATGAAAAGAAAGCGTTATGCAGACGTAGAGGCCATTCAAAAGGCTTACACCGGCATACAGGCGGTCTTACCGGCCAACGTGTCAAAACCCTCGTTCGACATGCTTTTGGACCATGCAAAAAGCTGTATTGAAGCAGAAGGAAACTATTTTGAATAAAATAAATTGATTTTCCCGAAAAAACCATTTGTTCTGTTTTTTTTAAGTCCTGTTTACTTTGGAATGCACCTTGTATATATACAAAACATTCGGAAAAAAGTTGATATGCGCACTGATCCTTAATCTCAAAGTATTCACTCCAAAAAATTTCAAGAATGCTATTTCGAGGAAAATGCTTTTAAAACTAACTAGTTATAACTTCACATTGTTAAGTAAGTATGGATATTTGATGATAAAAATATCTACCTCAATATTGGGACCATGTTTGTTCCAGCTTATCTACCAATTTAGGATTATATAAAAAAAGAAAAGACACTTAACCCAAAATGTTGAAATTATATAAAACCTACGTATACATAAACAAGTTAGCCTCGGTGAATTGTGCAACATTTATAAATTACCGACGTGTGCAGCACAAATATGTTCAAGTTCAGTAAAAAGAAAGTTGAGACTCTCCAGTAATGCCGAATATATACCAATTTCATTTGTCAAAATCTGCTAATTGCATGTGAGACTAAGTGCTCAGGCGACACCACTACAATCAACCATATAATTTATAAACAAATTTCAGTCTGGCGACACTCTCCATCTATAGTTAGAATTCACCTAATCCTCTTCGCATTGCTTACTTTACTTTTCGCTAGAAATTTTGAAAATAGTTTTCGAGTTTCTTAAGTAATTTGAATGCATTTTTATGCGCACATTCCATTTACTGTTGTAATTCACCACAAAATTTATATCATTCATAATTCATTTAAGCCAAAGGCAATGACAACGACAAAACAACAGTGGTGTCAGGGTAGCTAAGCTGCACAGGCCAAGGCTCAATGGAATAAGGCGTCAACAAGCAGCTTCTTGGTTTTGTGGGAGCGTGTAGATATATGTGTGTGTGTCCATTCTTCTTTATTACCGATTTCATATTTGTAGTATACTTTTTGGCGGCCGAGAAGTTCATTGTCCTTAAAGTGGTGAGTGTTGGCGATTGAGCACAACAAAACTGCCAATTTCATTTACAAACATATTTACAATGCATTCTTGCGGCATATAGCGTTAGATTGTGCGTTTTAGTGGCGACCCAACATTTTGGTGTAAGCAAATTTCATTTATACCCTGAACGGGGTATATTAAGTTTTCTATGAAGCTTTTAAAACTTAAAAAGAAACGTTCGAGACCTTATAAAGTATAGGGAAGACCACATGTAAGTATATATACAGCATCAGCTTGTCGAGTTTTTTTGTGTTGTTTTTTAAAGTAGGGGAAACTTTAATCCCCTAAACCTAACCTACTCCCAACTCCAGACTCTCCCACGGAACCACCTGATTAAGTATTACTTCGTGGGAGTGACGGACGCCTACTCTGCTCTATATGTCTCAGTTTTGTCATGATTGAGGCTGCCGCTTCGCTGACAGCTCTCCAGTTCTCAGTGGACTGACATATGAGTGTCGTCAAATTTTCCACCATAAAACTACCACCGAGTGTAGTTTTAAGTTTTTCCATTGCACTTATAAAGCGCGGGCAATAAAAGAAAACGTGCTCAGAGTCTTCACAGCATTCTGAACACGACGGACAATTCGGACTAATGTCGTCCTGGAATCTGTATAGATAGCTTCTAAAGCATCCATGTCTACTTAATATTTAGGTTAAGGGGCAATCCAGGTCCCCATGTCGTCTGTCGATCCATATATTCCTTAAAGGGGACCCAGTACCAAGCCTTGCGGTACTCCACTCGAGATAGAGTAGCTTTGGTGCCTTCATCTGTATCGAATAAAAGTCGCCTGTTTTCAAAATAACTTATGACAATTTCCATAAGATATTGAGGAGCGCGCATGTCGTACAGAGGCTTGATTATGTTTGGCCACTTTGCTGAGTTGAAGGCATTCTTCACATCCAGGGTGATCAGCGCACAATATTTTTTTGTTCCGCCTTTCCATCGCTTGCCACTTACTGCGCATTTCGCGGTATCAACGACATCGTATAATGCGTCAATGGTGGACCTATTTTTAATAAAGCCGTATTGAGTTTCTGATAATCCGCCGGCTTTCTGGATTACTAACTCCAAGCGGTTTCTTACTATGCTTTCATATACTTTGCCAATAGTGTCAAGCATGCACAGAGGTCGATATGATGAAGGTTCCTCCGGAGGCTTTTTTGGTTTAGGGAGTGTAACCGAACGCTGGACTTTCCATGGGTCGGGAAATATTCCTTCTTTTAAGCACGCATTATACATTTCTGCGAACAATTTTGGTTTCAAAGTCACGGCTTCCTTTAATGTTCTGTTTGGTATGCCATCTAATCCAGGCGCTTTGCTGCTTTTAATTTTTTCGGTTATGGCCAATATTTCTTCTTCACTAACTAGCAGTGGTGCCTCTACGACTTCGGTTCGGGGCTTAGCATTAGAAATAGTAAGGTGTTTTGGGAACAAGGTTTCCATGATATTTCTTATAACGGATGCGCTTTTGGGTTGATGTGCCTTATTTTTATATTTAGACATACAGATTTTGTATGCTGTTCCCCAGGGGTCTTCGTTTGCTTCCTCACATAGTTTTTCAAAACACTTCTTTTTACTGCGGCCAATGCCTGATTTTTGAAGCTTCTTCTGATTTTTAAATATTTTTCTGAGACTGCTTTCATTTTCTTCCCGTTGATTTCGTTGTAAGCGGCGTCTAGCTGAATGGCAGAGCTTTCTAAGTCCAGCTATTTCTTCATTCCACCAATTCGCTGGCTGGTGTACTGTCCTACGCATGATTGCGTCGCATGTTGTGAACAGTTCTTTTCGCACTGAGGATACCAAGTGCATGGCGTCTTCGCCTTGTATATTTGCTGAACTCCAGACCACCTCAAAAAGTTCGGCATCAAAATCGTTTTGTTTCCAGTTTCGTTTTTGGCATGTGCTCCTGCTGCGGCGTTCCGTTCCTCCGGCATAAGAGACTTCAGCAATAATAGCCATGTGGTCACTATATGTAAATATGTCCGTCACCGCCCAATTAATGCGCCTGCTAAGGGCGTCGTTGGCGAACATGAGGTCGATTATAGAACCTTTGTTTCCCTTTTGAAAAGTATTTTGCGTTCCGCATTCAAGATCGTAAGATTCTTTTGGCCGAGGAATTCAAGTATCAGACGCCCACGATGGTTTGTGCACCTACTACTCCAAGCTGTCGACCACGCATTGAAGTCACCTGCGATTATAATTGGTGATTTGCCTCTGGTTTCTAGAGCAAGTTCCAGGAGAAAGTCTTCGAAATCTTTAATTGATGCACTGGGAGGAGCATAGCAGCTAACAAAGTATATGCCTCGTATATTTGCCCATGTGAAAAAATTATGACCTCCGGAGCGAGACATAAATGGTTGACCTTTACATGACCATTATATAATTATGTAATAACTTATTAATTTATTGGGAAATACCAATCACTAAATTTAAATTATTCTACTTACACTCACATTCGCGCCAGTGTTTAAAAAGAAAAATCAGTGTATTTATAAAAAGCACAATATATTTATAATTATCGTATTATTATATATATTTTAAAATTGTGTTGGTAACGAAGCACAGTCCAATGTTTTGTAATGCTGTATGTCGTCGCGGACGGAACGATGTCGATCAGATCCAAAGGTAGTCTTGACGCGGCGCAGTATAGATTCGGACGTTGATGCCGCGCGCGGGATGGGTGTTGCAACCGGAAGGTGTATCAAAACGAAAAGTGGTCGCTATCCTTTCGCTTGGCCTTTTTTATGATGTAGAAGAGTGGTGAGTTGTATTGGTGTTGTGTTGTATCTTGTCTTATTAGTGTGCGCCAGTTTTTCCGGGTGCAGTTTGGATTGTTAGTACAAGACTTCGTTACATGTCCACCGGCTCCACAACATGTACATAGAGACGACCTGTCCACGGGGTTGGAACATTTGTGCGCCATGTGCCCCAGAGGAAAACACCTGAAGGGGAATAGGGGAGTATTCCCGGAGGCGACGTACAGACCACCCGATCTCCGAGTTGAGTCGATTTGGTCATGCCTGTCGGTCTACCCGTTAGTCTCCGTGTGTATATAGATGCGAAATAGTCCCTGAGTTTTTGAGTTATCGTTCTGGAATTTCTCACACGTCACTTTCTCATGATATGGAATTATTTATTGTAATATATACATATGTATCTTCCATACAAACTGAACGAGTAAAATAAAGTCTTGTTATGAAAACCTTTTTTATTTGAGGAAATATTTTTACAAAATTTTGCAGAGATTATTGCCCAAGAGAGAACTACTTTCCAAACTATATCCAAAACAGAAATGCTAGATCGGATTACTGATCCAAATCCTATAGTTGAATTTTTTTATTTGTAAAGGGTATTGTACCATTGCTTCAGTGCATCGAAACATAACGTTCCTTTTTGTGCTGATTTGCTTTAACATTTTTTTTATACTCTCGCAACAATGTTGCTAACGAGAGTATTATAGTTTTGTTCACATAACGGTTGTTTGTAAGTCCTAAAACTAAAAGAGTCAGATATAGGGTTATATATACCAAAGTGATCAGGGCGACGAGTAGAGTCGAAATCCGGATGTCTGTCTGTCCGTCCGTCTGTCCGTCCGTCCGTGCAAGCTGTAACTTGAGTAAAAATTGAGATATCATGATCGACCCACTGCCACGCCCACAAAATGGCGGAAACCGAAAACCTATAAAGTGTCATAACTAAGCCATAAACAAAGATATTAAAGTGAAATTTGGCACAAAGGATCGCATTAGGGAGGGGCATATTTGGACGCAATTTTTTTGGAAAAGTGGGCGTGGCCCCGCCCCTACTAAGTTTTTTGTACATATCTCGGAAACTACTATAGCTATGTCAACCAAAGTCTACAGAGTCGTTTCCTTCAGGCATTTCCATGTACAGTTCAAAAATGGAAGAAATCGGATAATAACCACGCCCACCTCCCATACAAAGGTTATGTTCAAAATCACTAAAAGTGCGATAACCGACTAACAAAAAACGTCAGAAACACTAAATTTTATGGAAGAAGTGGCAGAAGGAAGCTGCACCCAAAATTTTTTTAAAAATTGAAAATGGGCGTGGCGCCGCCCACTTATGGACCAAGAACCATATCTCAGGAGCTAGTAGACCGATTTCAATGAAATTCGGTATATAATGTTTTCTTAACACCCTGATGATATGTACGAAATATGGGTGAAATCGGTTCACAACCACGCCTTCTTCTAATATAAAGCTATTTTGAATTCCATCTGATGCCTTCTCTGTATAATACGAGTATAAACATTAGGAACCAATGATGATAGCGGAATAAAACTTTACAAAAATACGGTATTTGAAAAATATTTAAATGACGAATAATGAAATCTCGATTATCACTTTACCATGCGAGAGTATAAAATGTTCGGTGACACCCGAACTTAGCCCTTCCTTACTTGTTCTACAATATATCTGTGCGTTTCTTTTTGTTGTTGTTTGTTTTTGCTGCAAATGGCCATTACACATTTTAGCTGGAAAATATTTTCTTATTATTCCGCCACATAATGGTTGCGAATCGTATTGATATTTGCCACACGCTTTTGTATGAGTGTGTGCGTGTGCGAAAGAATGTATATGTACAGGTGTGAGTGTGTGTGTAGCCTGTGCGTGCAGCTACAAATCCAATTACCCTCAAAATAATAAACTCCCGGCACTCACATATACATACACACACACATTCAAATAAACAAATTGACTTAGCGCACAAACAAGTCAGCGTACCGTTAAACCATCGACGACGGCAGGGTCTAAACAGCTCTTTGTTCAGCTAAGTGTTTATAAAGGCGCACGCATACACAACCACATTATTATTTGTCTGTGTGTGTATCACATGCATATTTCTAAGCATCAACTGTTGATAGCCAGCTGCTTCTGTGCCCCAGGGGAATGCCACATGCGGCAGCGAAAAGGACGACGTGGCTGCTTTGCAACAACAACTTTTGCTGGGGGTGTTTACTAGACTCCAGCGCCCATTACAACTCCGTTTATATTTCAGAGTTGTAGTTTCGCACTATTTCCTTGCGTTTCCTTACATTTATACTCGCTTTGGCTGCTTCCCCTTTCTTCAAATCACGCCTTGCCGCCTTCTTTTGTCTTTTCTTCAGCTCAACTCATTATTTTCTATTTACTTTACAGCAAAATTATGTTTACAAAAACAAATAGAAAAATAATATGAAGAATAAACATAAGGAATAACAAAAAGATGTTGTAAAAAAACAACAAAAAGTAGTATAAAAACAAAAAAACTCTTAGAGGAAGTTGTAAATTGCATTTGTAGACTGTGCGCTCAGTAGAGTACAGCTTTTTAGCTCTGAAAGCTGTGGTACCACAAATAACAACAACACATTGAAAGCAATTCGAAAATATGCGAGAGTTGTCCTGCGAGTTGTTTGCGCCGCATGTCATCAGCATAAACCAAAGACGCTGACAGTCGAACGGTCAATTTGTGCCCACACTTGGCTCACGGTTTATGTGGTGACTTCAGGAGGGCGGAGAACATTCAGTGGTAGGAGTCGTGGATTGCGGTTTCGTTGTAGGATTTATTTAATAACACGGCAGAAAATTATTTTCTACCGCAGTTAGGGTTAACGGAATTTAAATACAGTACCTTTTTATTTGTATAACTTTATTCCCAACAGATTTGTGATTAATGCATATCGCTTTAGATTTCAAAAAACAAAAAAAAATGCTTTGAGATACCATATTTCCTTGACTACATCTATTCGATTTTTGTTAAAGCAAATACATACTCCACTAGTCCACATATGTAATAATCTGGCTCATATTTACGGCTGATGAGCGCTTAAGTTGTTTCTTTGTCAGCTTCAGAAACCGCCTTGCCTCTACTAAACCCATGATCAGCAAATCTGTACAACTTTGCACTTCTAGGTATATTCGATGATTTAATCTTAACTTCTGGACCGCTCGTTACCTGTCGACCTTGTTTCCTTTAGCTCCTGGAAAATGTCATCGATATATCATTTAATATGTTAGATCTGCTTATCGCTTGGTCTAGCTTTATAAGCCCAGCAGCTTACAGATGAATCCAAGGGTCAATCTTCCGAATCATAAAAAAGGGAGAATAGATCGTTGTATTATAGAAAACGCAGCCCTCGACTTGATAGTCGTTGAATCAACTTTGGAATGTTGCTGACTTTTTATGATAAGGTTTTCAATATCGGAAATTCACCAAAAGAAAAACAAAATGTGCTCGGATGACATTGCCGAATCGTTATATAAATTTGGCGTTGATCTCGTTTAAAGAGTTATAGTCATAAACGGAACATTTACTTCAACAGTTAATGAGTTTGCAGAAAAGTAACGACCAAAGACAGCAACACTTGTCTAATGCAAGTATGATACCATATATGTCGATCCGAGTTTTTTGGCACTGGTGTCATGGACGACTCAAGTATTTACCCACTTTTATATTAAACAATGGGATTTCATTGATACTGACAAACATTTCTTTGATTTTTTCTACTTTGATTCATAGTCCGTCTCGTACTGACAAGCTGTGACTTTTGTATAAGGCAAAATGAAAAGATGAGAATTCACGATACAACGTACAGGTATCTTTGCAAATAAAAGTCCGTTATCCAGAGTGTACAATTTTTGGTGCGTCAAAACAAATATAGGTACCAATGGAGACTGCTTTGCGAAAATGTCGATAAATACAGCGTTTTAAAGTCTAGCGACCACGTTTTCTGACTTACATGGTTTGAGTAATTTTTTTTCAAATGGGACTATAGCTTCATGCTTTATCTGGAGTTAAGTAAACGTTTTATTTGGAAACCATGAGGTGGAGTTGTTCTCCAGATTATCAAGCAAATATAGACCTTTCGTATTCGGCAAGTTACTTAGTAAACTTTTCATACTCTAGAGAACTTTTATTTTCCATCCCCTTCACATTTCACCCGAAATTCGCTTGAAAGCCATCCATCATTTGTCCACCTGCCTGCCCATCTAATTCGCTAGCCACATTATTGGAAGAATGTTACAAACTCAATGCGCTGGCATTTTACTATGAAAAGATATTCCTCAGGAAATCTATACCTTCTTCTAACTGTACAGCTCAACGAAATCAAATAGCTGAGCACACATACATACATCGTCTACTTGAGCCTGGGATGCATTTCGCCAACTAACTAATGCCAACAAATAAAACTTTTCCTACTATTGCAGTTTGCTGTTGTTGTTGTGAGAAATATTTTTCCATTATAAAATTGGCATGCAATCAAATTTAGTGTGCAATAATTGAATGGGCACTGATTGCATTGATTCGGCTGGTGTGGAGAAAAAAACGAGCTCGGAGCATGTGAACATTCGAAAAATGTTCTGAATTTGCTGAATTAGTTTGCTTTGGCAGGTGAATTAGGGTAATTGCCGGTAGGTGAATACGTGAAAGAGTTTACTCTACAGATTCGGCGAACAAAAGTGAAATAATAAAATTAAAGTTTTGTGTGAAAAAGGCCGAACCTAATAAATAGCAAGAGAGAAACATATATTACCAGCAACTAAAAGTAAAGTCCGTGCTTGATTGTATTTGATTTGGTTGAGAATTAGAATAGAGGTATCAGAATTGTATTAATGTAATTGAGAATAACCGATATATTAGACCCTAGGGCATACTATCGGTCTAAGCTTTAATGTAGAAGGTTGGATGAGAAACCTTCAACAAATCAAAATTAGTATAACCAGGTCTTTTGAAGATGTCAAAAATTTGTGAACACAGAGTGAACCTGCAGTTCAGAATCCTGAAGAAGCTGCTTATATGATTAATTGTAAAACCATATATTTCCCTTAGTACCTAAAAGACTTATATAATTTATCGTTATCTCCCAAAAGTTGTGTAGTCAAGAAACAACACATCTTTCTTTAGTTCTTTTTTCGATATTGGCTTTTTAGCTTTATTTACTATTTACTAAGCAAATACTGACTAGTCATGTACACTATAATTTCGGGTTCAAGTTTCATTCGGACCAAACAACCTTGCAACCGAGAAAGTACTGTCGGTTGTTCAAACCGCGCTTATCTCAGGTGAGATCCAGTTGTCGAAGGATACACCTCAGATAAACAAGGTAGCTCCCAGCAGCCCGTGGTACGAAAATATAAAATGCCAGGCTTTGTTTTTCAAGCTTCTAAGGTCTGCATCGACCTGCGACCTGCCATGAAATAGCTAATTGCCACTAAGAATTACATAGGTAGAGACTGCTTTACAAGGTAAACTTCAAATCAATGTCGTGTACTCGGTGAGTATAACTTAAGCCGGGGTGATGTTAGTTTAAAGATGTCAATCTATGACCATCTTCTGAAGTACTAAGGCTGGAGATGCGAAGGTATAGACTCAGATGAATCTAAGTGATTATCCCTAATATTTGGATCTTTGCGATTAAGGCTAGCTCAGCTCTAAGTGATAGCATATGGATTTATGACGGTTATACTAAAGAAAAGTGAAAGGGAATGGTCGTACTGATTAAGGCCAAGTCAAGAAATCACATTTGCTTAAACTCTGGCGGAAGTTCCGAAAGTGCGTTATCCAAACTTAGAATATACTTACTTAAAATAAGCCAGGCACCTTTAAAGTTTCTCAAGTGACCTGCTGGTGCTATTGCGAATATGATACGATATTGATATCCATCGGAATAGTTTATCTGTTTTGGAGGCCTATTCAAATATTCTACTGTATCACTGAAGGTCCACATGGTGCGATGTAGTATTTACAATGAAAATATGTGACTTTTAGAACGTGCTGAGGGGGTATTTTGTAACTGTTCGACTAATGCAAAGCTGATTCACCACTGCACATTATACCTTACTTATTTGTCTGAAAATAGTGATTTGCATTTTCTCTGACTCTAGAATATGCAGACGTTGCAGGGCCAAGGGAGGTGAGCATTCACTTCGACAAAGCTAGTCAAAGAGTGCCTGTCCTCACTATAGATAGCTACAAGTTACGTCAGACTCGTACGGGTGCCGCGTCGTAACGGAATCGCTGGCAAGGCTGATGAGCTAGTCAGAAGGGACATCCCTCCCCGCTCACTACAGAATGAGATCGATTAGGATCTCCATTGACGTCTTGCGTTCTAGCCAGACAAGAAAACCCAATGGATGTCGCGTGTATTTAGCAGACGCTTGTTATCGTCCAGCCCCTGTGAGACTGCGAGATCCTTTCGCCCTAGTGTAGAACGCAGAAGATATGTTGAACTTCTTGTCATATAAATGTTCATCTTGCCGCAACTGTAGCAGTTCTCAGTGTTCAATAGGCATTCATGCGATAAGGCCAATAGGACGCAAACTGTCAAGCTTGTTTGGAGAAGGTTGAGGTGGAAACATTCTGACACTTTCTCCTTCATTGTACAGCCTTTGCAAGGCTGAGGTTGAAACAGCCCAGTAGTTTTACCTACGGTGAACCAGAAAACGTAGCTGAAAGTGACATTAGTGGGTTCAACTAATTTGTAATAGGCTCACAGTTATATGGGGGTTCTAGGTGCCATAACGGACCGATGTTCTAAGCTGTCCAAATGAGATTCTTGTTAGAACCGATCTCTTAAGCAAACCTAATATATCTGCCGTTTTTGGATATATAAGTCGTTGAATA
Source organism: Bactrocera tryoni (assembly GCF_016617805.1). NCBI lineage: Eukaryota > Metazoa > Arthropoda > Insecta > Diptera > Tephritidae > Bactrocera > Bactrocera tryoni. The sequence goes on along the minus strand of NC_052501.1, from coordinate 61,800,890 downwards.
GATCCATTGCAATCCCAACGATGAGTATTTTCCCGAGTATTATAAATATCTTTAGTTTAATGCCTTAAAACTTCACTGATACCACAAACCTGATACCACAGCGCCGAAATGTAGGCTGCACGAAGTAAAGCAGCTGTTTGATCTTCGCTAACGGTAATATATTGCCATTATGTTGCATAAAAGTGCGCTATTAAATGAGCACTTGCCAACGGTACTACACATTATAGTTGCGTTACGCCTGAACGTGAGCGACAGTAGCAAAGGATGCGAGCGAATACCCAGTGTATGTTACCAAAGCGCCATTGGTCATTGTCTGATTTCTCATGCCTGACTGACGAAAGCCGAATCGTGACCTGAAAGACATTACGATAGTTTTTATTTTCATAGATTATTAGCCGTTAAGATACTTTGAAAGCGAGATGAGAGCGTTACCGTCCGCTCCGATGCGCCGCAATAACCCCTACACTACACGTCCAAGAACGCTTGACTTTTGCTGCTTGCAACATTGCAGATGCGACTGTCAGTCAGTGAAAATAATATTAGCCTCACTCTCAGGATTCCGAAGGCCACGGCGGCGTTGCGTTGAATTATTTTCACGCTGCGCGGTCTACATGCATAGCATAGCTGAGCATAGCGGCGCATAGCGCTCCTTGGCGCTTGTGAAAATATGTTTGAAAAGCAATTGGCAGCTGTTGCCTGGAATTTCTTCATTGAGTACGTGCCACAAATTGCCAATGACAATGGCGGCTGCAGCCGAAGATGTCGGCAGGCATCGCACACAATAGCGCTACATAGCGCCTGTTGTGCTGCAATGAAATATGCGCATTTGCTGCATTCTCACCATGCCAACCGAGTAACGGTTCTGATAATAAATGGCAGTGTTTTTAAACTTTTTCAAAATTTATTTATTAAATTTGATTTTGCCAAACAACAAAACGCGCTTAATTGATTACATAACTGTGCGCTGGCGTGGGGATGCTTGTGCATTCAATCAGCATTGACGCATTGGCGCCTAAAAGCGGATTACAATATTTACCCGTTCGGTTTGGTTGCGCGTGAATTTCCCAACAATTTCACACTTCATTGTGCGCCATTTCAATTAAGTTTGCACACCCCCGTTCGCGCAGAAAATAGTGCAACCGATAAAGAGGAGAAAAAATTGTTTGCCTAAAAGTATGCTTTTTTTAGTACACTTTTTCGCTTTTTCATAGTTCATAAATTTAATTGCTAAATGAATTTCACACAAAAAATATTTATATTTGCGCGCGTTGTTGTTGCTTTTTTAGTTGTTTGTTGCTTTTCGTATATTTGCTTTTTTGTTCGGTTTATTTGCTTGAAATTAGTTTTTCCTCTGCGGTTCATAATTGCACTGATTGCGGAGCTTCGACTTCCGTTGCATGCCGCAGTTGAGCCCGCATTTATTGTTGTTGTTGTCATTTAATTTTTGTTTGTTTTGCTTTTTGGCTTTTCTACATATTATTTATGAATTCATTAAACTAAATTGTAGTGTCACATTTTCTGCGGCTGTTTGCGCCGAATTCATGGCACTCGTTGTGCAAATTTTCACAGTTAATTTAGTCATCGAATAGTTGGTGGAATTGAGATGAGCAATGGATGTTTCTGCTTTCAAAAATGAAAAAAAGTTAACGTCGGTAGCACCGAAGCCAAAATGCCTTTCACAAATGAAGAAGTTTCCATACAAGAGCTTGATTTTGAGTGTTCAGTTTGTGTGGCAACTGTATGATATAGTGATCCGATATGGAAAGTTTTCTCAGACAGGGTAGTATTATTTTACCAAATAATCTATGCAAAATTTTGTGATGATATATTGTGTAATGAAAAAGTTTCCCATAAAAGAATTTGATTCAGATCATTCAGTTTGTATGGCAGTTATTTGATATAGTAGTTCGATCTATAAACTTTCTTCAGATATGGTAGCATTATTTTCGAAAATAATCAGTGCAAAATTTGGTTAATCTACCTCGTGAAATGAAAAAGTTTTCCTTACAAGAATTGGATTCTGATCATTCAGTTTGCACGACAGCTATATGCTATAGTGATCCGGCCTGAAAAATTTTTCCATTGACGTAGATATTAGTGCAAAATTTCAGAACGATATCTCAAAATCTGAGGGACTAGTTCTCGTTTATACAGATCGACGGACAGACAGAACTCAGATCGTACCGCTGATCATATACCATACATATAATTTGCTGGATCACCGTTGGTTCCTTTTGGCTGTTACAAACTTCGTGGCAAACTTAATGTACCTTGTTCAGGGTATAACAATTGTGAGTAAATGATAAGTGAAAAGCAGTCAGTAAGTCTAGCGAGTAGGCGAAGTGAAGTCAAGTAAGGAAATTGGAATAAAAGGTGTAACCTGAGTCAAATGAATCTCAGTACAATAAGGCCTATAATGTCCAGAGGAGTTTTAATCACATTTTGTCAGGAACTCCTTGTAATATTACCAAATTAGTCCTACCGGGCCTAGAGAGGAGGTTCGAATGGGTTTTTGAGCATCAGGTAGACAATCCAGGCTCCGCTGTTTGATCGAAGATTATTTACTTTTTTCCGTATCGCATTACTAATTGTGAAGCCATAGAAAAGGCGAACTCCTGTGTTCGATCTCATAAATTAGCGAAATGCGTAGTAGTCAATACAAAAATGCACAGGCGTTGAATTTCTATTTCTGCCAGTTCCGTGGGATATCTGAAGGTATGCGCTCCCAAGTGTTTAAGCCTTTAAAATTGCCTCCGAGTCTGCTGTGGTCTGGCACCCATACCAGTGTTATCACAAAGAGACTCGATTCTATTAATAACGAGGTTAGGCACTATTTGACCAACCCTGAACGTACTGTTAATGAGTTCAAGGTAGTGCCGCCGCCTTGCTACCTGAGTGGATGATCACTTCTCTGAAGGAGGCTGCACTTCCGAGTAGTAAATCTACTGCTATCTTAATGGCTGAAACACTGAAATACTAGTCAGAAAGTCTGAGACTAGAGAGCTTCCAAGCTCTGACCCATCCAAGCACTGACCCATCCGTAAATAAGCTCACCGTCCTTCTCCTCCAAAGGACTACATATAGTAATTCCAATGTTTGTATAACAGAAAGACGTTTTCCAGAAAATGCAGATAGAACTCGACATGCCACCGTTTTAGTATTATTCCATTCAAACGGGCCTTACATATATCTTTTTAATCAAACAGTTAAAAACTGTTGAACTACATAAGTACATGGTATTAATTCTGATCTCTTCGAGACACTAGTTGGCCTCTGAGTAAATCAAATTGTAGGAGTCGATATTTTCAAGTCAAGAAAAGAGAACACTTTTCACAAAGCGTTCAAGCTTTTCAGAGTATTTAAAATATATATCTGATTTTATAGAACTTTTGATCTTAATCTTCCGTTTATAAGTTAATAAGCAGCATCTTATTAGAACCCTGGAAAGTTACCGAAATCGATGTTAAATAAAGGTGAGTTTTTTTGCAGTTCGAACTAATCGAAGGAGCGCTGGCTGAACTTCCAACAAGAATTTTCAATATACTACGTTGGAGAGGTATAAAGCAAGCGTTGAAATCCTCAACTCCAGTAGTGAATTTTTGACTGCTCTAAACAGGAGCAATCCTTATATAGGACAAAGTCGATTCATGTTCACCTTCCAATTTCTTAGCATTGGTACCTTCTTTTGAAATCTGAATACTATTTTAGTTTTGAATATTTCAATTCACTTCAATTATTTTGCATGGAATTTGCTGGAATTTCTTTTTTGGTATAACGTAGGGTTCTCTGCGATTGCTGGGTTCAATTAGCTATACTGAATCCTTATTTTATTGTGCTGCAGAGAAGTTATCCCCAGTGATGAATTCTCCCTTTGATGATGTTTTTACGCCATTTGATGAAGTTAACGCAGGTTTCAGCCAAGCTCTGTGTTCAATTGAATCGTTCTGGCTCCAAGCCGTTTGACCTGCAGTATCGCGGTCTTTTGGAAATCGCGCGAATCTCTTACAAATAATCTTGTTTCGCCTTAAACACGGAAATTTTTACTGATTTTCTTGAGCAGCAACAGTTAAAGCTTTGAAATTCTTGTAAACATCATACTAAAATGCAGATCCCTATAATGAGTTTCAGTTTGCCATCCTCCATTGCTTAATTATTACAAATTATTTACTAAAAACCTGAGCGCAATATTTCAATATGTCAAATTGTTCTAATTTGCAGTCTTCTTGTCTCTCTACCGCTTCTCCTTACACATTACCCACATTACTAACTTGAAATTACCCAACAAAGTAATAAGTACTTAGAAATATTGGCAATAATGCTTAGCATATTTGAGTGACGATGGCGAGCCGTCGTCCAAAATGAGACAAACTAACTCCAACAAACTGCAATTAACTGCGCCCAAGCAACCGAAGTTGTGGCGAAGGTAGTGAAGCTGGCGACCCCCGCACACACGCAGGCAGGCGCACAGCGGAAGTGAAAAATCTGCCAAACTGCAGAAGGAAAGACAGCGACTACAAATTATTGTTGTAAGTAGTATTTTGCTAACGACAATGTGGCCGCACAACTAACTATTTAATAACAGACAACAACCATAACGGGACGAAGTGGGCTGCGGGGAGCGGCGTATGGAGCTCATGGAAACTGAGTACCTTGGAGGAAGTTGGCGTACTGCGCCAGCCTGAGAGTCTGCTACCCGGAGCAGACACAGGAAATATTGGCCATTAAGCGTATAAGATTTTATTGTTGTCGCGCCCACAGTTCGAAACGCGCCCACAGCAGCAACGCTCCGTCCAAACTGGTAGGCTTGTATCGCCGAGTTAAACTGAACGCAACTGCACAGCTGGACCGTTGACTGGCGCACACACTTAATTAGAAAAGTTTTGTGTGAAACGACAGTGAAAAGTTTGAGAACTATTGGAATAATATTTAGCAACAACGAGATGGTGGCCGAGTGCACCCATTTGCGGCAGGCTGACTACATGGTGGCAAGCTGTGGTATCAAGTGAGCAAACACGTTGACCTCGCGTTGAACATGGTTGTGGCTGCGGCGGGTTAAATGGGCAACTTAGGCAACAGCAATGCAAAGTTGTTGCAGCGCAGTAAGCCCGTGAGGTGAGAGGAGCTGAAGGAGCTCGAGGACAGTGAGCTCGCAGTTCCTCTGGTTGAAAGCTGATCATTGAGGTACAAGGTAAGTGGACGAAAGGGCGATGGTATATGTAATGCAATTTAATGGTGGCAAGGAGGGTGGCAGTAACAAGACATAACGTGTCTCTAAAAAATAACACTAAGAAATGAAATGGAAGCACAATAAAGAGCACTGTAGAACATGAAAAAATAATGTTCTAAGCAAGCGGCGAATGTTAAACGTTAAATGGCCGCTATTAACAGCAAATGACAGTTGACAGTTGGGGCTTAGTAAGCTGCACGAGCTGGGTGCGGCTTGAGCAATAGACGTCCACTACGTGTATTAGCTATCCTGCTGGCTGGAGGGCTGTCAGCTGCGGTGGTATTAGTGTGAAAACTTTTGACAATTTGTAAAAATGCGCAAATTACTCGCGCTGCACAGCTAAGCTAAGTGTCAAGAGTTGCAAAGCAGTTGAATGTGTTGAATGCGCGCGGCTGTTGGCCAAATGGGTGCATAAGCCAGCTGTCAATGAGTGTCAGTTGTTTTGACTTTTGCACATTCTAAGCCGCTAACTGCTTAGTATTTAGAAAATATGAGTGTGGTGTATATTGACAGTTAATTGGCAGTTTGGTGGGTAATTAGTCGCCACTAGTTGTTGTTATCATATCAGCCTGGCATTGAGGTATTTCACAGTCTCTAGTTTGGCCTAACCACGATTTCGAAAGCTGTAATTGATCTCGAAGACATTAAATAAAGACAACGGTTCTTTTCTTTGATGCCTTTCACTTTTCGGACAGACGCAACAGCGGGGTTCCATTTACCTCTTCTTCTGATTTTGAGTATGAGATCCGGTATACGTAACACAAGTTTTGAAAGTCAAGGGGAAATGGGGAAATATTTAAGGAAGTTTAATTTACTAGTGACAAATATGATAAAGCTATCTATCAACGAATAAAAAATAATTTTCTCTTTTAAACACTGGACAGTCAGTGAGAACTTATTGAATTTTGCCAGTACACCTCTTTTATTTACGAACTCGTTCATATTAGTGATGGGCTTTTGGGGTGTGATCCGAATGGCTGCGGTGTATAAGTAATGATATTGAAATAGAAAACCTTAGTAGATAAGCATCACCTCTAATTTGATACTTTAAGAAAGAAAGAGAAGAGAATCTACACCCACCACCTCTTCGTCGATTTCAAAGTAGCTTTTGACAGCACAAAAAGGAGTTGAATTTATACCGCTATGTCTGGATTTGGTATCCCAGCAAAACTAATACGACTATGTTAACTGATGTTGAGCAATACCAAAAGCTCCATGAGGATCGGGACGGACCTCTCCGGGCGGTTCGACACCAAACAAAGTTACAGACGTAGCGACTCCTTTTCGCGCCCTTAATTCTGATTTTTCCGGAATGGATAAGGGAGCGAAGCAAATTGGCCTGGTAACGAGGGCAAGACGAAATATCTTCTGCAATCAAACAAGCAGTCGTCGCACTCATGACTAGGCACCCATGTCACTATTGGCAATCATAACTTCAAAGTCGTAGATAATTTCGTCTATCTTGGAACCAGCGTAAACACCACCAACAATGTCAGCCTCGAAATTCAGCGCAATATATAACTCTTGCCAACAGGTGCTACTTCGGACTAAGCAGACAATTGGGAAGTAGAGTCCTCACCCGAAAGTCCTCACTCAAAAACCAAACTCCATAAGGCACTCACTGTTCCCTTCCTGCTGTATGGTGCAGAGGCATTGATGATGACAGCATCTAATGACTCGACGTTACGAGTTTTCAAGAGAAAGGTTCTGTGAACGATTTATAGTTCTTTGCGCATTGCCCACGGCGCTTCTCGCGTTTGATGGAACTATGAGCTGCGTGAGGTATACGATGACATTGACATAGTTCAGCGAAGTAAAAGATAGCGGGTACGCTGGCTATGTCATGTCGTCCGATTGAACGAAAACACTTCAGCTCTGAAAGCATACGACGCAGTACCCGCCGAGGAAGCAGAGGAAGACCTCCACTCTGTTGGAAAACCAGGTGGAGAACGACCTGGCTTCGCTTGAAATCTTCAATTAGGAGGATGACTACTCGGCTATAATCGCCAATCAAGAAGAAGACGAAAAAGAAAAAATACCGTAAAGAAGGGGGTGAAGAAATAATATTTTATGGAAGTGATAAGATTTTCGGCGAAGAACCGATAGAACGTTGTTAGGTTGGCCTTTAAAGCTTTGATGGGTCCAAATAGACGGAGTGGAGAAAGGTCAAGGTGTCCAAGGATGCAAAGGCCTTAATTTATTTCATTTAGGAAATTAGAAACGTCGCAATATTTTTTTATCGAAGTCCCTTATAAAACTCATTCTTACGCCTTCCCAATCGTCATAAAGTCTTTATTGACTTTACCTGTGAAGGCTGCTTGCCGAATTTAGCAATCTTTACGCAACAAGGAGACTCTGAAAATGTCTCTATTTCCGAACTTTTGAGTATCTGATTTAATAACAGTAGTCCCGAAGTTGTTGGGAGCAATGAAAAAATTATTGTGGATGCTTATTTTACGGTGTACGGTCTCTGGGATGAATCGATGAATAATATATGCAAGTTCTTTCTGAATCCTCTGCTTTACTCTTTCAAATAGGGTACAGTTGGTAACAACTTAAGATCATCATCATGTCCGAGGCCAAATTGACCGGTCACAAAAACTTTCCAGCTGCAATGCGTACTCCTTTTCCTTTTCCGGCAGCTCTTTCGCAGATACTCGCATTTATGCTCATTGCCTCTTAATTATTTTGCACTCGTGAAGCATGGTAAAAAATTAAATGAAATGTAGAAAGAACACAAAAAAGTAGCTGCGACAATGATGACGTGTTGACGTGACTGGATTTTCATATTTTTGACAACGTCCGTGAATTTGGCAAACGAGAAGCAAGCGCACGACGTCCGACTCATTGCATGGACAACAAAGGCTGCCAGGAGTCGCGCTGCACATTTTAATCAGTCTGGCTGCCTATATTAACACGTTCGAGAGGTGAGCGAGAGATGCTGCGAATTTGGCGCATTGGTAATTTGGAATGAGATAAAGTGACGAAGTGCCGTTGCAGCGAAGGAAAAGAAGCATTGAAAAATTCCTAGTATAATATTTTCAAAGTGACAATTAATTTGGTTTAGAATTCTATGCGCTCGTTATTGGAATAAATGAATTTGAACCGAATTTAGCTTTTCATTTGACAGCTTTTTGGTTTGGTTCTTATGTGTTGTTGAAGAATTTGAGAAGAATTGTCATCATGCGATAGAGCATTGCGAAGTGAGAGGGGGAGAGGGATAAAGACAGATAGATATATACAATGCGAGAGGAAAAAGGAGAGATAGATGGGATGAGAGAGAGAAAGAGAGAGAGAGAGAAGAAAAAGCTAACGTACCGATCTTCGAGACTTTTGATAATTATATGGGATTATCTCATAAGTAAAAATGTATACAACGCTTTCTCAATGGACGGCTTTGTATCTGACGTTGTTAAAGTGCCGTTGGATAACGCTTTATGAGCAAAAATTTTTTCTATGTGTTTGGTGCGAATGGCAGGAATTATTTACTGTAAGCTGCTCCCTTAAAGTCGGACTCTTCATTCGGATCTAAACTGGCAACAGTTGAACCGTCCGAAGGAATCAATTGCACAAAAGTAGCCAGTTTTGGCCAATAGGGGAGTAATCGTGTTCAATCGGGACAACGCTAGGCTAAACACGCCGATGTTGACTCGTCAGAAGCTCCAAGAGTTTGAACTTTATAATCCGGAATTGACAATACGTGATTACTAGCTATTCTTGTTTGTTCCTCCTGTTAAAAATTCGCCTCACTAAAAGGTTGTTAAAATCGGCAATCCCAGTCAATCGGGACGAACGAGGGTTCTTATGAGAGTGGCATTATGAAATTACCGTGAAAGTGGCAACAAAGCCAATGATATTGCCTAAATCGGATCATTAAGACTAAATATAACAATCAGTTTTAATTTTACTAAAACATAAGTTCGGTTAGAATTCATCCGAAATCAATGTATCTCTTTTGGACATATATTTCACCTTAGTGTTACCTATAAAGTGTATCACCTCATAGATCACCTCATAGATCGACAAAGTATTTTGAGCTTGTCACAAATTTCTTAATAAGGTTAATATCAATCTCAGTAACTTTGCTAGGTTCGCAAAAAGATGTGTCTACCTCAGCCTAGTGAATGCCGGGACAATGGACAATATAATTCCACTTCCTCTTCCCCCATACAGTTTTGGCAAAGAGCGTTCGGCAAAATATTTAGCGCGCAAACCTATTGAACAGCGTCCAGTCAAAAAACTTACAATTACAGCTAGATTAACTTTGCGTAGAGCCTGTAGTTCGGAGGACCTCTTATGGTTCAGTTCTCGTTGCTGACAACCGCTTGCTCATCTCACTGGAAGTTCAGCGCCAGAACGCAAGAAGACATCGAAAAGCCGATCCGCTTCCAATCGGTTGAAATTGAGGAGTGAGTGCACTCCCTAAACCAGACCTCATATTTTTAAGAGACCATTTTATAAATAAGAAAATTACCAGAAAAGCTAACTTAAATAAGTTGCCCAGACACATGTCGCTCCAAAAAGCCAACAAAGATAATTATTAAGTGTACACAGGGGGAAATATAGTGTTTTTCTTTAATGATACACCCACTCATATATGAACATATGAAATGACTGTTTGAGAGTCTGCACATACACTCGTTTCTTTATGTTTAAGTCAGCACTCTACCTGTGTAACCTTGCCCGTTCACCAAGCGATGCATACATAATTGTTTAAGTATTCAAATAAGTACAAAAGTGCGTGCGCTCCACATGAGTATGCTTTGCCACGCAACTAATTGTCATAAATTTGGCTAATTATGGCCTTGTCACGATGCCTAAAAATATGCTACAAAGTATAAACCTCAATTTTGTACATTTTAGTTTTGGTTAACGCAGATGTGTCGTTTAAGTGCGGAAGAGCGGTTGAAATTTTCACCCAGCAAGCAAAGTTGTCTATGGTCTCAGAGTTGTCGAATTTATTTGGCTCACATTTTCTCTAAGCAACGTGAAAAATCAAAACTTTTGAAATGTTGGACACGTTAAGGGAAGAGTTTTACTAAAAAAATGGCATATTTATGTAGTATCATTTTCACAATGGGATATAAGAATGTCAAACGAAATCGGTTGGACGGGTCTCGAGATATGGCGTTTCACCAAAAAGTGGGCAGTGCCACGCCCATCGTCCAATTTTACAATGTCTTCCATAAGGCTCTTTCATTTGATCTCGGTGGTAAAATTAAATGTCTCTGGCGTATTTAGTTATTGATTTATCGCGATTTTAGTGGATTTTAATATTACCGTTATATGGGGAGGGAGCGGCGTTATCCTCCGATTTCATCCATTTACCCACTGTCGGTAGAAGTTTCTATAAGATTTATACCCAGCAAATTTGGTTGTTATAGCTTACGTGGTTTTGGAGATGTGTTCATTTAACTTGTTAGAGGGCGGGGCAACGCCCACTTTTTCAAAAAAATTTCTCATAGATGCCCCTTGCTACTGTGATTGTCTGTACTAAAGTACAGCTTTGTATCTTAATTTAGTGCTTAGTTATGGCACTTTATATGTTTTCGGGTAATGGCGATTTGTGGGCGTGGTAGTGGTCCGATTACGCTCATCTACGTACTCGTTTTTTAGTTTGTATTAAGAAATTCAAGTGCCAAGTTTCAACGAGATATATCAATTTTTACTCAAGTTATAGCTTGCACGGACGGACGGTCGGATGGACAGGCAGGCAGTCAACCGGATTTTAACTTTCTCGTCATCCTGATCAATTGTATATAACAATATATTACAATCTTATATCTATCTCGCTTAGTTTTAGGTGATACGTACAACCGTTAGGTGACCAAAACTATAATACTTTTAGCAACTGGTTGCAAGAGTATAAAGACGAAGATATTATAGAGCACAAGGTGCGTTCCAAAGTAAACAGGACTTAAAAAAAACACAGAACAAATGGTTTTTTCGGCAAAATCAATTTATTTTATTCAAAATAGTCTCCTTCTGCTTCAATACAGCTTTTTGCACGATCCAAAAGCATGTCGAACGAGTGTTTTAGCTCGTTGGCCGGTATCAGTACCGTCTTCACTTTTGACTTCTTCATGCGCCAATTTTTTATACTCTCGCAACAAAGTTGCCAAAGAGAGTATTATAGTTTTGTTCACATAACGGTTGTTTGTAAGTCCTAAAACTAAAAGAGTCAGATATAGGGTTATATATACCAAAGTGATCAGGGTGACGAGTAGAGTTGAAATCCGGATGTCTGTCTGTCCGTCCGTCTATGAAAGCTGTAACTTGAGTAAAAAATGTGATATCATGATGAAACTTGGTACACGTAATTCTTCTCTCTCTCCAAGAAGGTTAAGTTCGAAGATGGGCAAAATCGGCCCACTCCCACGCCCACAAAATGGCGGAAACCGAAAAACTATAAAGTGTCATAACTAAGCCATAAATAAAGATATTAAAATGAAATTTTGCACAGAGGATCGCATTAGGGAGGGGCATATTTGGAAGCAATTTTTTTGGAAAAGTGGGCGTGGCCCCGCCCCCTACAAAGTTTTTTGTACATATCTCGGAAACTACTATAGCTATGTCTACCAAACTCTACAGAGTCGTTTTCTTCAGGCATTTCCATAACCAGTTCAAAAATGGAAGAAATCGGATAATAACCACGCCCACCTCCCATACAAAGGTTATGTTGAAAATCACTAAAAGTGCGTTAACCGACTAACAAAAAACGTCAGAAACACTAAATTTTACGGAAGAAATGGCAGAAGGAAGCTACACCCAGGTTTTTTTTTTAAATTGAAAATGGCCGTGGCCTCGCCCACTTATGGACCAAAAACCATATCTCAGGAACTGCTATACCGATTTCAATGAAATTCGGTACATAATATTTTCTTAACACCCTGATGACATGTACGAAATATGGGTGAAATCGGTTCACAACCACGCCCTCTTCCAATATAACACTATTTTGAATTCCATCTGATGCCTTTTCTGTATAATACGAGTATATATGTACTTTAGGAACCAATGATGATAGCGGCATAAAACTTTACAAAAATACGGTATTTGAAAAATATGTAAATGACATATAATGAAATCTCGATTATCACTTTATCATGCGAGAGTATAAAATGTTCGGTGACACCCGAACTTAGCCCTTCCTTACTTGATTTTTTTCGGCTTGTCCGGTACCTTCCATTCAACATTCTGGCGTTTCGTTCGTTTTGTTTCCGAATCACATTGGAAATACCACATTTCGTCACCAGTCACAATACTGTAAAGGAAGTTTTTGTCCCTTCTGACCTCTTTAATGAAGTCCTTCGAATGTTGGATTCTCAACAATTTTTGTTCGTCAGTCAATTTGTACGGAACAAACCGTGCACACACCTTTCGTAAGCCCAAATGTTCTGTCAAAATGCAATAAATCGATGTTTTGGAGATGTTCAATTCCATTTCCATGAATCTCAATGATGATTTCGGCTGATTTTTGATGAATTCACGTACAGTTTCGATGGAATTTCCGGTGATCACGGATTTTGATTAGCCCACATGTTGATCGTCATTTATGTCCTCACAACAACTTTGAAAACATTAAAACCACTCCGCTACGAGATAAGCAATAATCACCATAAACTTGTTTCATCAATTAAAACGTTTCGGTAAAAGTTTTACCAATTTTAAAATAAAATTTAATGTTGGCTCTTTGTTCGAAGCTCATTTTCGCACCGATAACACAAACTTACTGACACTTAAAACACAATATCTTCACTTCCAATTAATAAAATGTTTTGAAATTCTCACTGGACAATCGATAAAGATAGCAAATACTAACCACCAACCAGTCGACACATAGATGGCGCCACCAGTAGGTGCTAGATTCAAAAAGTCCTGTTTATTGTGGAACACACTTGTAGTATTATAATCTGTAAGAGTTTTATGAGGACGTAGGCATGATAACAAACTTTATAGCTCAGAAAATTTAAATTTAAAGGCTACGAGGGATAGGAGTCTTTAACCGGAACGAATGTAGAGTGAAGAATGACTTGGTTGTACTTAATATTTTGAAAGAGCGATGATATTTTCATCGAAAGGAAATAAAGCATTTGCTTTACTGGGTTAGTTAATCGGTATTCGAAGTTGAGCAGTTTTAAATGGCTCATTAACTAATTGGTAAAATAAATTAAAGTGGGGACACAAGTTAAAGAGGTCTGTTTTGTTATTTATAATACCTTACTAAACTCATTGAAGTTGATAGTTCGTTGAATGATAAGGCACTTTTTATATATGAGAAATTTCGCTTTTCCTAGAGGGAGTGAAATTATTCCAATTTCAAAAATGGCTTGCAGAACTCTCATTAAATCCGTTCTATATTCACTCCCTCCTGAAATCTATATTGAAGCATTAAATACATATATAAATATTAAACATCAGAAATTGAATATCAAGTCACTAAAAAATTTAACAGAAATTGATTGAAATAATATACATTTTTTTTTAATAACTCGAAGCTTCAGCAATAAATCACTCAACACAAAATTAATCAACCAAAGCTGTGGCTGCAACAATTGCATTGTTGTGAAACAGAGAAATACAACCGTGATTGTGAAGGCCACGTACAGAACTAGGAATACTGAAATAAATAAATATAAATACTCGTGTGTGTATCTTTGTTTTTGCGCTATGGACAACATGTTCTGTCGTTTAGAAATAGACAATGGAAATCCCACGTAATGCGCGCAAAGGCCAAACAACAAACAACGATGCTTGAAAAAAATAAAAATGGCAAATTGTCTAAATATTGGGAAACCAAAAGAAAAATGACAATGATGAGAATATCTACATTTCTATAAAATGAAATAAAAAAAAAATAAAGTAAAAACAAATAAAATAGAAATTAAAATAAAATAAATTAAAATAAAAATAATAATTTTTGTGTTTGTGGGTGAGGGGTGGAAAATGGCTTCCGCCTCGTTAGTGCTGTCGTCACAGAAACGGTAAGTGCCACTCACAGGTCACTACAAATACCCCTTCTAAAGAACCGTTGCCCAGTCTGGAACCACATTTGCATTTCTTCAGGGTGGCGTTCCATTTTTCTCATTGAGAGACTTACATCAGCAGGACTCTCATTAAATTATCTGCGTCTTCTACAGCGGTGCGTTCTCAGTGCCATTGCACACATTCAAATGTGTGGTCAGCGTCGTCTTCCGTCGTAAATTTGTACAGGCATGATGGCTCGTTGATTTTTGCTTTTCTGTGGAGGTACTTTTTGTAGTATCCGTGACCGGATAAAAATCAACTTCTCTAAACTTACGGCTTGTCCAGAAGTTTAGATCTTTTACTAGTCTGGCCGTCCATCTGCCGCGACTCACATTTTCTCAACTTTCTTGCCATGTTGTTAGTGTATCTTTCTTTATTTATTCTATTGCGTTTTTGTTATTCCCGGTTGTTTTCTTTAGCTCCTTTTTCCTTTCGTAATCCAGAAGGTCAATTGGGGCATTACCGCTTATGACTAATATTGCATCACCTGGCACTGTTCGGTAGGCTGATGCATCTTTGAGGGCCTCGATGCGGTGCACACCCGTCGGTTTTCCTTTTTAAGCACGTCTGCCCAGATCTCAGTTGCGTGTAATAGGATGCTGATTGTGGTCGACATTAGGACCCCTTTCTTTTATTGTCTGGGGTCTCCTATGTTGTCCATTAGTCGGCTCAGTTGGGATGTAATCTTCACTGCCTTTCCTGCGGCGAACTGGATTTGTACCCAGAAGGTTAGTCTGGGGTCCAGTTTTACGCCCAGGTAGTTTACTGCTTTTTGTGTCCGTATCCGTATTCGTAATATCCGTAGTCGTTTGCGTTTATTTTGAGGGTTTTGCGGTTATTCGTTGGCTGTAGTAGATCTATTTTTTCCATAGCGAAAAGTTGTGTGAGTCGAGCCATGCTTGTTTCCGTATCATGACCTGATTAAGATTTCTTTCCACTTCTGCTATGTTTCGTGCTGTAATTACTGCTGCAATGTCGTCCGCGTAGTCAATTAAGTACGATTCGTCTGGAATTTCGAGTTTTACAGTTTTCTGTTACTAAGGTAGCTCTGCTCTGAGCTCTGAGGTAGTCGGGGATTTTAGAACTTTTTTCGAGAGCGTCGATCATATCCACCCTGGGTCAAACCACATCAAGTGGTCCCTCAAAATTTTGCAAAGTCACCGATTTTGAAAATTAGCAGTTCATTGGATAATGGACAAGTTAATTTTTTTTGCTAATGTTATTGAAAGATGAAATTTATGGTACGATAAAATTGTACAATTATTTTCTCATAAAGTGAACAAATTTTGTCAACTCAAAGAAAAATCTTCGTGCTATATTATAGATATTTTTTCACGGTCAATTTGTTTAAATAATAATAGTTTACATTATTTTTTGTTAATAATACAATTTTATCGTGCTCAAAATTTCAACCTACAATAACATTAACAAAAAAATTAGTTTTGATGAAAGATTTATATTCCTCACTCAATGTACTGCTGTTGAGGGCGTTTCGGACATCTGAAACTGCTAGTAACACTATTATTTTCTGTTTATGCCAAATACTCTGTGCCTTTTTCAAGGTTCAGTGATATTTCGGCTTCGAAGAAGGTGTTGTACATATTCTGTAGTACTGCCGGTCGCTCTGCAACGATTAATTTCATTAATTTTGATGGGATCCCGTTCCGGGTCAGGTGATTTGTTGGCCTTGTGCTTGTCAGGGACTAGTTGTAACTCTTCGATTGTGAACTGGGGGGTGTGCGGAAGCCGTAGAGTCTGTTCTGGACCACTAGCCCTTTTTTCGTGTGTGGAGAAGAGTGCGTTTACGATGTGATCAATTGTGGCAGCGGTTAAGTCAGGTTCTTTTATTCGAGCATCGAGTTTCCTCATTACTATTTTATACACAAGTCCCCAGGGGTTTTTTTTAATATTCTCGTTGCGTACTTCAGCTCCTTTTCTGCTGCATTGTATTGCTCGGCTTCTCGTGATGCACCTTGCATGCTCGTCTGAGTTGGGCGATGTTTTCTGTCCACCAGTAAACTGCTGCTTTATGTTTGCTGTTGCCTTGGGCATTGATTTTTGACAGGCTCTTGTTATATTAAGTATTGTGTGTTATTCTAGGGGAGCTGGTAAATGGGTTCTGGATGTCTATTGCGAAGATAAAGTTCGAAGTATTTAGTTTCGTAATTTTCCACTTTCGTGTTCCAGTATTTTTCCTGTACTGGTTAGCATTTGTTCCGATGTCGATCGTAAAGAAATGTACTAATGATCGCTGCCAGTGTAATCCTCTTGGACTTTCCATTTTTTTATTGAGCCTGTCGTGTGTTCTGATGATATGGTAATGTCTGGTGTGGTTTCCTTGCATCCCGGTCTTTGAAACATGGTTGTATTTCTCGTTTTGAGCACTATTAGACCAAGCCGCGCAACTGTTTCTAGAACGGCCTTTCCTCTCGAGTCTGTGTTTACCATTCCGCACTCTACGGCTTTCGAGTTTAGGTCTCCGGCGATAATTAATTCACCCCATATAGTGGTAGTAGTTCACCCGAGCTTTTCTTGGAATTTGTATATGCTGTCGCTTAGCGACACTTTGGAAAGGTCGAATCTTGCCCAAACTAAATTGTTGACGTCCCCTTTGTTTGCAATGACGGCGTTACTCCCTGGTGGTAACCAAATAGCGGCTGTGGAGCTGATATCTTCTTGCCCGGTATCTTTCTTTCATTTTATATCGCTAGCTTATGATGATTAACTCGTAGCCGTTCTCATCACCATTTGCAAGAATAGTGCCTCAGCAGCCTTGTATCTATGCATATTGGCCAGTAGATTATTCATTTGTTTTGGTAGTTCCCATATACTGTACATATGAAGCACCATTTTCTCTTCTACCGAGTCATTTGAAGTCCCAGATTAAATGCCCTGGTTCAAAGCAGCAAAACACCTTTTGGGGGTTTCTTTCAGTCGCAGCCTGCTCTTAACCCAGCCAATTTTAATGCGTGCCTGTCTCATCAGTACGTCAGCCTTATCCTGATCGAGCGTTATATAAGCCTTTACCTACTCTCTTGCGTTAGGTGCTATTATGTTTATCGTTGAGTCTTCGATGTGGTCCGCCAGCGGTTATTTTACAGCCCCTGTTGTAAGTGAGCCGTGGTCTCTTGTCCGAGCCGTTCGATACCAAAGGATGTTTCAGACAAGGCGACCCCTTTTCGTGCGACTTCTTCAATCTACTCTTGTAGATAATAATTCGAGCTGCAGAACTAAATAGAGAAGGTATAATTTTCTAACTACTAGAGTGTGCAGCTGTTGGAGAACGCGCGATGATATTGATATCATTGTTCTCAACAACCGCGCCGTTAGTTCTGCTTTCTCCAGAATCATGAAGGAAGCGAAGCAAATGGGTCTGGCAGTGAACGAGGGCAAGACGAAATAACTCTTGTGAATCAAACAAACAGTCGTCGCACTCGCAACTAGTCTCTACTTCACTGTTGACAACGTCTGATTGTGTTTTACGTGGGATCCTGCTGACGACAGCTTAACTCCACAGTGCTCAAAAGCACAATGGATCAATACAATGCGTCGATCAGCGCCCTGAAAACTGGGTAACGATTTTCAGTACCAATCAGCAGTGTGGCATGGACACACTAACCACCTTGGTAGGGCTCGAGGCCCATCTAAGACCTCTGCCGTACTTTGGGTCCGGCACCCGGTTGCAATGCAACTCCACATTCGACTGACAAGGTCAGTTCTTCCCGCGATTTGGGTTTTAACCACAGCCACCACGAATCTCCACAAAGGGCCAAACCCAATGAGCAGACTGGAGCGAACTCCAGGGGCTACTGCTCCCCGTGGTACCAGGTTAAAGTCTTTGGTATGACCTTGTAGCCGAAGCAACGACCAGTTGAGCTTCCATACAGCCCTGGACTGGTGACCAGGATCTTAGTCGCCTCTTACGACAGGCATGCCTTACCTTACTTCACTGTTGACAGTCATAACTTCAAAGTCGTAGGTAATTTTCTCTATCTTGGAACCAGTATTAACACCAACAACAATGTCACCCTCGAAATCTAACGCAGATTAACTCTTGAGTAAGGAAATATGAAGTAAAGTCCTCTCTCGATGAAAAGCTTCTTAAGCCACTTATTATTCCCGTCCTGCTACATAGTGCAGAGGCATTGACGATGACATAATCTGATGAGTTGTCTTTAGGAGTGTTTGAGAGAAAAAATTTGCGGAGGATGTATGGTGCTTTGCGCATTGGCAACAGCGAATACCGCAGTCTATAGAATGATGATAATGATGATAATTCAGCGAATCAAGAAGCAGCGGCTGCACTGTCTGCGTCATGTTGAAGAAAACACTTCAACTTTGAAGGTTTTCGATTTAGTTCCGGTCGGTGGATGCAGAGAAAGAGGAAGACCACCACTTCGTTGGAGGGATCAGGTGGAGAAGGACCTGAATGCACTTGGTATCAATTGGTATGTTTACGCCAGTGAAGAAGAAGTCCAATCGAATCTATGCAAACGAATCAAATCAAACGATTCATCAATATTTAAACCTTATCCGCCGGTTTACCTCGAGGTCATATTCGACTATATCAGGGAGGATTCAGAGGGGGAAATGAGGGAAATTTAACCAACCAACCGCCTCCTTAGAGCTAAATGTCTTATTAGTAAATTTACTTCTCTAAAAAAATATAAAGTAACAGAAAAAAAGTCCAGATATTTGCTTGATTGAGAACTTGAAATAGATACTGCATTCAGCTCCATCTGTGATATGTTCGATTGATCCATTCTCCGCAGTTTATCCTGAAAAAATTAAGGATATAGCGGGAAAAGCAATGATACTCATCGCAGCCGTGAGCAATTTCTAATTCTAACTGGAATTTTTTGTGATATTCTATCTCTAACTCAGGGTGATTCTTCAGAAAGAATCGATCGATCTGTCAAAGGCATCAAATGTGATAGTTACGCTGCTTGTAACGTTCAGAAACCGAAGACAAAAAGCTGAGGAACATTTGCGATCCATTTATTCAGACAAGAAAAAAATGGCGGCAGAACCGAAAGTTGACGAAGAAAAACCAAGAATCTGTGGCCGACAAACAAAACGCGAAATTTTTTGCGTGGGAACTTGCAAAGGGTCTCAGTGTACATTCTTCTGAAGACGCTTTCTAGAGAAGTATTAGATGGATTTCAAGTGAATTTGCTGCTTTCAGAAAAAGTATGTGTTTTGAAAACCGAAGAAATGGAAAATCTTTTTGATTGCTTGATAGATAGATTCAAAGGCCTTTTGGATGACAACGTCGTGCAACTAATGACTCCTCCTTCTCGAAAGATTCTCAAAACATGGCGCACATCGTTTTGTTTTCTGAAATTATTTTGCTTGCTTCTTCTCAGCCTTCAAAAATTATAGTATACCTAAATGAGACCTCCAGCGTACTAATCTGAAAAAAATCATGAAAACTTGAAGGGTTAATAAGTTAGTTTCAACAAAGTACTTGGAAAAAGAACTACAGTATACCACATAACTCATACAGAAGTTTAAAGCACAAAAAATCGCAACAAAAATAAACAACAACACTAATACGAAAAGTCATAAAGCAATAAAGTTGCAACTGCTCTAATGGTGGCAGCAACAGCAGGCAATTTTCTATTGCCAAAAAGCGCTGAGATTTATGCGATTCAGCAGAAGTAGTGCTGCCACACAGCGGTGCATGCACTAACGCACACACACACATATGCATATGTATATGAAAGTACTAATAAAGTATGTTCCAAGAAACTTCATACAACAATGATGACATTTTGAGCGAACACGCACTAACACACAAACTCATATGAGGATATAAACACACATACACATGTAAATGTATATATGTGCGCCCGTAAATATTTCACTTTGTTGGCGACACAGCGCTTGAAGACAGCAATAAAAATGGTTGCACATTTGCCAAAATCCCCAAGTAGCAGCAGTGGTGGCAGCAATGAGCAGACAGCGGTGTTAGGGGAAAAACAATGAATTTCAGCGGCGTTTGGGAGTTGTTGCAGTTGTGGCTGGCTTAAGAATAACCGAAAGATGCTTATCCTTTTCCGAAATGCATTTGTGTTTGGCAAAGCTAAATTGCCGCACGCTGTGGCAACAACAAAAAACACAGAAGAAGAGTAAGTAAACAGTAAAAAAATGCATGCAAATCGCTGCAGCAAGTCATTAAGTTGTGCCACACAAGCGGCAAGCGGCGACGAACGCGCCTGCAAAGGCAAGTGAAGGTAACAAAGTGTACGTGTATGTATGTGGGTGCTGTGAGTAGGCGTGTGTGTGTGTTATTGCTTGCAACTTTTGTTTATTGCCGCGCGCTATTAAATTTGCATTTGCCAATACAAGCGGCAAGCGATGCAATTGCGAAATCCTTTGAAATCAACTACATATGTAATGGAGCAGCTGCAAACAGCGGCCAGGCGAAGTGCTACGGGAGGAGGCAGTTAGGCAATCAGACAATCAGGCAGTTGGCTTATTGCATTTCGCCGATTTCCGCAGCAATTGCTGTTTTTTCGGCAAACAAGTGATTTTTCCTATAAATTGCATATTAATACTTTTGCTGTTGTTGTTGTTCCATTGTTGTTGTTGCTGACATAAATCAGCGCACTGGCAAACAAGTGCATCATACAAGCAATTTCGCGTGGGAATTTCTCATTTTATGCGCTTTTATTGCTGCATTAGACACCAGCAACATGCCGTCGCAATGTGGGTGTTTTATAAGCATTTTGGCAGCAATTCACTTGCTGTTATTGTTTTTTTCGTTTTGTACTGTTATATTATTAGTTTGCCTTTTTTGTGTTCTTCAAATCACACCAGTTCGCCTAATGTCATTTATTTCAATTATTTTACTCTCGTTGACTTCTGTGTTGCCAGCAACATATGTTGCGCATGTTGCTTGGCAACATGTTTCGTTTGATTTCGGTTTTAGCATAATCTTTTCGATGCTTTTACCGATGTTGGGACGATCTTGTCCTTTTCTTTACAAGAAGCTGCTCATTTGCTAAAACCGACTATATCGGACTACTATAGCATAAAGCTGCCATAAAAACTGAACGATCAAAATTATAGTCTTATATGAAAAACTTTTTTATTTTACGAGACGTCTTCACGAAATTTGGAACGGATTATTGATGAAAGCAACGCTACAACATTTAAGGACATTTTTTAGTTCGGACCACTATATCATACAGCTATCAGAAAACTGAACGATCAAAATTAAGCCCTGGTAAGAAACTTTTTTATTTTTTAAGTTAAGGTTTGAAGGCCTCTATACAATTTTAATTGATTAAAGAAGAAGCCTTCCCAAACGTTTTCTACAATCCTCGAAACAGTTGTTAACGTTAATTTCCGGAATAGCCTTCGATGCACATAGCTATTCAGGTTTAATGTCTCCAATTGACTCAAAAGTGTTTTCCCGGAGCGGTCGTTAGTTTGCTGAATAGTCAGATGTCCCATGACGACGCATAATACTCAATTAGTATACCTTGTTGACAGTTTGGACGACCCAAAGGAATTCATTTGCCAAAATCGAGGAATTCGGAGTGCATCATGCCTCGATAAACGAAGAAAACTGTCAACATAACCTTGTTTTTTGACCTGCCTCGGTCGATTGAAGTCTCATCGCCGGTAACAATATATTTCATGATATCCTGGTAGTCGGAAAGCATTGTTTCACAGACGTTACTGCGTCGCGTTTTTCGAAAAAAAATTAGGATTTTTGAAACCAATCATGCTTTCACTTTTCTTAGGCTCAAATGATCCTTTACAATGCTTTTTACTGATACTTCCGATATTTCAACAATGCCAGTAATTGATGAAACGATGTCGTCGATTCTCAAGCAACAATTTTTTTGTTTTATTATCGTGTTGATCATCTGTTGATGTTTATCGCCGCCCTGGACATGATTCGTTGTCAACGCTATGTCGACCCTCTTTGAACAATTTGTACCAATCAAAACCACTTGCTTGCGACAAACAATTATCAGCGAAGGCCTTTTCCAACATTCTGAATGTTTTGATACATAGATTTGATTTCGCACGCAAATTTAATATAACTTTTTTGTTGAATAATCTCACTCATCGTACAAATCACCGAATGCACTTTAGGTACTTCAGAATGATAAGCGTATATTTAGCACTATTGATGGTTTTTATGTGATATTTGGCACAGATGACGCTGACAGTCATACCGACGTAGTTGAAAAATATTTAAATGAATGGGTTTTCGCGCGAAATTTTAATTAAAATGTCTTACTATATTTTGACCACAGTACCATTATTATATAATACTTACCGCATTAGACCAAGTTCTGCCAAGCTCACACATTCTTAAGAAAAATCAATAGGTTTCTTTTTATGCATATAAATAAAATAGTCTGTGGGAAGAACTAATGATTCACGTACATTATAGATCAATGATTCAAAATATAGAAGATCTCCAGTTTTTGAGCCGAAAATTAATTATTAAATTACGGAAAATCGTGTACTTAGAAGGCCAAGGTTTGCTCCTCTCTTTTTCTCGAGATCTAACTAAATTGCAATCTGAGTGGCAGTACCAAAATTAATTTGTCTTATTATCTACGAGGAATTCTTTGATAGACTTCTTCTAATTAGCCATTGTCAACCCTATTTAGGCAATAAAACGAGGTGTTATTATTACGGCATATTCTTCTGGATTGCCCACCTTTTGCAAGACGAGGCTAACACATGCTGGATTTAATAATTTCAGTTACCCAGGCGAATTAGCAGGAATCGAAATTATTTGCAGGAAGCTGAGTTCGCTATGATGATACTCGTATTTGGGGTTTGAGCAATCTTTGATAGAGTTTGTTTTTCTACAAAGGAGGAGTATACAACTGTGCAACCGTCCGCCTTTTACCCTTCCGTTTTCCTTTTCGTTTTCAAAGGACTCTACCAGTCGCCGGTTATTAAGTACCAGTACGTCACTCTGACCAACTGAACATATTACTGCTCTCCAGTTCTTAAAATCACTTTCTACTCTAAACTATGATTTTCTAGGGAGTTAAGGGGCTATACCATGAAAAATTATCCGATTTTCGTGTATTTTTTTAAAATTAAGTACTCCATCGAATGTTTTGAAGTTCTTTGGACATAAAAGGGTAAATTTTCAACTATTTCAAGATTTTTTTGCTGTCTTCGGAACTGCCGAAAACAAGTGCCACAAATAATCGCTGATGCTGACGTGATTCCGGCCGAATAAGTAACTGAAACAAATAATTAAAGTTGAAACAAAGTTATTAAAGTTGAAAGTATTTCCCATACAATGACCTACGATTTTGGAAAAATATCAAAAATTAACAAAATGGTGTAGTTCAGAAAAAGATTTTCGTTTTTTAGGTAAAAAATTGTCGTTTTTTTAATGACAACAATTGTTTATACCCGCGAGCGGGGACTTAAAACGTTGCTATTCAAAAACTATTCAAGATACGACCTTGCCAATTTCACAGGACATTTTTGAAAATATAAACGAAAAGGCCTAACAGTTTTACGTATGAGTCTAGTTAGTTGTCTACTAAGAAGTATTCTATATTTGGATCTTCTTAGAGATATGTAGACTGGAGGGCCATGAAAGTTTTATTGCAGGAGAAGAAAGCATTTCATAGATATCTTCACATGGATTTTAGCGATTTAAATAGATAGTTTAATATCGATTTAACTTTTCTCATAATTTGACGTAACTAAGGTGTTTATTAGTAGTCAAATATAGTCGGAGTTAAACTTAATTTAAAGCAGTTTATGCTTAAGAAGCCAACTCTCTTTCAGTAAAAGCTACTTTTTTCTTATGGAAATATTCAGATTTAATGTTATTAACCTTATTAAACACTTATACGCACAACTCAAGGCATCTCCTATCGAATCGCTATCTCATAGATTTCAACCACAATTATTTCCGCTACTTGGCCTTATCATTAATCTCACTTATTAGTTGCAGAGTCAATCCAATTCAGAAAAGTTAAACATTTGTTTATGTCAGTCATTTGCTGTTTGCTTTTATTAGCATTTTTGTTTAATTAAAATTATGCAAATACATTTGACAGTTACATTTTGACACTTGTTGTACAACAAGACACGTCAGCTGCTGCCTAAAGAGCACATCATGCCACACAGCGCAGCCGACAGCAGGTAATGAATATGCTACAAGTAGCAAGAACATCATTAAGAAAGCAAAAACAACAATAATAATAGCAATAACAAGAACAACAGTAGCAACAAATAACGGTATTTACATGAAACCTTCAAATAAATGAGCTACACAAATGTCTTGGCTTGTGGAGCAGCGGTGAGGGAGCT
The DNA here is from genome assembly GCF_016617805.1 of Bactrocera tryoni. NCBI lineage: Eukaryota > Metazoa > Arthropoda > Insecta > Diptera > Tephritidae > Bactrocera > Bactrocera tryoni. Next base: position 61,776,319 of record NC_052501.1, on the reverse strand, counting down.
GCATGGAGAGGCGTGAGTGGTGGCTGCACCTGCGAAAGGAACAAAGCCGAGTGCGTGAGTTATGCGACGCCAAGCGAAACCTACCCTACCATACATACGCTTTGGAGTACCGCAATGTTTAGCTCATGTAATTTGCATTTGTCAAAAGTGACAGTCAAGCAACTCTCATTTGACTTCATTACTCAGTGCGACGTGGTGGAACTAAATGCCTGAAATAGCTGCTAGTGCGTGGCAGACCCGAGCAAAAACATATGTCGAAGCGTTTTCGCTGTCGTCTCTCCCGTCCGAACTGTGGATATTTTGTGGGTGTTGCCGTTGAGGTGTCGCTTTAACAACGGTACAATAACAGCCACAGTCAAAGCCACAACCACTAACCTCAGAGCATAATAATAACTAAGTGCGATGAACAGTTACGCAGCCAACAAACGTTAGCAGAACAGGAAGCGTGAGTGGATGGGGAACTGAGCTGGCGCATTGTCTATAAAGTTGTAATGATTGTAATGTGTGTTGACAAATTAGCTTTGAAATGAGACAAATTTGACTTTCACGTGGACTTTGGAATGCTGCAGCGTGCGTCTGATCCGCAGAAGGTAGTTTTCAAGGAGGTGGACAGTGGGGACGGTTAAATTAAATGACCACAACGGGATATGGAAAGTTTGAAATTACATAAATGTATTTACAGTCAACGGTTGGCCAAAAATTAAGTTATTATACTGTTATTAACTTGATAGTACTTGGTAATACTGAAGACGTTACTTTGAGTTGCCTGACGTCTATCACTATTATGGATTTCATCGGGCTTTTTATTTACAAGTTTCCGCTGAAGGCACTTTAAGTCAACCGTTCAAGAACTTAAAACAGCAGTTTTTCTTGCTTTCTCATGAGTTACAGTGTCTGAACATCGAAAAGAGTTTCAGAGCTCTATTGATAGTGTCATCCCCTAAACAAAGCTGTTTAATGCATCCGGTGCTAGTTATTCTAGTTCGTAGAATCGAAGTTTTGAATTTGAAATCAAAATGAGCTTATGATCTTAGCAAGGTTTATAGATTTCTTTACAGCTGAAGTCCGTCAGAAAAAATGAAGTAATTGTTTGACGAATATTATCTCCTATATATATTTAATTGACACCTTTTTTGCCAGCCACTTTATGCATGGTGCTTCCATCGATCGAATTTCTTATGAAAAGAAGAAAAAGAGAAATCGATGTGGTTGTTGTTGTAACGGTTATTACTCCGTCCGGGTGGTAAAGTTCAGATAATTTGTCATCAAAGTCTTCTTATGGTAGGCCCAGGAAACGTGCTGTTTCGACAGGGTCGGTCCATAGAGATAGGGATGCAAGATGTGTGGGGCCAGCTGGGCATGCGAAGAAGAGTTTAGAAACATGCGAGGACTCGTTGAATGATGGACATATATTTAGTATATCGGCGTCGATTCTAGATAAGTAGGAGTTTAGCTTGCTACAGTATCAGGAACGAAACTACGGAAGTATTAAATGAGCAACTTTTTGCAGCAGAGCTGCATTGAGTCCAACCCGGGCTCGGAGGAATTTTTCTGCTACGTCTGCGTTAAAAAGCTCCCCCCAAACTCCACTTCAGCTAGATGCAATACATGTAATAAATAGAGTCATCTTGAGACCACGATGCTACCAACGCACTGCTGCAAAATAAGCAGACTGTGCAATCTGCAAGAAGTTCACGTACTGCGCCGGCACAGTATGATATATACTATATATATAAGATTTCTCAACTCACAACATCAATTAAACTTTTATTATATTTGATCTTCAAGGACGGTAATCTGAAATAGTTTGGAATACAACAGTCGGGTGTACGGATCTGGATTTTTATTCAGTGAAGATTTCTCAATTCGCAACATTGATTAAACTCTTATGATATTTGGGTTCATACAGCAACAACAATAACCAATAAAGTGCTAGAATAAAGATATATCTTTTCTCTGCACAATTAATCCCTAACTATTTCGAGCTTATTTGGATTTCAGGGAACTGTAATGTCCCAGGTGGTGTTCTACAGATGTAACCGGGATAAAAATGCTAAGGAATCGAAGATCAATCGCTTTTGCTATCAACAGGATCACAAAGGATTCCTGACCCAGATGATTTAGACCCCTGCCATGAACGTACCAGGTTGTAATGTAATAACAATATCTCGGTTTGACCAGGTACTGAGGAGGTCCTGACTTGACCTAATTTAGGAATTAATTTTGAATTTCCAGTAATAACCAGTAATAACATTATTTTTTTTATTATTTTGAGTAATAAAGTGAGAAAAAGTGTTTGAGAGAGTAAGATTTATTTCGGTGTGAGATCTGTGATTATGATTAAGTTAAAAAATAGTTCAAAATAGTAAAATGTATTTAGAAGTTTAGTTTCATTCTTCTAAAAGTCTGTAATAAGAATAATACCCAACGATTACCCTCCTCCCACCCAACCGACGCGAGGGGCGCAATCCGCGAACGAGCGGAATTAGCCGAGTCACAAAAGGCAAGAGAGTTTTAAGCGTTGCGATCTTAAGCTGCTCAGCTACAGAAACAAAAATTTCAACAGCCGAAATTAAGAATTAGATTAAAGTTTATAATTTTTAAATGTTACTTGTTAAGAGTAGATAAAATAATTTTTTTAATGGTAAAGAGTGAGTCTGTTAGATCAAATGTGCTGGAATGAAAATTGAAATCATGACATATACGGCGGAATGGTTCGTTTAACTCAAAATTTGTTCTAGAAAATTTTAAAAGTAAGGGTCTAAACTGCCTGGTAGGGCGAGCAGGAACGTTAAAATTAATATCAGATAAGAGAGATGGGCTACAGACTGACCCATTCATGAGTTTTACAAGAAATATTATACCAAGCATCTCCCTACGACTAGCGAGGTGTAGGGAGATTTATAAGTTTTAAACGGTTAATGTAAGGGGGAAGATTTCAACTGGAATCCCAATGCAAATGATTTAAGGCAAAAAGTAAAAAATGTTTTTGAACGGACTCTAACTTATCGGAATGGACTTGGTAACTAGGGTTCCAAGCCACAGAAGCATACTCCAATATAGGCCTCACCAGAGATGTAAAAAGAATTTTTGTTGTAAGCTGATCTCTAAATTCTTTAGACCAACGTTTAACAAAACTAAGAGGGCCTTTAGCTTTAAAAACCGTGGAAGATACGTGAAGATTAAAATTGAGTTTGGGGTCCATAGTTACTCCCAGATCAACAAAACTGCATACTTGCTCCAACCTAAAGTTTTGTATTGCGTATGCTGAGGTAGGGTCTACAGCTCTACGTGAAAAGCACATCGTTTTACATTTTTAAGGTTCAATGGCATGTCATTTCTATCACACCAAGAAACTAGGTTGTTTAAGTCTGTCTTGCAACTGACATCTTTCGCTGTTTGAAGTATATGTTTTAAAAAGTTTTACATCGTCAGCATATAATAAAACTTTTTGAAAGGAAACTTAACAACAGATGATATGTCGTTAATAAATAACAAGAACAGAATTGGACCAAGATGGCTACCTTGAGGAACGCCTGAAGGAACGTGATTATATGTCAGAAAAAGTATCTTTAAATATGACTTGTTGAATTCAGCCTTACTAAGATGAAGCAACCCATTTTAGAAATATTGGTTGAAAACCAAGAAGATCCAAGTTTATTCAAAAGAATTGAATGGTTTACTTTATCAAAAGCTTTACTAAAATCTGTATATATAACATCAGTATTCTTATTCTCCCTAAAGCCCGTTGATACATGTGATACAAATTCAAGCAAATTAGTAAAGGATTATCTTTTAGCATAGTAAGTGTTGCAGGTAAATACTATCAGCTAATTTCTGATGATTATTGTAAGGAAAATATTCCTTTATCAGAACATCGGCGTTACACTCGAATTTCGGCACAAACTCGAAAGAAGATAAAAAAGAAGGCTTAATATCTTAGCTCTTATATCTGAGACTGGATTTTAGGAAAGAAAGGGTGAGCTTGGCTCTGAAAACCTAAGTACATATGTTTCAGGACTACCCGTCCGGATTACTGTGACTATAAGTTGAATAGGACTGCTGAGTAGGAAAATATCGAGCTCAGTGCAAAATTCTTAATATTTGGATGATACTCAACTTTAAACATCGCGTAAAATTAGTAGATGATCTTAAAGCTCTGATTAAGATTTAATATCTCAACTTAAAAATGAACATTTTTGCCTTTCAAAACCAAGGTACACCAAGCTAAAATTTGGTATTTAGGTATCTTAAGTTCAAGGAAAACATTTGTGGAAGATTTTCTTGAACTAAGGAGGCTTATTTAGTGCTAGGAGAGAATTTTATATAGTATGTGACCTGGTCTAGGAAAAGGGGGCTTAGGCGTCAAAAAAAGGAGAACAATTAATGAGATAACGAGAAACTGACGATTATTTTTAACAGCTTTTCCCAGAAAACTAGTTTTCGCACGTTAGCCCCCTTTTCGTAGACCAGGTCACATATAGTAAACAACACGCTTTTCGTATCAATATTAACCCTTGTACAACCACGACAACTGTGTCATTTCTACCATAACTGTACTACTGTGAAGCATTTATAACCGTTATTATTTCAAGAGAGGGTGGAGGTAATTGAAAAGCGTCTTGCGAACATTGAACTTAAGTAGCAATGCATGTCAATAAAATGTAATGACAGACTTGTCATGCTTGTAAGTACCGGACGGCGGGCCGTTCAACTTATGGTTGAATTTAATGTTACCGTTAGTTTTTTTTAATTATTGTGCAGCACTTAAGAACGACAACAATAATAAAGGACATACAATATTGGTTATGGCAGAGAAGAAAAAAGTTGGAGAACAGTGAATGAAAGGAAAAAGAAAATAAACACGAACACTGCACCTAAAAGTGTGCAATAACATTTGTGAAACGCAACTAATGTTAACAAACAGCATGAAATAATGGGACTATTATGACAAGCAGCTGTTGGTGGGGGTGAAGGAAAAGTTGAGGTGGTAAGAGGGTGATGAAAACTATTTTTAAAGAAAGTCGTGACAAGTGAATGCTAAAACTAGAAGTATACATATAGGCGCTTGCTAAAAAAGCTCAAAATTACTTTAAATGACCGCAAGGGGAGTACAAATAAAATCAGTTGCAACAATACATTAATAAAAAAAATATATTTTTTTTTCTTGCAACACATTACCACAAGCCTTGGCTGCAACAAAACCACACTTACAGGCACTTAACCCCTTCAATTGTGACAACAGGACAGACGGTTTCGCTATCTGCGGTCGTTGCGCGCACGCCACGCACCCTTTCACTACCACTTATCTCATTTGCAACATTTAGAAATTACCACAGCAACAAACGCTTGCAGTAAAGGTCACTTTTGCACCCACGCACACACACACACAAACATACAACCATTTGGAGGCGCTTGTGTTGCCACATAAGTGGCAACAGCAGCAACAACAACGTTGTAATAATAATCATAAAAGCGAAACATAACCGCAATAACATGCCCAGCGACAACACCGCTACCATCTATGCAACAACGCCAACAATAAAGCGCTGCGAATTGCGGGCGGCAACAATGGGCGGCACTGAATGTTTTTGTTTTTGTTTAAACGGAATGTTTAAAATTGTTTGGACGCGTTGCTGGCGTTCGCGAGGCCAATGAACAGCACTGCTGGCAAACAACAACAATAAGAAAAGCATTGGAGTAGGATTTGAAAGTGTAGTTAATGTTGCACGACATGTGGTTGCAACAGTTTGCGGCGGTTAAACTTAAATGCGAAGGCGAGAAATCACAAAAAAGAAATGTAAAAACATTTAACGGTTGGGTGTTGCCATGTTTGGTGAATATGGGAAAGTTGTGAATTCAACAGTTGACGTAGAACATTTTTACAGATTTATTTAAAGTATAGTCTTAGGCGTTTTAAAAATTTGCTTTTGAATTTCATTATAATGGCATGTATATTTCAGTGGGTCAATAGTTTGCAATGCACCCTAACCGAGACCGAATTGCCTAGAACATTCTAATACACACCCACATTTAAATCGCGAAATTATTGACAGCCTTAAACCGAATTCGCCGTATTCTGCTTCATTTCCGTTTCGAATTGGTGTTTTACCGCATACTCAGAAAGATTAGTTCGAGTCAGGAAATATTGAGAGGTCAGTGGCCGGCCTGATACACAGATGACGTTGCTAGAATTCAATCCATATGATTCCTAGTTAGCCCTAACCTTGAAAATGGGTATAAATTTGACAGCTGTCGGATCATCAATTGGTGTTTTATATCAAATTGAGTGAAGCAACTTTTATTATTGCGAAAAAATGGATAAACAGAAATGAAATGAGTGGTATTTCTTAGACTGTTTTACTTTTTAATAAACTGGGCTTCGAGGAATACTTAGATGGTCCTTAATGATAATAATGGATACAACACTTACGCGTCTATAAGTTGTAATTGACTCCCAGAAGAGAACGCCGCGCGATGACGGAGTGGAGCCGTCATTATTATTGGCTCAGATGCGAGCGCAAGGAACATTGTCTGGGGAAGCTTGAACATTAATGCTGGAGGTAAGTCACTTTTTGAGTTTATATGTTGTAAAGATATATTTATTAACAAGAGGGTATACTTCTCCACTTTTGTAACTGCAGGCAGGGTATATTAGTTTCAAGCTAAACAGAGGGAATTCATTTAGTGAAAGCTATAGGAACTGCAGCAAAGGCCTCAATATGTATTATCTTTACCGCATGAAGCTTTGAACAGCTCTGTCGGTCGTATCATCTCAAGGTTTAATGTTATTGGCCACCGTAAGTCTTCTGAAAACTCAGAAAGGTAAGGGGAAAACTCTTTGGAGAACACCAGAGTTGCCGGAAATTATATTTTCAAACATAACACTGTTCAATCAAAGTTAAATGCAACAAAACATTTTACAACAACAAAACCAATGTCAATACGCTCATTATGCATTATTACAAGAATCGGCTTGTGAATATAGCCACAACACAGCCGCAATACCAAAAGGCGACATTACACATAAAAAGCAACTGCCGCATACCCGAGGCATAAATCAATGTTGAAGCATACATTTGGGCGCGGTTGCATGGCGGCACAACCAGTGGGCGCACACGAACACGGCCAATAAACAGCGATAATTGCGTGGATCGTGGCAGAGCGCAAGCAGGCGTCGTTTACAAAAACATGTTAAAAAAGCAGCAACAAATATACATAAAATACAAACAACAAAAATAGCAGTGTGGTGCACAAAAACATAAATTTAAATCGAATTTCGCAACTGGCTGTCAGCATGGCATATCCATTGCTGGATTGCACCGTTTTAAAAGGTGTAAATTTTTCATTGCATATTTTTGGGCTGTTCATTTTGATTGAATTGTTTTCATAAATCATTATTATGAAATACGCGCTCTCTGCGACTACTATTGGCAACACATGTGCATATAAATTATGTAAATTTTTTTTCTTGCTTGCTGCATACTGTTTGGCGTTGTGGCTTCATGTAATGCAAATAGTTGCTGAAAAAAGCACAAGCAGGCTTTCTGTGGCGTTAATGGCATGCGTGCGCTTAATAAATGTGCGGCATCGACTGATTTGCTGGCCGGTCTCGGTTTCTGCTGTTGCCGTTGTTGTTGTTTTGAGTTGCTGTTAGCACTGGCGCCGCAAAGTATGCTAATTTATAGGCTAAAGCAATTATACTGGAATAGTTTTTCTGTATTTGCACTAGTAGTATGCCTATGTCGACTGGTATTTTTCCGATTTGCTGTATTTTTTTTTTTGGTGTATTTGTATATGAGTAATTTTGTATTGTTGGCGCCATGGCAGGGAATTGCGGTTGGCGAAATTTATAGCTGTTGATTTCAGCGGCATAACTAATAACTTGCTGTGAAAATGTTCCAATTATTTTTGTGTATTTTTTGGTATATTTTGATTTATTCATTAATTTCAGTTTGTTTCAGTTGTAAGCCAAATTGGAAAAAATATTAAGAAATATGGAAAAGTTTTAGAAAAATGACAACATAACTAAAATTTGAAAAACTTATTTAAAGCTTTTTGGAATATGCAGTTTCTTCGTGAGAACGCTTATTTTAGAGTCGATGCTGTCCTTACCATTTAGGTAGTTTGATCTAGCCAAAAACCCGACAATTATGACTGTAATTATAACAACTTAAACATCACCAAAAGGGGATAATTTGATATCCATGAACGATTTTTGCAATATTTGATTTATCATTAATTATTTAGTATTAAAAAGAGGTATGTAAAAATACTATTTTTTTAAATCTATTTTTGAATTTGGTTCGTGACTTTGCTAAGTTACTCTAGAAAACTGTGGCTTATATGCATGTGTGCATTTGTGTATATAAAACAGCTTTCTGAGAAATAAAGGGTGTCCCAAAATTAAAGTGAGATTGGAATTAAATAGAAAACACAGTTTTTAGTCTTTCGATTATAATTTTTTGTTAAATTCTAAAGGTTATTTATGGAATATCAAAAAAAGGGCAAATGACCTCCACGGCTTTCCACACACATACGAACTCATTTTATCGAAATTATCCATAACTCTCACTGATGCAACATTAAATCGCCGATTGGAATAGACCTGAGATTTCAAATAACCTTATAAAAAAATTGAAATTGTGTCAATCAAAACGACAAGGTCGTGTACTCACCTGGAAATGTCTCATGCTGTAATTGAAGTGTTTCACGGGCTGAATGACATGGGGCACCGGTTTGTTGAAACCACATATTAGCCGCATCAATATCATTAAATTTCGACAAAAGAAACTGTGTTATTATGTCGCGATATCGAGCATTGTTTGACCCGACTCATTTTCAGAAGAGTATAGTCCATTTAAATCTCCTGCGCAATATCCACAACAAACAATGACTCTTTATGTATGCATTTGTGTTTGGCAATAATATATGGGTCCTCTGAACCAAAAAAACGAAGAAATTGTGGCGGTTAACAAACCCATCAAGGTGAAAATGTGCTTCATTACTTAGGTCATTTTGCTTGTGAAATCAGCTGCTACTGTAGTATCTTCTTGGCAGAAGTGTATACGGTCAAGAAAGCTGCTGAGCTGATAGCTAGCGGCAACTTAAGCAATAAGCTCACATCGCATTGCGTCAGAGAATGTCCCGAGAAGAGATATAATAGCTAGTGGAAAGAGGCTGCATATGTACTATTCCTGATCACAAGAGCATTCCGGAAAACGAAATGGCTGATGAGATAACCAAAAGTGCCAAACGCCCAGCTACCGAATTAGTTGATGGAATGCGGAGACCTTAAAAAACAATGCACTACAAAATTTCAGAAAGAACTGGCAGGTGGATCTGGATGAGGATGTGAATGATCAAGGTGAGGACCTAGTTATGGCCTAACCTCACGATGCACAAATGCACATGGATCAATACAATGCGTTGATTAACGCCTCGAAAATGCAACACATTATTCGGTATTAATTGGTAGTGTGGAATGGACACACTAACCACCTTGGTAGGTTTTGAGGTTTATCTAAAACCTGCAATGCAACTCCACATTGAGTTACCTAAGGCATTTAAGTTCCAACCACAATAACTACGATACTTCCCGAAAGACCAAACTGCATCAGCAGGTTGGAGCGAACTTCAAAGGGCTCCTTCTCCCCATGAATTAAAAATTAAGTCTCTGGTCAGACTTATATGCACCTAATCCTCAGGAATACTCAGAGCTATCAGCGAGGTGCTTCTGATGCAGAAATGCGGTCTATGCCCTGTGAACAGAAAACCCAGACTCAGAGAGAATCTGAAGTCTGGATTTTCTTCAACAAACCTAACGTCTCGAATGTACTCGTAAGTAAGTCACTCAACCTAGAGAACAATTGTCCCAACGGTAGTGCCACCTACATAGACAGGTAAGCATCATGCACTGTTGAACAAAGAGAAATCGTCGTAGCTGATTCCCATCATACAGCGGCTCCATAAGTGACACATGCCGCGATATATACGCCATATAACTGATGCTGACCTCATAGGAGCATTACCACCGGTTTATCCACCGATATGTCAACCCCACACCTACCCCCCCCAGTTATGGACAATTTCCAAAAACTGTCTTCCCGCCCGCTCGATTTCGCTCCTTGAACGACCTTTAACTAGAGGAACAAGGTCATCCGCATACTCACAACATCTACAGTGTGGTTCGAGTTTTCTAAGCAGAGAGTTCATCATAAGGTTCCAAATATATGGACCACAGATGAATACCTGCGGGCAGCCACGAGCCACTTCGATCTCCACACTCCCACTCATTCCAACGATAGAGGCTTTTCTGTACGAAAAGTAATTCCGCCATAGAGCAACCTCCGGATAGCCAAGATACTCTAAGCTTAGGTAATCGCACGCCCCCTAGAAGTAAACAAATATGCCAAGGACAATACCGCAATATATCGGGTAGACAGCTGACATCATCTAGCCGGACTATTCCTAAAGCCGGTAAACAATTGCGACAATGAGGGCATTGTTGCGACTTGCAGCTCTGTAGCCCTCGTTGCCGCATCGTCGGCAAAATTTCGATTTGGCCCAGCAGTCTGCTACCCTACAGCGGTAGCAGCCCGGCACTAGATTATCCGGATGCTTTCGGAAGGATAACCACTTGATGTAGCAACTTATCCCTTCCAAAAGGGTGGACATAAATTTTTACGATCCCTCAAGGACCACATTAGTGCTACACTCCGTGGCCACCTTTCAGGGGCGACTAACCAGGCGAATGTCTGATTTTTTGCACTCAGGCAGGTTCAGCCTGAACAGCTTCTCTATGAACTCGTCATGAGGGATCGCTATGTTTACCCCTGCACGATCATCCTAGGTTTAACGTTTACGTTCAACTCCATCTCCTTGATTTTGGCATTATTCGCCACCTCTCTCACGGCGGCGGCTTCAACGGCACTCCTTCTGAGTCCAAAGACACATCGACCTCCTCCGCATGTGATTTGCATCATCAAGTGCGAATCATAAGGGTATTATTAACGATGACACTTGTAGGAAGTGTAGGGAAGATGGCAAGGGATAGAGTCAGCGGAGATACCTAGCAACTTCGCAGTTCAATTATCAGAATTAGATAAAAAGTCTCTATTAAACTTCTCAAAAAGCGTTGAAATCCTGCACGACGTAAGCCTTAGCTCGTACCACTAATGAACTTCCTTCTGGCTTAACGAAGGCTCCGTAGAACTATGTATAGCATGACAGCCAGTTAGTGTAATCTAACCTATCTGTGGCGAATAACTGTGATGGTAAAAAATTTGCTTCAATAGAAACTTGTTTACATCAGCCGCCACAGTCTAAATCTTACTCGTTTAATATACAAAACAAACCTTAAATGTATGTGCCCCTCTTTCCACTTCAACCATCATTTAGTCTACTCCACTCGACTAGTTCATCATGTATTGGAACAGGATTCAAAACTATCTCTTTATATTTTCCATTAAATTTGACATTTTTCATGTCTTAATATCTTTTATTGCTACAGCCATTAGTACTCGTATATTGACCACCTTCCGTATAGAGAACACCTTTAATCACCTACACATATTGCAGATACTTTTCATTTCTACTACCTACATAACCTCACTACTGTCTGCATTCCACATTCTACTCTCATCGACAGCTACCATTCGAGCGGCGAATATAAATCCTCACATGTCACTCATCACTCACGTGACTGCTAAAAATTTATAACCGGCATATTGATGTCAGGCCGCCAGCCAGTCAGTCAAACAACTGGCGACAAAGTGTACACAATGGAAAAATATGAAAAAATAAATAAAAATAAGAAAGATAAAGAAGAATAAAAAATCAAACTGATTTAAAATATGCTACAAAAAATTAAAGTACATAAAAATCGTTGTCTGTAGCATACAGAAATAGGCGGGAACAACCCAAACTCTAAAAAACGTATGAATAACAACAACGGCTGGTTGCACTCATTCAGCAATTATTACCGACATTTTGTTATAACGGTTTTTATTTTTTTGCTTGCCCACATAGGGTTTGAAATTTTTTTTCTGATCTTCATACCCCCTCTTTTGACACGTTTGTTTTTCATCGCACTCTGCTGGCACAGCTTAAAAACTCATTCGTCAATTAAATTCCAAACATTCATCAAAATAATATGAATTGTCGCGCTCGTACGGCGACAAGGTGTGATTTGGGTGAGAAAATAAGAGCACTAGCGGCGAAAGTAAGGTTATATCATGGCATTGACGATGAGTGGCCACGGGTTGGGGTTTGAATTTATTCAGGATAACACTTTGGAATAAAACTAATATTAAATTGAATTAAAAAAAAATTAAAATTAAAAAAAAATATATTTTAACCGAATATGGCAAGTGAAATATTCTAGTCCAATTTTCGAACTCCTCTGACCAATTCGTATTTAAAAATGTATACTTTATGTATACGAACAATAATTAAGATTGATACTATGAATTACGATATTATTTGATATCGTCCAAAGAAGAAATTAGCCCTTCCTCACTTGTTTTTTGTTTTAATATATTGTTTTATTATCTCAATCATGCATTTTTATTCATAAAATCATTTTAAATAATTCTGTACGGTTTTTGAGACCAAATGCTCCTATGTGCGTCGGTACGTTTAGATGCCGCAAGGTAGCGTTCGGTATATCTCCGTACAAGGGGAGTTGGTTCGAGAACGCTAAAATACCTTAGGCCCAAATATTTTATGTGTTATTTTGATACGCATCACACTGGTCGCAGGAGGAAGTCCGAAAAAATAATATTTTATCTAGCGCTTCTATATGTGGCGGAAGCGGCAGGCAAAATTGGTGGCCTTGGCAAAAAGGTATAAATCGGCAAAAGCAAATATTGAAAATTAAAATTTAATAAAGGTAAGGTTAAAAATTAACAATATTAGATAATTAATTACTTATATGTTTTTCTCATTTCAGGCAAGAGGGTGGAAGGTCACTGGGGATTGGGGTTGGTGGAAGATGGCAGCGACGATAATGTCAGGTCTGCGAAGTTGCTCATATCCTTGATATGATTGTTTAACGAATCACGGGTATGAGCGTCGACTTGCAAACCACAGTGATCTGAACAATCCATTTGTGACAGCAGCGTTTTATAAAAAAGATTTTTGCGAGGGATAATTATAATAATCCCGAAAACTTCGCGGATTTGATCCTTGAATACGTTTGGCGAAAAGATGTTGTCAACAGACATGAGGACCCCTTTACTAAATTATTAGAAGCATTAAGATTTATGTACATACAAGCCATAAAAAACTTTTGTTTTATTAAGTTGGAATAATTTCTTCATATTTTATTTTTCTAGGTTTCTGATTCCCGTATTTGCGGTACAATCTGTTAACTTTATTTCTTTCAGTTCATTTACAAAATATGTTGATAAGGTAACACTGATTATTTGACAGTTTGCAACCCTTTTGTTATCGTTTAATGAATAGAACTGAACAATAATTTAGTTTATTTAGTTTATTTAAAACAACTTTTGCTCTATATAATGAAAAATAAATCTTGGGACGGTATAGTAAACTTTTTCCGTACAACTTAGTATCGCTAGCGTACTTAGTTACTGATTTATTGCGCTTTATGTAGTGTTGAACACTACCTTTATTTAAGGAGTGAGCGGGGTTATTTTCCGATTTCATAAATTTTTACACTGTCGGTAGGAGTGCTTATAATATTTAAACTAAGTAAATTTGGTTATTGTGCCTTAAGTAGTTGAGGAGTTGTGTACATAGAACCATTTACGAGGGTCACGACCATTGTATGAAAGTTTTTAGCCCATGAGTCCCATTTACTGAGTTTCAATTTGATAACTTAGTTTTTAATGAAATACACACATATATGATATAGGTAAGTAAATTTAAATCATGCGTTAAGAACACCCTGTATTTAATTCCAATCCTGTGTTATTTTGTCAAAGCCATTATATAGAATCATTGCTGTTAAATTTGGATTACGATTAGTAATCAATTAGATTAAATTTGAAAAGGAATGGAATTGATTACATAATTCTCTTTTTAACAATTCCTGATTATTAATTAATTATGATAACAAATAATCCAAAAATAATTAAGATTAGTTAGAATTACGGGAAAATAATCAAAAATAATCAAAAGTAATCAAAAAAGTAATTGGCTACTTTCAAGGATTATTTTTGATTATTTTCGATTATTTTAAAAAAAAATTGAAAGCTCATCATTTTATACTTACATTTCGTTTTGAAAAATTGGCATTGAAAACATTCTGAACAAATAAAACAAAATTAGATAGTTTTTGTATACAAAATAAAGGTGTTATCACTTCAATAACAAAACAAGCAATAACATTTTAGTACTTCAATATGAATAAAGGTTTAGTGATAATGACATTTTTTCCACTATCACTAAATTTTCAGTGATAATGGATTTTGCTGTTTAACTACCACTGAAGAAATAGAAACCTGAGTGTACTTATTTTTTAGTGTACTATGCCAAACCCTGATAACAAGTATGTAAAGTGTAACATAACACTCACAAAAAAATATACGCAAAAGAAATATTTACTTTATACAAAATGCAGAATCAAGAAGAATGCAACAGGTTACCAATTATCAAATCGATGAACATCAGTAGTAATAACAAAAAGTGAAAAAAAACAACTAACATGAAACACTAGTGCTATAATTTCGCAAAAAAAAAAAAAAATAATAATCAAAAAAAAAAAATCAAAAGTACTCTTCGAAAGTAGTCAAATTGTTTTTCGATTACTTTTTATTATTTTTGATTATTTTTTCGAAATTTTTATTAATCTTGACTATTTTCCGATTATCTGTAATCGTAATCAATTAGTAATCTTCCGAATCTGAAAATAATCGTAATATAATCATTACTTCACCTTTCAAAAAAAAAAAAATCGAATTACTAATTACTATGATTAGTAATCATTACTTAACAGCTTTGTATAGAATTGATCCAAAATTCGTGAGAGGGGTCATGTAAAGTTTTTCAGTTTTCGTATTTTACTAGTACAACTAAAATAGGGTTCTCAAAGTAAAGACTTTCTAACAAAACATCGTCCTTGCTGCTTGCAAGGTGAGGCTCCCTATGGCTCTCTCTTTTTACCGAAATTCAATTAGCCAACCCTCGAAAGAAGCTTTAGTCAATTAATGTCATTAAAGTGAATTCGCTGAAAAAGCTTAAGGTCATTAAAGTCGATATGATAGTTTAGATGGCTGATTCCTCAACGCTTTGCTTGTTATGTACAGTCCTTTGGAAGAACCTGTGTGCGCTCAGCTAGTTTACCAAGACTTGCTGAGTTGGCTTGATCAGTCGATCAGTGAATCAAAGGAAGACAACGCAGCTCCTGTCTGTTCTCATATCGCAGATATTGAGACTAAAGTTGTTATCCTAGGTATCAGCCATACCGTTTCTTACAATACCGCTGTGGCTTGGCCCAAACCAGTCTCCTTAATGCTACATCACTGCCCTAATATCGGAGTAGATAGTCACCTCTTTCAAGGAGGTTGTACTCTCTGGAACAGTAGATCTTTTGCTAGCTTTATGATATCTACTTCTGCTTGGAAGACGCTGGATTAGTCAAGAAGCCTGGAATGGAGCTGATGGAAAGTTCGGTACTCCTCCGCTAACTCCCTCCAAGTTTTGATCCATTCGTAAAACTGCTCACCACAGTAGAGTCTTATCTCCAATTTTTCGCCTATTGCAAACACATTCTTTAAGCTTCTACACCTAAGCTACCACTTTCAATAAAAAATAATAAATTTTGACACAGCAAATAGGCCCAAAGGGTGTCTTAATTCACACAAATTTGTGCGAATTTCCAGTAAAACTCGATCAAACCATACATTTTGGCAATAAAAGAGGGAGAAAAGAAAGAAGATACGAAAAAGTGAGTATGAGCAGTCATAACTGCAGGCGGTTCGTTGGCCAAGCCAGAGAAGAGTTTTGGTGTGTTAAAATCAGTTGAGCACGACAGGAGAGTCCAACAAAAAATTCATACTCGTGAATTTTGCATGAGATTTTTGCAACCGTGGCCTAAAAATTATGGCTTCATTTGGCATGCATGGCTTTTTCGGTGAACTGCAACTGCTGTCTAAACGGAAAGGAGAAAATCGGATGTACCAATGCAATGCTTTTTGTTGTTGGGTTTCTTTTTTCCTTCACTTTTATTTTTTAATTTTCTGTGCAATTTTGGCTTGTATGGACTTGTAAGAGTAAAAGTAGTGGTTTTTTTTTCAAAATTACACCAACAATAAAAAAATCGTGTTGTTGTTGTATAGTTTTCCGAACTTTTTTGCTGTCTCATAGAATTTTATTTTAATTTTTCCAACACTTGGCTGCATGACGTAGCCGGCGAAAAAGCCAGAATATTAGATATGTATGCATGTGTATGCGCGTGTGGCAACAACTAGTTCGCAGTCATCTGGTAGCTTTATCCAACAACAATAAAAATGCTCCAAAAATAAAATAATCAAATAAAGTAAAGCAAATATGAGCAGCAGCGCAAATTCACTTAACCAAAAATACAAATTGGCAGGCCAGTGAGTGCATTTGAGCATGTATGTGTGAGCTGGGTGGCTGTGTGCGGCAGTACATTCATATGTGATGCGAGGCGAAAACAAAGGATTGTGAAATCAATGAATTTATGCTAGAAACGCGCAATTTGGACATGTGCAGCGTGCGGAGCTGCAAATGCAGTCGCGAACGAGATTGCCGGTGTGTGAGGTGAGTCGGGGGGAGCGAGCTCGTTTGCCAACAATACGACGTTTTATACTCCGCAGCGGTGTGGCAGCATTACAGGCGATGGCTAAAAGAAGGAATAGCAGTGGCATGCTCTGGTTGTGGTCATTTCCATAGAAGAGCGGTCAATAAGCTGAAAATTCTGGGGTGCGGGGCACAGTGGAACGCTTTTGAAGAATTACTTAGTAAATCCTTTTGGGTTAGGTTAAATGGCTGATCCTAATAGGAATGTCATTTGGATAGCTTATAACACCGGTTCGTTGAGGTGTCTACAATTCCTATAAAATTGATCCTAAATATCTTTATAAATAGACAAATCGCTTTGAGCCGATCACTAATTTGTTGAGGCGTCCAATGTCAGCCTTACTCTATCAAAAACTGGAGACTGGGAACAATGTAGGAAAAAATATTTGATTGTTTGAGTCTTACCTTTTTCAATTTGACAATTTCAGTTCGACGAGATTTGTAAACTTAGACCATGAATGCCTTTTAGACAATGACCAGTAAGGACTCCTACAAGTGCTGAAAGATGAACTTTGCTAAAACCAGGAGCTGGTCGTCAACAAACGCCTGTTACCCGCATGTGAGGTCCATAGGTCTGGTGCTGGAGCGCAAGATGACAGCGGAGATCCGACTCGTTCTCACTCAGATGTGAGCGGGCTACGAGTGCTTCGTCTTGATAGCACATCTGCTTTGCAGTCTCCAGGGACTCCGTTATGGTCAGGCACCCAAACGAATTTGATGATGAAGTAGCTTCATGTTACTTACAGTGAGGACTCAACGATAATAACGCTTATTGAAAGAAGCTCGACTTCGTAGCAGTAAGTCAGCCACTTCTGCCTGAAAAACAATACAGTAGTCCGGTAGCTTAAAGCTTAGCTTAAACCCGTACGTGAAAAAATTCACTGCCCCTTTTATCTCGGCAATATGTGAGCGGAGAAACAGCCGGCAGGAATAGCCTCTCTGACGGAGTGATCCAAGTATTTAGAAATGCATTTGAAAGAGAAGCCGTGTTTGGATTAAATATACCCATCTCCTCTGAGTAGTTGAACATTATTCGCAGCTCTTGAATCTCTTCAGGATGCTCTTCGTCCCATATGCGGAAATTTTGCTTGATTATATACTCATTGCCAGGAGGGCCATCATCACTGAACAAAAGTTGACTAGAAAACTTAAAACCATCTTGGAACTACAGTTCTTGCACAAGCTATAATGCGCCAAGTCGTTCCATACGTCAGTCCGAGTTGCTGCAAACGGCGCCGAATTGACTCACCATGGTCTTCATGTGCACTCTCTGCTAAGGCTGCTATATTTTCTTCACTGCGTGTGAGACGTGGTCTGTTCGGTCGAATATTATCGAATAATGAATGGTGGGTCTCAAGATGCGTGACGGTGTTGCGAATAGTACACTCAGTAGGCCGATTATGTTGACCATAAGCTGAGCGAAGCGCGCGAAACACATTCTTTACGGAGGGTGAATTTTCAAAATAAAGTTGAGCGATTTGTAGACGTTGTTCAAACGTTAGTCTTTCCATGATGAAATGCCAAACAATACTGAAGAATTGGGACAAAGGCTCAAGCACTTAGTTTCCTAGTTTATCTGTAAATTTATATACAGGTCATATTTAAATAAATAAACAAAATACAAGTTGTAATTGTAATACTGAAGAAAAACAAGTGAGGAAGGGCTAAGTTCGGGTGTCACCGAACATTTTATACTCTCGCACGATAAAGTGGTAATCGAGATTTCATTATTAGTCATTTACATATTTTTGAAATACCGTATTTGTGTAAAGTTTTATTCCGCTATCATCATTGGTTCCTAATGTATATATTACACAGAGAAGGCATCAGATGGAATTCAAAATATTGTTATATTGGAAGAAGGCGTGGTTGTGAACCGATTTCACCCATATTTTGTACATATCATCAGGGTGTTAAGAAAATATTATATACCGAATTTCATTGAAATCGGTGTAGTAGTTCCTGAGATACGGTTTTTGGTCCATAAGTGGGCGAGGCCACGCCCATTTTCAATTTTTAAAAAACGCCTGGGTGCAGCTTCCTTCTGCAATTTCTTCCGTAAAATTTAGTGTTTCTGACGTTTTTTGTTAGTCTGTTAACGCACTTTTCGTGATTTTCAACACAACCTTTGTATGGGAGTTGAGCGTGGTTATTATCCGATTTCTTCCATTTTTGAACTGTATATGGAAATGCCTGAAGAAAACGACTCTGTCGAGTTTGGTTGACATAGCTATAGTAGTTTCCGAGATATGTACAAAAAACTTAGTAGGGGGCAAATATGCCCCTCCCTAATGCGATCCCTTGTGCCAAATTTCACTTTAATATCTTTATTTATGGCTTAGTTATGACACTTTATAGGTTTTCGGTTTCCGGCATTTTGTGGGCGGGGCAGTTGGCCGATTTTGCCCATCTTCGAACTTAAGGAGCCAAGGAATACGTGTACCAAGTTTCATCATGATATCTCAATTTTTACTCAAGTTACAGCTTGCACGGACGGACAGACGGACAGACGGACAGACAGACATCCGGATTTCGACTCTACTCGTCACCCTGATCACTTTGGTATATATAACCCTATATCTGACTCTTTTAGTTTTAGGACTTACAAACAACCGTTATGTGAACAAAACAATAATACTCTCCTTAGCAACTTTGTTGCGAGAGTGTAATAAAATAAAATGACAGCTTGTCATTGAGTCGTGAACCCGTGATCTGTCAAAAAAACGACTATTGAAAAAAGTACCTCACTTAACTCACCAGTTAGAGTGTTAAAAGGAGCTTTATATATGTTTAATTCACAACCTGTCGTAAAGCACCGTAAAATCGTAAAATTATAAATTTTTACACTTGTTTTTTTTTATAATTTTACGATTTTACGATGCTTTACGACAGGTTGTGAATTGCTCAATAGTCTAGTATAGTATAAGTTGCTTGTATGTAATTGAAATGGACTCGGATTTATAACTGACCAAGGAGCTGAATCTTTCGTCACTAAAATAAAATCAGTAAGTTTCTATAACAATTTTATTTGGCTCTTATCCACCGTAATATTTTGCGTCATTTCAAGTGCCCTTTTTAGTGTTAACCTTTCCCCAAAACTGTTTTGCCACAATAACTGCACACGTCATACGTTGATTCCTAGTCCTCGTCCCACCTTGCAGCTTTGTTACTCTCACTCTTACCAACAATGCTTGTCTTTGCTAGTTGGATTTTTTTCAAATGAAACCACTACTCAGCTTTTTTAACTGCTGTTTTCGCAACAACAACAATAATTATGGTCTTTTAGCAAATCATGTGCTTTACGTTGTTGCCGCTTTGGCTGCACTGCGCATGCGCTAATCGATATTTTAGGCGCCACTGTGGCGGGACACTTTTCATAGCTCAAGTGGCGCCAAAGTTGCAACAAAAACCATTGCAACAAAATGGGAGAACACACAAAAAAGCGAGAAGAGGAACAATGGATTGTTAAACCAATAGCGGTAAAAGTATAACAACATGAGCACTTAAGCAACAACAATAAGAACAAGTCGGTGTTTTGTAGTTATACTATTTTGAAAGCATACTTTGCGGCGTTGAACGCAGGCAGCCCAAGGGAAAATATTTTAAAGCGAAATGGCAAAAATATGTTAGAAAGTCGTCATTCTGATATGTATGGGAAACGAGAGAGGGATTGTCTTAACAACTTGCTAAAAAAGCGTTCGTTTTGTTTATTTTCTTTTTGTTAGTTTCAATTTGTTGGCTATGACCTTTTCTAACAGCTGTCTAGTACCGTTAGTTGTGATGTCTTGGAGCACTCAGCTGTTTTGGCAGCCCTGCTGTGGTGGAGCGAACAAACCAATTCGGCAGCTAAGCGCTTTTTGACTTCCGTGGGGAGAGTATGTATTGACCTCCACTCTTTTATTTTCGGCTTGTGAGCCATTCTCATTTCTGAGGAAGTGCTTACGACATATTTCTGAAGAAATTTTATGCTGTTGCCAAGCGGTAGGGCGCATAATTTAGTTTTGTTTTTATTGGCAATGCTCACATTAGGGATATATATCTTTCACCACTTTTGACCTTTGCCAATAATAAAAATAATATTTCTGCGTAGTTGCCGTAATCTAGCAAGCTTTAGTTCTGAAAAGCAAGTTTTTTTGGCTGTGGGTTGTTAATTGCTGTGTGTAGAAAATTTCAAGAAAGGAACAGAAGCAAGTCAGTTGTCATAGAATTTTGAAAGCTTTCACTCAAAGTGTCTTTTATAGTTTTTTATGCCAAATTAAATTAAAGACAATTTTTTTTATAGATTTAAGTGCTTTAGCTGATGCTTGACAGAAGATTTTATAAACAAGTATGTATATTTTCGAGATTAAAATAAGAAATTAAACCTTCTGAATTTATCTTGTAGTGAGAAAACTTGATTTTATGAAATACTAGTTGACTTTGGATGGATAATAAACCAGTTTTGTTCCAGTTGTTTACAAAAAACTGCCTGGGATATGGCAATTCCTTTAAGTGGGAGATCCCAATAAAAGCGGAAACCTCTAATATCATATCAACTGATACATACTGATGTTATATAACGGGTGATCCAAGTAGAGACATTTTCATTATCCTTTTTTTGTCTAACTAAGCGTAAGACGTGTCAAGCTCTTACATTATATTTTTGTTCAGTATTGTTTGGCATATCACCATGGAAGGACTTACACCTGAACAACGTTTATAAATCGTTCATCTTTATGGTCAACGTAACACCATCACTCGGTTCCAAGCATTCATTATTGGATAATATTCGATCGAACAGACCATGTCCAGCACGCAGTGAAGAAAATATAGCAGCCGTAGCTGAGAGTGTATCCGAAGACCGTGGTGAGTCGATTCGGCACCGTTCGCAGCAGCTCGGACTGACGTATGGAACGACTTGGCGCATTCTACGTCAAGATCTTAAATTGAAAGCAAGAACTGAAGCCGCTCTACCTTACCAAACGACTTCGCTTCGATCTGTAGGCTCTTGAGAAATTCCAAGAACAGACGTTTTCGTGCCAAATTTTGTTCAGCGATGAGGCTCATTTCCGGCTCAATGGGTACGTAAGCAAAAAAGATTGCTGCATTTGGAACGAATAGCAACTTGAAGAGATTCAAGAGCTGTTATTGCGTTCCGAGAAAACAACTGTTTGTTGTGGTTTATTGGCCGGTGGAATCACCGTTTCACATTTCAAATGAATCCGGTCAGAACCGTCAAAGGCGACAGCTATCGCGCCATGATAACCCACTATTTGATGTCTCAAATTGAATCTCGTGATTTCGGCGAATTTCAACAAGACGGTGCTACTTCCCACAGATTGCATCAATCAATGGATTTATTGAGAGATTAGCCACCAAGATCATGTAATTTCGCACCGTTAGACTTTTTTCTGTGGGAAAATGTTAAGTGCTTCGATTCAGGCCTCGGAGCAAAACATCGTTCGCTACTTACCATTCGAAATGCTCGAACAAGTCATAGAAAATTGGACACATTAAATTTGAAGTTTAAGTGTTTTTTCTTTAAAAAGGAGGGAACCTCAAACCTTTATTATCCCATGAAAAAAAAATATTTACAGCTTATAAAGGTCACTAGAAGTTTTAACATTAGTTTCAGTCTTTTTTAGTTTGCAATGTTTAAGGCTTTACTAATTTAGTCTAAGGTATGTCTTTACTATCACTTTCAGGTATATAATGCCGGAGCCGATCTGGTTTATCGGCTTATCTCCGAAGCCGTATTTCTCAACACGGCTTTGAAATAAATCTCAATGGTATAATTTTAACGATATGCATAAAATTACTTAATTGAAGTTGAAGCTAAATTGGTCACTTTCCTCATTGCTCATTCCTATTTTCTTCCTAAATCTTAAAATATCAGCGTTTTTGTGACGCGGTTTAATAAAACCTTGATAATACATTTGCCCTTACTACTAAAAATAAGGTATAAAAAATTTTAAAAATCTTGAAGAAAGAATCATGCGTTGAATGAAGTGTAATTTCTATTTTTTCGGGACTTAATTAAAAAAAGTTATAATGTGTTCCTAAAACGAGTGGGAACAAAAAATATTTTTTTGCAAAAAAATTTCACACCTATCCGTCCGTTTTAGTCAGCTAATTTCTTCTAAGGAAAATCTTTAAGTGTTTTCGTAAAATTTAGGAACTAATAAAAGAGATGTTTATTGGTAGCTACTGTTAAGTAAGGCAATATATTTCTAAGAAAAATTCACCTCAAAAAAGTGAAAGATATTGCTATCCTGGGATTAAGATGGCGGTCTACTGAATTAAGTGTGATCAACTATTTATAATGCTTCTTATAGTATTTTGGGATTATCAGCCTTAGTATTGCAATCTGGCAAATCACAACTTGATCGTAAAGTTTGGTATTTTTTAATGTTATACCTCCACAGAATGTTTTGTGTCCAAGCGCTATTTGTGTGGAATACAGTAACTTAAAATATTCATCTCGGTCAAAAAATGGAATTAAATCGCGAAAAATTTTGCTCGACTATTTTTACAACTTTCGACGTGCATTTACTTAGCAGCACTGCGAACTTTACTAAATTTTTTGATATGAAGCTCCATCAAAGGCCACTGTTTATCAATGGTGTGGTGAATTTAATCGAGCTCGAAGATCACTCCCAAAAAGAATTTTTTGCGTTTCGTCCAAATCAGCTGTTGTTCGGGAAACTATTGATGCTGTGCCCACACTAATACTGCCAGATCGTCATGTGGTTCATCGTGAGATTGAGACCAGTACACATTCAATATTGTATGAAAATTTGACTGTAAGAAAATTTGTTCACGTTGGATCCCATAAAATTTGTCAGTCACTCAAAAAGCGTAACCTTTCAAAATGTTAAAAAATACTATTGTGGTGCTAAGAAATACGTCCATGACAGCGTGACAGCTGATGAATCGCGAATTTTGGCATATTAACACGAAACTTAAGAGCAGTCGACTGTTAAGTGTTTCAAGATTAGCGGAATGCAACGAAAGCTGTTCGCGCACGAAGCACTTCTAAGCAAATGGTTACCTGTTTTAGAAAAACTTGACATTTCGCATTCAAGTATCAATCAAAGTGGCAAGAGTGCTTCGCCAATTGGTTCAGAGGATTTATTAATATTTATTTTTGTTTTCTAATACCGAAATATAAAAGGCAATGCTCGTACATTAGTTCTTGTAGATGGTCATTTTCACGTTTCTTGAACCGCCAATTTGGTAATTTTTGTGGACTCTGGTTTAACGACGAACTTCTTCCACATTAGTGCAGTTTTTAAGGGCACGAAGCTTGCTTGCTTGTTATCTAGTGGACAAAGTTCATAAAAAAATGAATAGATTTATTTAAAATATGTGGCTATTTCCAGTAAAGTATACTTAGTTATTGAAAGATGTATTATTCGTATAAAATAACTAAGTTTCTTTGGTTTATTTGTTGGATGAATTAAGTGAAGGGATGCAAAGATTCGAGAGATCATTAAACTAAAAGATACGAGATTTCAAATTATAAGCAAATTTCAAATTGTACGTTACTAGAGCCACAAGAACATGCTTGATTGCATTGGAATATTAAAAGACTTTTACAACCCGTTTGTTTCTATAGCATACGGTGGCCTTGTACTATTAATACAAAAAATAGCAAGACTTTTTAACCCCATTCGAAATATTTTTATTCTAAACTGGTATGACTATCAGTGACATCTGAGCCAAATGTTATATAAAAATAGTCAATAGTGTTTAGTATACGCTTGTCTTTCTGAAGTATATAATGTGCATTCGACGATTTTTACAACGAGTGAAATTATTCAACTTCCATTAATTCAATAATATTTCCATCAAATTTAGTGTGCGAAAAAAATTTTTTGGGGCCGAAACGTTCGTAATGTTGGAAGAGGCCTTCGGTGATAATTGTTTGTCCAGAGCAGCTGCTTTTGATTGGTACAAATTATTCAAAGAGGGTCGAGAAAGCGTTGACGACGAATGACGTCCAGTACGGCCGTCAACATGATGATCAACACGTCAATAATACAAGTATAGAGGGATTGGTGCTTGAGAATTGATAATTAACAGTCAGAGATCTTACTGGCATTGTTGGAATATCGCAAAGATCGGTGAAAACCATTCTGAAAGATCATTTGAGCCTAAGAAAAGTAAAAGATCGATTTGTCCAAAATCACTAGATTTTTTCGAAAAACCGCGTTGCGTTAATGACGGTGAAACAATACTTTTCGAATACCGGGATGTTATGAAACATAATATTACTGAGGATGTGTGTTGGATCTACACTTACGAAAGGCAAAAGGTGAGCCAAGTCGAAAATGAAGGTTATGTTGACAGTTTTCTTCGATTATCGAGGTGTGGTGCACTGCGAATTCCTTCCAACCGGCCAAACTGTAAACAAGGAATACTGTTTGAGTGTTTGCGTGAAGATTTTCGTAAAAAATGCTGGAATTATGTGCCGACAACTCTTGGTTTTTTCACCACACTCCACACTGCATTGATTCTTCGTGAATTTTTGCCAAATTTTCAAGAAATTTGCCTGATCGCTACGTGCATTGAAGGCTATTTCGGAAATTGACTTTAGCAACTGATTCAAGGATTGGTATAACGTTGGGGCAAGTGTATTGGGGCCAACGGGGACTACTTAAAGGGGCGACATAGACTTTGAAGCATAAATTAAGAATTTTAAAATTATGAACAAAGTCTTACTATTTTTTGCGCATAGTAGTAGTTATATTAATGACACAGAAATTGTATATCTGCTTTAGGAATATAAATCACAGCAAAAAATCCAATTCGTAATTCATATAAATGCTCTTCATCCGATCTGCCTTATATAATAACAGCAACATTAGTCGAAAATACTACATCGTGCGAACCGAAAATGCATACATATAGGCGTAACCCCGCTTTCTGTCGTTTAACTGTAATTATATACTATACATCTAGGCGCAGCTACACCCTCCAAGTGTCGATTAAGTAGAATATTATAATGCTGCTTTCATTATACCGATTACTCATGTCATGTGAACTTAGCATGCATGACTCATCACCAACTGGCAACATTCTACCGCAATACAAACGAAAGACCCCAAACTATGGCTTCCTCAAAAAATTTCTCACACAAAGCCAAAAAAGCACATAAACATATGGAAATTTTCACCTACCCAAACTGTCAACACAAAATCACATAAACAATGGCGAAATAAATTTCCTTATTGAATTTCCACATAAAAGCCGAACTACCAGTAAATTGCGCCTAAATGTATGCTAGCTCTAGCGCTATTTCTTAATAGTCATGGCGTATGCACTGAGCCGGCCTGCTTGGCACCAATTTTACGGCCGAAAATTTATGTCAAAAGGCAAATGAAACAAAAAGTGAAGAACACAGCAAAGATAATAAAGAAATGCGAGAATATGGGGAAGGTGTCTCGCTTTATGCGCCGCTAAGCTGTAGCTATTAGCACAAAGCTTTGTTCTCTTTGCCGGCTTTGACTCATTCTGCCGGTTTTTTGGTTTTTTCTTGGGCAAAATTGGTTTTGTTGCTAATTTTTGATTTTTTGCTGTGCGCTTTGTTGAATGTTCGCATATATTTGCATGTTTATTGTTGTTTTTGCGCTGTTTGGTTGATTTTCGTTCGTCATTGGCGCTTTGTGTTTGAGCGATTTTTATAGTCGTTTGTGCTCATATTGCTTATTTGTTAATAAATGCTTGTAGTTTGCCTGTTAATTTTTGTATTATTCACGTTTTCATTTTACTCCTTATCCTCTTTGTTGTTATTATTTTGGCCTTATGCGCGCTTCAAAGGCGTGTTTGTGCCTTCAATTTGTTTTTCATAAAGAGAAAAGCTTTGATTGTGGCAATTTTGGTGTCTTTTGTGTGCCGAACTTTTATGGCTAAATAATGGAGGCAATAAATAATGAGTAAAGTAAAGTAGAAAAATTAATGTATGTAAATTGTAGGTATTTACGTATTTATAGGAACTAGTTTCCTTCAAACCTTTGTAGCCTTTAACCAACCATTAACACGGCATAAGAAAAGCTTTAAAAATGGTTTCGACAGCCCCATTCCAGAAACAAGAAATATTATTAAATTTTGAGAAATATATTATTTAAAGAAAGGCTTCAGAATGAAGCAAAACTTCTGAAACCAATATAGGCTCAAGTAGCATCCAAATAGGAACGATATCGGTATGTCTCCAAGGGGAGTCCTGTTAGCTTTGCTGTGTCGAAAACGACCATCATTCCATTTACAGGAAGAAGAACTCTTCGATCCCTGAGAACCCAACGCTCCATAATTAGGTTTGATGAAATAAAACATATGGTACTAGATTCAAATCTTAAGTGGAAAGAGCACGAGGGCTCCACGATTCCGAAAACCACCAGAGCATGTGTGCAATCGTCTAGCTAGTAGAACCTAGAGCTACGCTGGAATTACAATATGATTGTCAGAACAAGAATCACATATGGAGTGACGTCATGAACGTCAATATTCTCACAGTTGACAGCTTGAAAACGACAGATGAAATTTGGAACAGACCAAAGTACGATATTGTCAACAATGGTGCTGTAGTGCATAAAAATGCTTAAGAGGTTTGCCACTATAAAATCATATCCTATTGTCATAGATCCCTGGGCATAGAAGTATAAATGGAAATGTGCTAGCCGATTACCTGACGAAAGAAGCTGCGACAACCGGTCTAATAGGACTGGAACTGTTATTTGGTGTGGCCCCCACATAATTTATGGGACAAACCGTGAAAAAAGGAATAGCCGAGTAAAAAACGCCGCTAATAACTAGTGCCTGGGTATCGAAAGCCTATGCCGTTTCTGTTTCGATACAAAATCGCTCTCCTAGAAACAAATTAAGCGGCTTGTTGGATTTTATAGAGAGTATTACAGGATGCGGTTTTATCTGCAAATGATTCCGAACCAGGGAGAGTCCAATGAGTTCCACAGCCAGTAACGCTGTTCGGGAACTTTACTGTTGTAAGATTTCGTCTTGGGATCCCCAATAAGAAATGTTCAAATCTCAGAATTCTCGTAGTTTAAACAAAATATAAGTAGGTTTCTCCTTTAACGTTCAGATAGCGTTGGAGGTGGGCGTTTTTTTAGAGCTATGGAACACGTCGCAATGAAATCCACTAGACTTTCAACGTCGCTAGGAGAGTCAAAAGCTACAAAGCTCAGAATATAGCAGTTGTGTTTATTTAGTGTATACAATTCTTCACGGTACAGCATAAAATGCACGTAAGCTCCCTATGAATGTTATTTGGTGTAAATCAAGAAGAGTAAAAAAATTATAGAAATTAGTAGGCAACGTAAGTAAATGGACTGATTTCTCGTGATGACAGATATAATCTCACTTGGACCGTTAAGGATGCCTTGACCATGTCATGACCAGAACTCCTAGGTATGGATCAAAAACGCCATGACATATCGGCAAACGCTTAGAGCGTGCCAAAAAAGTATTGAGGCGGCTAATATCAATTACCGCTAATTCACCGGGTTCGTATAGTATAGTCTGGTGAAAATTGAACAGTGGAGTTTCCAAATGCTTCCACCTCATCTGACTTGTTGCAACTTTGACAAGTTGCGTCCTCCAAAATCTTTAATATCATGCGGCTACCAACGGGACAGGGTCCAGTTAAGACGTCTATTATTTCAGCGATGTGAGACTTGCTCGCAATTCAACGCACTTTTACATTCTACTCTGAGCTTTCGTAACGTCACAAACGCTGTTTGCTGATGCCTTCTTTTGCAAGCGCATTGGCCTTAAAATTTTCGAAGATTCCGTTGTGACCAGACACCCAGACAAGTTTAATATGGAAGCGGCTTGAGCTTACTGTCAGCAACCTCAAGGCCTGTAGAGCAGCTCTGCTATCGTTGCTGATGTACGGATCTAAAATACAAGGTGCGGTTTGAATCTTGCGCCCCCTGGTGGCGCCATCTATATGTCGATTGATGCGTTAGAATCTGCTATCTTTATCGATCCAGTGAAAATTTCTTGAAATTTCATTGATTGGAAGTGAAGCTATTTTAAGTGTCAGTATATTTGTGTTATCGGTGCGAAAATGAGCTTCAAACAAAGAACCAACATTAAATTTTGTTTTAAAATTGGTAAAATTTTTACCGAAACGTTTCAATTGATGAAACAAGTTTATGACGATGATTGCCTAACCCGTAGGAGAGTGCACGAGTGGTTTCAACGTTTTCAAAGTGGTCCTGAGTACATAAATGACGATCAACATGTGGGACAATCAAAATCCGTGATCGCCGGAAATTCCATTGAAACTGTGCGTGAATTCATCAAAAATCAGCCGCAATCATCATTGAAATTCATAGAAATGGAATTGAAGATCTCCAAAACATCGATTTATAGCATTTTGAGCGAGCATTTGGGCTTACGAAAGGCATGTGCACGGTTTGTTCTGCACAAATTGACTGACGATCAAAAATTGCTCAGAATCCAACATTCGAATGACATCTTGTGACCGATTATTTGACTTAAAAACACATTTTAATCATTAACCACCCCCCGTATTCACCTGATATAGCAATGTGCGACTTCTTCCTTTTCGGAAAAATGCATTTGACAATGAAATGAAAGCGTTATGCCGACG
Source organism: Bactrocera tryoni (assembly GCF_016617805.1). Classification (NCBI taxonomy): domain Eukaryota; kingdom Metazoa; phylum Arthropoda; class Insecta; order Diptera; family Tephritidae; genus Bactrocera; species Bactrocera tryoni. The sequence continues at coordinate 61,746,915 of NC_052501.1, read as the reverse complement.
TAGAGGCGATTCGAAAGGTTTGGACCGGCATTCGTTCGACATGCTTTTGGACCGTGAAAAAAGCTGTATTGAAGCAGAAGAAGACTAGTTTGAATAAAATAAATTGATTTTGCAGAAAAAAACCATTTGCTCTATTTTTTTTAAACTTCGAACCACTGCGCCTCTTCTCCAGCCAACTGGTATCTACTTTCGAAATTAAAACATGAAGCGGCTTTATTTCGAAGCGAAAAGTTACTGAATTCATATTGTCTCATTTTTAATAAATTTAATATTTTTATAATCGAAAAATTCAGATTCAGTATTTTTTTACACCGTTACCCTTCGGTCTTACCGCCATGTGTATAATCATATTTGCTTTCAATTTGAAAATTTTCTAACTCAATTGTTTGCCAATCTGCTAAATTCACTGCTCCCACTCGAGCACGAGACGCTCTACACAGATCACACATATGTGCATGAATAAAGGTAGCCTGGCTATTTTTCTACCGCTTCGGACACAATCTGCCACCGACGTTGTTTTTGCCGACGAATTTTTCTTTCACACATATGTATTTGTTGTTGTTGTTGTTTTTCTGCGGCAAATAAGCGCTTAATAGGTTTTCGAACAAAATCCCATACATTCCGGTAGATTGCACATGTTATGCTGACCCGACACCCACTCGATATCAGTAAGCTGCGGCCGAGGCCTGTGTACGTACTAGCTGTAAACATGTGTGTGGGTGCGAGTGTGCAAAAAGTGTTTGTGCAGCAATAAATTGATATTCTTGCTATTCTCAATCTACGTTTTCCGGTCACTCTGCCGCTCGCCGCTATTTTACATTGTTTTAGCAGCTTACCTCGAGAAATTTTTACTTTTTAGCCGCCTCTTCTACTCCCCTACGAATAGTACGTTGTATAGTGGTGCGGGTTCTCGTTGGTTCCTGGCATGTTTAATGGAGACTTTTAATTGAGTTTATTTTCCGCTTTTTACCCTTTGGAAATTGGCTTCGCTTTCCTTCAGTTGGCACCGGTGTGAGCTTTCGCTTTCTATTGACATATCATCGTTTGTCGGTTAATGAATTGCCTGTGTCCATGTGTGGGTGTATGAAAGGGTTTCTTAAATATTGATTTATATTGTGAAATTGAAACCGAAAATTGAAATTGGATAGTTTTAATATTTTTAGTCAACAGATGTTGAAAATATTGAACGGGTTTTATTATACCGTTATTTAAAAAAAAAATATATGCATATATATTTAGTTTTTTAGGTCAATAGGAAAATGTGGAAAGCTTGTCAACTTTATTAAATAGAATCTTCAGGAAACAGTTGCGCGGTTGAAGTTTTTTTTGCCCATAGAGGTCGCTTTTTGACCCCTTGAAAGCCTTTCTCACCTTTAAAAATTTGAAATTCTTTCCCGATACCGTTTTCGAATTATTTCAATGAGAAAAGGCAGTTTTGAAGACCAAATCTTCCGAAAAATAAGTTTCTACGAATTTGTTTGTGAAAGCTAGAAGTTTCTATATGAATCACGTGCATAAATTTGGTGGTCTTCGTAACATATTAAATTACTGTATCCAATTATTAAGCCGGTCATATTTTTTCATTTAGCATTCTGTAAGACTTTCTTCAGTAAACATATTCAGTTAAGAAACTCTCTGAGCTTTGAAGTCACGGAAAAAAAAGAAGCAAAACAAGAGGTTCAATACACTAACATCGAGAGAAACTTCGAAACCGTTTCTACTTTTTCGTTCGTGTATCTATTTCTCTAAAAAGAAATGAAGAGCTATACTAGGGACGGGTAAGTACTTTGGCACAATTAGTAACTTGATGAATAACGTTCTAGGGGCCAATAAGATGGATATGGTACTCTTTACTATGGAGGCAAAACCCCCTAATTGGAAACACCCGAAGCTCAACTTTGTTCAGTTAACAATTCAGGAGTATACCAAATCTCTGGGAATAATTTTAAAAGCAAACTGATGTTGAAACTTAATGTGGAATAGAAATTGAAAAATGTCAGTGGTGCCCTATATGTATATAAGAAGATGCTAGGGTCAACATGAGGCTTATCTATTGGCCTCATGTTTTGGTAATACACAGCGGTAGTCAATCCCATTAGGTATTATGGAGTTTTGGTGTGGTGGACAGCTGTCAGCAAAATCTCATACTGCAGACTGTTGAAAGGGATACAGCGACTCGCTGTACTAAGCATAACGGGAGCACTAGGAACCACTCAACCCTCGGGCATAGCTCAATAAGCAGAGAGTTGGTGTATAAACAGACCACATATCTTTGCGCCTAATTGGGAGAGAAGGTTTCAAGTCACATTAAAAGAGGGTGAATGGCGCAGATCTCTGCGACTTGTCCGAGGAACTTACAGTAACTAATGGTTTGGGTTGAGGAATCTATAGCTCGGAGCTGAATCTCAGGTGACTCTGGTTATGAATAAAGAACTAAGGAACCAGTACAGGAAATTCGGAAGTCACTAAAAACGATACACATATCTCGTACACCTTATATGCTTCCGTCCAGCATTATCTAGAACTCGTTATTGTATAGCTCATACTCATCATCATGATACATTTCCATTACACGATTATAGCCAAGTTAACAACAGCGCGCCCGACGTTTCTTCTTTTCGCAAGGTGGCGCCAATTGGAGATTCCAAGCGAGGCCAGGTTCTTCTTCACCTGGTCTTTCCAACTGAGTGGAGGTCTTTCTCTTCCTCTGCTTCCCCCAGTGGGTACTGCGTCGAATACTTTCAGAGCTGGAGTGTTTTCGTTCATTCGGATAACATGACCCAGCCAGCGCAGCCGCTGTCTTTTAGTTCGCTGAACTATGTAAATGTCGTTGTATGTCTCATACAGCTCATCGTTCCATTGAACGGCGATTTTCGCCGTGGCCAACACGCAAAGGACCATACATTTTTAGCTGAACTTTTTTCTCGAAAACTCCCAAGGCACCTTAAGAAGGACGAGAATAATGAGTGACTTTTAGAGTTTTGTTTTTGTTCGTAAAGAGAGGACTTTACTTCTCAATTGCCTACTCAGTCCGAAGTAGCACCTGTTGACAAGAGTTATCCCGCGTTGGATTTCGAGGCTGACATTGTTGTTGCAATTAATGCTAGTTCCACGATAGACGAAATTATCTACGACTTCAAAGTTATGATTGTCAACAGTGACGTGGGAGCCAAGTCGCGAGTGCGACGACTGTATGTTTAATGACAGGAGATATTTCGTCTTGCCCTCGTTCACTGCCAGACTCATTTGCATTGCTTCCATGCCCAGTCTGGAGAAAGCAGAACTAACGGCGCGGGTGTTGAGGCCAATGATATCAATATCATCCCGATCCTGACGGCGCTTTTGCTATTCCTCAACTTCAGTTTACACAGCCTTATTAGTTTTGTGGGGATAAAATATTAAGAAATTGTGGCATAAAGGCAGCTCCTTTTCGTGCTGTCAAAAGCAGCATTGAAATTGACGAAAAGGTGGTGTGTGCCGATTATCTTCTTACGGGTCTTCATTCTTCACATTCATTAATTTAGCAATAGTGGTCGAGCTCCTCCAACCCGACGTTACGTCCGCTGTACATCTGCACTTAACTATTTCAAACCGGGTCTCATAGCTTAGAGTTAGAAGCCATATATTTCTTAAAAAAACCGTTGGGATAATATTCTAGTTTTTACGTTTTTTCTACAGAATAGAAAAGTGAAATAGTCAAGCTTACCAAGGCTATAAAAATGGAGTCCTAGCTTTGAAAGCCTCTTAAATATAAACCGGATCATTCTACTTCGCTTTGAGCTTATCGCGATATTTTTTAATCTCCATGTAAGGAGTTAGAAATTATATTTGAATGGAAAAAGGTCAAAATGGATTAAAAGTTATAATTAAAAACTATTGAGCTTGGCATGGAAAAATTTGTAACAGTTCTGATGTCAAAAGAGTTCTCAGGTCTCTGGTGCTAATCAAACTTGATTGAGAAGAAAACCGCTTCGGTAAAATTTGGTTAGGAGTATCTTTCCATGGAAACAAGCAGTAATCTTGTTAGAACATTTAATATACGTGAGTACTTCAAATCTATTTTAGATACCAGATGCCGGAATAAATTGGTTTAGAGATTCCTTGCAGATTTTCACTTTTCAATCTGTAATGTTGTGTCTTGATTTTAACGTATTTGCGAGATCAAGTCTTGAACACTTGCGAGCTTACACTCTCGAATATCCCACCGAATTGATGGTATTAGAAGTTAAGTGCCATTGTAAAGTGTTTTTAGTGGCCACAAGGGGCCTTCTTGACATATAATTTTGAATACAGGCGTTCTGCTTTTATTATTTCACAGAAGACTGCTTGAAGTCCAAATACGATCTCTTGATCATTTATCAAACCTAACCTAATCCTTGTTGGTCTTAAAAAGGATAAGAAAAAACGATTAAAAAAAGTAATTCGTAAATATTGAACAAAATTTGTTGAAGTGTTCGTGAGGTTTACTTAGAGGCACTAATAACTTGTTCTACCGCACAGAAACTAATTACCGTGAGATTCAAGGCATTCAAAAATAATCTACATAAACTACTTTTCTGATCAAGAATCCGAAATGAAACTCACTTTTCTGACAGCGTCATAGCATTGCAGGCAAATTCTTATCTAACCTCAATTACTGCCTCAGCCACATTCTACTGTCGTAGCCATTGCTGCAAGATATCAAATTGGGCACAAGAGGAGTACAAGTGCCCGCTTATGTAACCGTTTGATAATCCTGCAGCAAACACAAATATTACCATAATATTGACTAATAATTTCCGCCTAACTCCATGCGAGTCCTTGCCAAGCGCCATTGTTAGTCTGCCCACGATTGACCGACCGCCGCTAGCTGTGCTGGGGTCGCAATTAATTGCTTTCTACGAAGTGATAATTTATTACAACACCAGCAAACTGTGCAGACTGAGCGGCAGCGCCAACAACAGTGAGCATAACAAAACAGCGGGTTGGCGATGAACAACAACAAAAGCAATTACAACAACAACCAATTGTGTATGAATTTAAGCTTGCATTACGAAGTGAGCTAACTGCTTTGGTAGATTTCTCCCGAAAAGGTTATTGAAGCGTGCGTGCTTATATGAAAATAATCCCGTTAGGTTGAAGAAGGGCTCAGTAGGCTTGGTTTTTGAGGGGAAGTGGTATCGGTGAGTATATTGCAGGCAAATTGTATACTGGCTGAAAGCAAACGAAGCACAGTTGTTTAGCAGCAGAGGACGGAGAAGGTCAGCAGTGCGGGGTCAGGCGGAAACCAATTGTTTTAGGTTTCTATTTTCTTGCTTTTTTGGTGAATAGTAAAGGAGTGGTGAAGGCGGTCGGTGAGTGAATGTAAATAAGCGGTTAATATATGTAAAATGGTGAGGAAAGTGGAAGAAAGGAAGTGGCAAGCACACCGCAGTCCAAAAGATGGTCAAGGCTGGTCAAGTACCGTAGCGTTATGCAGGGAAGGAGGAAAAAGAAAGTGTGTGTTTAGTCTACATCCCATACACTTTTCCATCAAGCAGAAGCACACACATGAAATTTTTCCAAAGGCCAGCTACGCGCAGCCCGCAGCTCTCTGCTCGTTCGCAGTAAATCTGATTAAGCGCTTAAGCGAAATGCTATGCAACACATACTGGCATGCATTTGCGTACCACCGCCATACGCCCACTCGCATTTGGCTGCATGTTTAATGCATTTGACGTCATATTTTCCAACCCTCTTAGCGCTGTGGTTACTCCGCTGGCGCTCTGCAACCTTGCTTGCCACACTAACCAGCTCGTTGCATATGTGGCACGCATTCTCGCTGGCAGCCGCTATTATCTCACCGATTCCATCTCTGGCATATTTCGAAAATTTTCAAATTTCATTCGACTTTAGCCTGCTTTTCGGCGCATTACAACGCTTTAGTCGGCTTGGCCCCAGCGCCAATGTTAGCGCCGGCCGCCGGTGTTCTTTGTTCCAACCCAACTAATATGCAATAAATTTTATCAGCGCATTTAATCAGTTATAATTCCATACAGCACGCTCATAACGGTGCAATTTTCTGTGTATTAGGGTGAATTTTTATATACATATTTTTTCAATTTTTATATTTCCTACTGAGTTTGTTGGCCCAACTTATGAATATTTGATTTCTGTTATTAAATATTTTTTTGTTTTGGCGAGGATAATGGGTTTTGTTTGTATTTGTTGTCGCAAAAGCGAATGGAAAAGAGAATATTAAATTTTTCAGTACTTTGCGATATTGTATGACAATGAGTTCATCAGAAAATAAGTTTTTGAAAATCAATTTCGTTTCTATTTGTGAAATTAGAGATGATATCAGCACACTTATGTTTCCATTTATCCTTCAGTATTCCTTTTAGGAGTTACAACGATTTTTTAAAAATACCGGAGAACAGTTAGGTTAGGTTAAGTAACATACTTGAGCTTTTTCAATTAACAAATTTTTGATTTGCGGATTCTATCAAAATATCGCCAAATAGAATTAAATACTTAACAAATAATCCTAAAGATGTAGGAAAGAAAATAAAATAAGTCCAATATATAGCCGACAAAAAACCTAAAACCCGTAAAACTTATGAGAGTTAGCTGAGAATATTTTGAAGATAACCCATATTCTTTAAAAGTTTCTTGTTTCTAATGAAGCGACAGAAAGCATTTCTTAAGTAATTTGGAGGAATGCTGCTGATTTGACAGCCTTTGACCGGATAAAAATCCTTAGACCTCTGACCCTTACAATGTCGCGGGAATGGTTTAAAAGTTCCTGCTCCATTTTTGTTTGAACGAGAACTCCTCACAGACCATTTGCCTTTACATATCTTCAAGCAAGGCAGAGTTTTGGTTGTATTTATATTTCCATACCCTGATTAGGATATACATACTAAGTTTGTCACGATGTTTGTAGCGCTCAAAAGACAACGTCGATGACCCCATAAACTAAATATATAAATGATTGACGTGACGAGCTGAGCCGATTTATCCATGTCCGTCTGTATATACGCGAACTACTCTCTTAGTTTTTGATAAATTGTCTTGAGATTTCTCTCTCACCACAAAGCTGTGCATTTGTCAGGCAACTTCTGAAATCAGGTCGGATAACGTTTTTATTCTTCAGGATATCCTCGAGAAATTTGATGATTTGACGATTCGATCACGAATACAAGATCATTTCGTTCATGTGGGACCAACTCTTTTAAGAACGGCAATAGCTATATGCATTGCTGCAGCCTAGAATGTTATATGGAAATCCAACTCAACCCAACTAAGGTGAAAGACATTGTCCAAGCTATACTTTGAATGAATGATTTTATTTTAGTATGGATGCTTGAGCATAAATAGTTAGTCTTTCTTCAGTAACAGAGAGCACTTTGGAGTTCAGGAAATGTGGTTTTTAATGAGGAAAATAGTTTTTCGATATCCGTCTTTGTGCCAAAATAATGATGACGTCCAATATTTTGTCGACGTAATCATTAAGACAAATTTACCATTTGGGCAACAAAGAGCGAAGACCTTATAGCTGCTGAGGAACAGAGTATCGAAAAAGATTTGATTGAGTCCATCAACCATCATTCACAACAATTTGAGCTTAACCCATTCATACCATGTAAAATTTTGCAGAAGATTGGTTTGGTTCTTGGTTTGCGAGTTTATAAAATCTGAATCTTATAAGAGTTGAAGCCGAATGGCTATCGATCGCGTTGCATTTTTAATGAATGAGCCCTCGATTTTCTTAAAAGAAAAGAGGCGAAGAGGCTCACTCTTGATGGAATGAGTGTGTTAATAAATTTTGCGCAACGCAGATAAGCCCATTTTATATCTTCCTGAACCACATGTGTAAAAAACACACTTTTTAATAACGTGACATCTTAACTGAAAATGTCTACTCTCTTCGGTATAAAACTTTAAAATTTCGCGCACGTTGAGACTATATACTGCCTATCCTGGAAATAATGACAGTGCAGCCCACGAGATTATTTCCTTTGATTGCGGTGTACTTGTCGAATTTCCAAATGACAATAAGTTTTAATCTTAGACTCGTGAAAGTTGATTGCACCTCCGTTTCTTTTAGAGAACTTTCACAATTGGCAAGATTGTGTTGGCCTAGAACTCCAATTCTCGTTAGTGACCTCTTTCAGAACGATGTTTAGTCTGAAGATTTGGAAGTTAAGATAAATACTTTTAGATTTAATTTTTTTTAATGATTTTTTTTTTTTCAATTCCAGTACTGCACTAAAAACCCTCCAAATTACACAAACTTTTTATTTAGAAAATGCCGAACAATAATAATGCCTTGATTAATGTCGCGCCACTAAAAAGCCGATAATGAATCGCCGTCATTTTCAAAAGCCCCCCAACAACAAAATACTTAAAATCCATGAAATTCAGCGATTTACTGCCGAAGAATACGTCGTTGTAGTGCATAAATACTTTGGAGTCAGTTGCATGATTATGATTATCTTCATTGTTCTAATGTACAGTTAGATTTATGATGCAAAACACATTGTTAACCAAATGTCCCCACACGCAGAGATCATACCGAAGGGAATAAAATAAATTTATGACGCGTATTTAATGTGACAAAACGGAAATGAAATTTCGCAATAAAACACCGTGACGACGGCATGGCGTTCGCGGCGTTGATACGGAAATCCAGCGTGAATCCCGGCGGCAGCGTCAGCGACTGATTGTCACTGATTTTGTAGTTTATTACAATGCCAGTGAGGCTACGGAGTGCTATCAGTGTTTATTTGTATTAATAATTTTATGTTATTAGCTCGCTATATTACTGTGTGTGTGTGCGTCGGTGAGCCTGTCTGTGTTTTGTTTACTTTTGTGCGCCAATATTAATGCACTTGCACATTGGCGAATAGTTTTGTATGATTATTTATTTGATTTTGCGCCGTCATAATAATTTGTCATCAGACTGAAAGTTATTTGCGCCGAAAAGCATGCAACAGCAATAGCCGGCCAGCCAACGCAGTGCAATGAGCCAGCAAACTCAATGGGGTCATAAACGACTACAGCCCTGCTGTTGTTATTATTATTATTGTTGTTGGTGTTGCCGTTGTATTTGCAGCACTGGCGGAGGAGAAGTATATTGGATTTTTCTTTTTCCTCATTCGAGTGGTCATTAAATTTATCATTTCTGCGACAGTTCCGCTATAATAATAATAATAAAATATTTTTACTATTTATGGTTTGTTTGTATTGGTGCAGCGTGACGCCCACGTACTTGGCGGAAATGCAAGTTTTAATACACAAAGTTTAGCTGGTAGTTGGAGAGTAAGAAAGCACATTTATAGGCGGCTTTATACTGCTTGTGAGGCATACATTTTGGCGCAAGGCGTAAAATTTTTATTTGCTTAAAAAATTAAACTTCCTCGGATGCTATTACGCTGCATTATCGCTTTGGATTATTATATACATATATTTGAAACTTTCAATCACTCTCAACTCAAATGAGAAATTTGACAAAGAACTGAAAGAAAATCATAAATAACAGAGTTGAGGGTCAACTAATGGTCTAAAGTCCCGAGATGGGTAAGCGAAAATTTACAGTAATATTTGGTATTTAAGTGTGTGTGTATCAGACTGAAAGACCTTTATTGAAAAGAAACCGACGAATAATTATGAAATGAGGACATCTTCTCAGACATCGTTCTATAACTGAGGGTCCCAATGGCGTAGCTACAACTTCGGCCGCCCGGGGCCAAGGATATTCTGCCGCCCCTCTTTATCTACCTACCAACAAGTTTCATGAGGTGGTTCGAACAAAATTGAAGTTTTACAAAATATCTTCGATATTAAGTATATAAAATTTAGGAACTAGAAGCCACGCAAATTCTGAAGTTCCAAAATTATCACAATACGGTTTTTGAGGAAATTGATAGTAAATTTACAAGACATGTTATTAAAAGCCATAGAAAAAACCAAATTTGGCCCTATGTCTTGTACACTTTTCTATCACTATTTTCAAGAAAGATATACACCAAAAGATAAGAGACAAATTCAAAGACTGAAGAGTATTCGAGTAAAAAGTAATATTTTTCATTGTTATTCAGATTCTTACATTATGAGTGTACAACTCTTTATCTTTTATAATAAATTTTGTAAAAAAATTTGTTGAAGTATTTTTCTGAATATTAAAAAACAGCGACGATCGTTTTGCCGCCTCCAAGACGTTGCGCGGGCCCTCTCCGCCCCTCCTTAGCTACGCCACTGGAGGGTCCCTATGTAAAAACGGTCAGAAGTTTTCTAGGAAGGGTACACCAATTCCTTAAAAATTCTAGATTCGTGATATTTCTATCCGAGTTTGGGGTAGTTCGTAGTCTTGATCCAAAATCGATTGATCTCACTTAGACAGATATATTGTGTTACTCATAAACTTCTAAAAGCATATCACCAGATCTTCATAGATCAACGAAGCATTTGGAGCTTATCACAAAATTATTAAGGTGGTTAATATCAATCCAAGCCACTTCACTAGATTCGCCAAAGGTGTATTTAAAGAGATATTCTAATCCCAGTCTGACAAAAGCCAGGTTATAGAGAAGCAATTGACAAGATGACTTCACCTAGCCCTTCTCCATAGAGATTTGGGAAATAGCGTCCAACAAAATATTTTGGTGCACCGTTTATGGACTTATTGTCCAGTTAGAACACCTTTAATTACGGCGAGATTGACTTTTGATTGAGTGCTAGCCGTTCAGAAGACCTCTTACGATTAACTTGGGACCATATGGATGCCAAAACGCAATAGGAAAGTCAACTCGCTTCCAATCGAGTGAAGTTGGAGAAAGGCTGTCCTCGCTAGCAAGTTCATCGGCTTTAAAGCTATAGCTAATAAGGTCATGCGCTCCTTGGCAGGTTTTAAGCGCACAGACGGCGAGCTCAAAACCGGTATAGCCGCTCAGCTTTCGCATTGAAAACACACCTCTTTGAAAGAAACCTTACATCGGAGCTCCACCTCATGCGGAAAGTGAAGCAATCTTGTGTTTATGTTCTTATTCTCTCATTCATCAAAATCTAAGACCAATTGGTATCACATAAAAATTCTAAGCTCACGACTTTCACAGTTTGGCTAGTTATCCGTTTACTGGAAATATCGTAAAATCATGTGATTTTCGAGATGTGTGTCGTGTTGGTGTCAATCTATCTTGTATCTTCCATATATTGATTTTAAAATACTTAGGTAGTCCTTTCCACAATCCAAGTGAACGCTACGAATTGAGTCTGAATCCCAAAAAGCATAAGATTCCAGTGGGTTATACCCGTAGATCCTTTGGTATCAGTTGGTATGCAAGATATTTGAAGAAATCCAGCTTAAAGTGTGATATACTGCTAAGACATGATTCATATATTTGATTGCAGGGAAGGAGAAGTTTTTAACAAATTGTATAAATTGTGCTTCAAAGTTGTTGAAGAGCAGATCCTTCTTGAACCAGCGGCAAAGTTATCGTCGATGCAAGACTATCCTTTAGCTAATGAAGCGAAGTGTGATCTGCCTGTAATTTCAGTTAAGAATTCTTTCACTTTAAACTATAAAATGTATGGCTACATATATCTTACATATCCTGTCATCTATAGCTTTTCGTTTCGCTGTAGATATTTCTATTTTTAGTTCACTGCCCATGCTCTCATTACCCTTCTTGTTGCCCATTTGCAGTGTCGCCTGCGAGCTAACGAAAATATTAACTGCTACAATTTTACGACCATGTCACCGAATGATTTACGAGCGTCCAAACGAAGTGAGCGCAAATGAAAATTGTGTACGCCGCACCAAAGGACATTCCAACATCTACATGTGAGTGAGGTTATGAGCGAACAAATGCACTTAAACGAGGCTCTGTGTGTTTGTGAGTGCATATGTATGAGTGTGTGTGACGTGTGCGGAAACATTTTGGTGTGTTTGTTGGCCACCACAAAACACAGGAAGCACGGAAATGAGCGCTTGTCGCCAATGTGAATGAGCTGCTCAAGCGGAGGGGTGCCGAAGGGACAGGAGAGTGTAGGACCAGTGTACCGTATGGAAAAAAGTGTTGTTGGCGCAACAGCGCAAATGGTCACCAGTCACCAAAGTTTAAGCAAAAAAACTTTTATCGGAGTTTGAGGTGCCACGTAAAGCGAAAACGGGAGGCAAGGGCTTCAGATGTCGGAACATATGAGTGGACTGTTATGAGTCGCCTGTTGGTGAGTTTTTTGGTTTTGTTGTGCCGCTGCAGCTTGTGGTCAACGAAAAACTTGCGCCCATACAGGCAAACTATGACATTGGACGGCGGCGGTTAATAAAGGATAAACTTGTAAAACTCTCGAAAAGCGGGTTTAATGTGGAGTAGGGCTCTAACAGCAATACTATGTGGTGTGTCACAATGTGTGCGCTGACGACAGTTATGTGTGCTTAACGTTAGCATTGCAAAGCATCGCTGGCATTGTCCTCAAAACTAGACACGTGCCGTGAATGCTGATTGTTGACTATTCGCTAGTTGTTTTTATTTCATAGTCTTATGTTGTTGTGGGTTCTTTTGGAATATTCAAGTTCAGCGAAAGAGTTCACGACAAAAGTTCGAAAAAAATGCTGTAATAATGTGCGAAGAAAAACTACCAAATGTTAAGGGGAAAAGGTGTGTAGGCAGCCGGGGTTTATTAGACGAAATTCTACAAAAAAGTCAGCGTACGCGGGGAATAGCATGAAATGTTCTTTTTTATCTGTGAAGTCTTTGTATTTTTAACACACCGCAGTGTTAATTAATTGTGGACAACTATAAAGTCAGACGCCGAGAGATTAGTGTGTACTTCATATGATGTGGGATAACACGGGCTTAGCCGCGCAAAAGGTAACCATTTTTACATACAGTTATTTAATAAGGAGTGCTAATTAGTTTTAACTTAGTTGTTGAAATTTTACTAAGAAGAAATGAAGGGAACTCCCAGCGAGTCTATGGGCTCCAGTTCCTCGACTGCTGCTGCAATACTTTATTGAGCCTTTTGTAGAAATCCACTTAAAAGACAATAAGTTCGCCCAGAAATATGTATATGCTAATAATTCGTCTGTTTTAATTTTGATTTTGGCAGGTGATTCAAGTAGTGGTATTTTTTTCAATAGCTTTCTTTTTTAGGAATATTCACGTTTTTTAAAAAATGTGTTTCGTTCAACTTATGGTCAATATAACCAGCCTACTGAGCGTACTTTTCGCAACACCATCACCGATCGTGCGACACAGCATTAATTATTGGATAATATTCGACCAAATAGTCCACGTCCAGCAAGCTGCGAAGAAAATATAGCAGCTGTAGCTGAAAGTGGACACGAATACCGCGGAGAGTCGATTCGGCTTTCGAATCAAATCGGACTAACGTATAGAACGATTGGCGCATTTTGCGATCTTAAATTGAAAGCGTACGAAATACAGCATGTGCAAGAACTGCTCTTCAAAATTTTTTTTCAGCAAAGTGGCTCATTTCTGGCACTGAGGGTATGCAAACAAGCAAAATTGCAGCATTTGGGACAACGAGCTACCTTAAGAGATTCAAGAGCTGCCATTTCATCCAGAAAAAAAAAAACAACCACATAACGTTTTGGTTCAGTCAATTATTTTGAATGGCTGGTAGCTTTTTGAATGTAAAAATACTCTTAAAAGTTTACTCTGTTCTTGTTTCGTCTACAGAGATTTGAATGATATTAGCACCAGCCTTTTGTTGTTAATCAGAGTAGATAACCAGCCCAAGTTCTGAGTATTATAATTTGAGCCATGAAACTACTGTGTAGTTATAATTACGGCTTACGTTGGGTCGAGCTTCATCTCTTATCTTTGAAATGAACTTTCATGTTATTCGACAACTAAAGAGGAAATGTTGTGAGAATCGCTTCGTAGATAGACCCAAAGTTGATTTTTGAGCGCGTGCGTTATTAGCAGTAATGTTTTTCTTTCGTGGGTCTTGTCTTTCAACTCTGTATTTCACAGCTGTAATTACTACAAGTACATTTCATTTAAAAATTCGTTTGATCCTTGTTTTATACTTGTTTTATAATGTAATCTTTACGGTTTGCTATTTTAAGCAGTAAAGACGGTTTCTGTTCGCTCTTTATTTATTTCTACAAAATTTTATTAGTTTTATTTTGCGCATTTAACTTGTCTCAACTTTGCTCTGCTCTTTAGAGTCATTGATACCAATAAACGGTGTCATGTTGAACTTGTTAAAAATCCTGTTAATATTCAAAAGTACATGTCGACTTAGTCGACTTGTCCGGGTATTATTTGCAACTGTGAATTCACACATTTATTTCGTCTGTTTCATGTCTTTGGGTGAGATGGGTATTGTCCGTTTGAGTTCAGCCAACATGGCATTAGGTAAACTTGGGGTCGCACACAGTTTGGTAATGTGTTCGGAACACTTTAAGTAGTAATTGTTGATAGAAACTCTGGCCTTTGGGGGAATTAATATATTATGGTATATTACTCAAAAAGTTATGGCAATAATGTTAAGAATTCTCTGAACACTTTGAAAAGTTGCTTTAAATATCAATGGATTATTTATTAAACTAATCTAGACTACGAAAATGTAATGGTTAAACTCGCAGTACACTGATGCATTTAGAAACTTCCCACATAATAATCCGGTTGTGGGTTGAATACTTTATTGAAAAATTTGATCTTAAGTAATTCAAAATATCTTTATTTAAGTTAAGACAGAATGCTTCAATTCGTATTGTTGAGTCCAACTGCGCGAGAAGTCAGGATGGTTGTGAAGATTAGTTCAGAGAAGTCGAAAAAATTCGGACAAAGAAGATATGGAAGATTGGCTTGTAGCCAGCGGAAAATTGTTGAACATTACAAATTTTGGGTCATGTGTTAGCTCTACAATTTGAAAGCTTGTCTTAAGAAAAATGAATTGTGTTGAAGAATGTCCTTAGAAGAAGGGAGGCAAGAGCGTTCCGACAAACGAAATAATTGATGATTTTGCCAAAATGCTATCCACTTGACTACCGAAACCGTTCAAAAAATTCGCACGTAGCTAAAAAGAGTACACAATAAAAATTCCGAAATGAAAGAAGAAATGCCCCACAAGCATGCAGGATCGACAAAATCATCTGCAAGGGAGGGGATGTGAAACAAGCACGAAGTATACACTAGGAGACGCTGGAAGAACTCTTCTGTTAATGTCCTTCTTTGGATGTCTAGAAGCTTCGAAGTTCAAGGGACTGGATGAAATGTCAGAATTGGATGTCAAGTGTCTATTTAAGGTCGCAAACATGGTTGGCGGCTCTCACGATGTAAACTTGGCAGTTATTATTAATGAACCTCCATATGTGTAACCCAACCTAACTTATCTCGGACATTTCTCCAGAACGAAAAATATATGTGGATTAACAGGCAAAATTAGTTAAACGAACCTATTCCGAGATATTAATCCTTGGTAATTAGTAAAAGACCGCAAAGTTTATTTGCCGCCAAAAAAAAGTGTGAAAAGGATAAACGTAAAAGAAAATTAAAAAAAGCCGGAGTGAATATGAATATGATAATGGACGCTAAGGTCTTAACATATTTACGTCTCGCCTTCAGCTCTAAACACATGGCGACCATCACACCCCGAGCTCGCCGTCATAACTTAGCTTAGCTCCCGTGTTCCCCCATTAGGTGACTCTTGTTGCAAAGTTTTAAAACCTCTCTTTTTTTGCATTTCCACAACATTTTGCCGCAGCTGTTAACGGTTCCTGTTGTTGTTACTATCATTGCGGTTGTTGTTCTCTAACTAGTTCGTGTTTTTTCTCAGCTCGTTGTCTTAACTCACGACACTGGCTAAAAAGTGTTGTCGCTCGTTGGTCCCTTAGTGTTGCTGTCGTTGCTGTCGTTTATGTGGTTATTAGTGTTATTGTAGTTTTTTTCCGTTATGCCCAGTGTTGCACTTGTTCTGAGCTAAATTTGTTGTTATTGCACGGTTTTGCGTGTTTTTCGTACTACTTTATTGGAAAAGTTAAGCTCTTGTTTTGATAGGTTTCGCCGCGTACTCGTTTGGTCGCTTACCTACGTCACTCGTGGGGATTAATTAGTTGGTGTATTCAGTTGTGCGGCTGTCGGAATCTTTACTAGTTGGGAATCAGGGTTTGTGCAGAGCTGTGTTTTTAGGTTTGGATGTGGGAGTTGCGTATAATTATGAGTTAAGTTTTAACAAAGATTTAAATGTGATATTCTAATGATTACTATACAATGAGGAAAAACCGGTCTAATCCAATTAGTACGTAACCAAAATAATTTGATCAGATCCTATATCTATATCGCTGTGATATTAGAAATAATCTCGCTGACTCACCACCCATAGTCCAATGGTGCCTTTCATTAAGAGATCGGTTAATCTGCTACTTCTAAGAAGCTTTATAATTCAGTAAAATAAGTGTATTTCGGAAAGCAGAATAGTGAAGATAAGACCAGGGTTTAATGACTTTGTGTTTGAAACTCGTGAAAAACTGCTTAACCTTACTTTGGGTTATGGAATCGTTAGAAACAGAAAGTTTATCAAACTTGCAAGAGAAAACACTCCTTTTAAGAGTACCAAATTTGGAACAGGTGGACGTGTTTTGATTCTCCTGCGGTCAAGTGTTAGATAGCTGGCCTAATGGAAGCAAAGCTACAATGTTTGAATACATCGTATTACGGGTACGTTTCTCTTTCTATATTTTTGGGGAGTTATGATTCTACACTGTCCATTTGGTGACTTTGTCGATAAGGTCTATTCCATTTCGTCGCCACACAAACTATCTAAGTTTGATCCTCTATATCAAATGCAGCTATATTAGTGTATATACAATAGTAATATTCAGGATATTGTCCATCCGTCAAGAAAGAATAAAGCCTGGGGCTATAAAGCGGGTGAAGCAAAATTTCCCATCCACTGTATATCCGATATAGGAGCTATGCCAAGTTTTTGTACAATTTTATCTATCTTTGGCAAAAAGATATACTGTTATGAGTAAAACACGCTCTCTCATTTTCGTTGAATTAATTCACATACCAGCTGATATACGCGATACAAAGTCATCCGCAAGTTCGAAAATATTTATATGTATTAGTTATATGGGGCCTAAGAGAAGTATTGGTCCGATTCCACTCATTTTTGACATACAGTCATAACATTGTAAGACAAGGATTATACCTTATTTTCAATTATACAAGTAACTATATCTCATACATTTACCAACATTTTCCATCAAAAGTCAACTACAGGTTCCGGAGTTCAAATATTCGGTACCTAAGGGCTTGAACGGGTTTTGTTGGATTTATACAAATATTTTTGAAAAGTTTTTAAAATTTAAAACTGTGCTATATGGGAAGTAGGCATGGTTCTTTTCCGATTTCGTTCTTTTTCACACTGTGACATAATAATATCAGACGAATGCCACGTACTAAATTTTGTCGAAATCGGTTAGTCGGGTTCCGAAAGCGAGGTTATCTTCCGATTTTATCCATTTTCATGTTGTCGATAGAAGTTCTTATAAGATTGGCTCTCAGCAAACTTGGTTGTTGTATCTTCAGTGGCTTAGGAGTAATCTACATTAAATTTGTTAGATGGCGGAGACACGCCCATTTTTTCAAAAATTTTAGCCCACAGGTGCTCCTTGTTACTGCACTCCTTTGTACCAAATTACAGTTGTGGGCGTGGCTGTGGTCCAATTACGGCAATCAATGCAACCCACGCACCAAGTTTCATCGAGATATTTTAAATTTTTCTCAAGTTACAGCTTGCAGGGACGGACAGAGAGACAGTCAATAGGATTTCAGCGTTTCTCGTCATCCTGTTCATTTACATATATAGTACATAACCGTATATCTATCTCGCTTAGTACGCTTAGTACGTACACCAACATAACTATAATACTCTGTAGTAACAGGTTGCAAGGTTATAAAAATTATTGTTGTTTAGGTGTCAATGTACTTTTCCAAAGCATACTTGGAATATTGGAACAATAGAATAATAATCAAGTTACTCTATCTTTTGGTAAGCCATTCGAATATAGACGTTCGAGTATAGGCATTAGATGTTTTTTCTCGAGCAAAAAACGACCGTATTTCATTACTTTTTTCATATTAAACAATAAATATTTATTTAAACATTTTATTGCTTCAAATACAGATATATTAAAAAGATTTTCTGAAGCTTTCAAATTCAGCCTTTACGACGTCATTTCCAGTGGTCTCTCGGAAAACAGGTGGCTGCGCGTTGACAGCAGAGTTTTTTACAGGATGAGCTAAAGTATATGGGACAAGTGCGGAACGGCTAGGTTCGGGTGTAATCGAATATACTACTGTGATCAAATTGAAAGATTAATTTTTAATTTATACTCCGCATGTTTTTCGAATCGGTACATTTTTTTATGTAAGTTGGTAGTATTGTTAGTGACAGCTATGATAAATTTCACGTCAAAAAATTTATTAGTATTTGAGACACGCGTCGTTTTGTGAGGCTCTAAAAGTGAATTCTTCGATTTTTACTATGTCTGAATTTATTGAATAAAGAAGTACGATAATGCACCATCTCATACTGCATTGGTTATTCGTGATCATTTCGCCAACTAATATCGTGCCGCAACCATCGTATTCGCTTGATTTACCTTCGTGTAACTTCTGGCTATTCAGCAATTCACCCGACCACTCCGAGGACACCGTTTTGACTCAATTGAGGATATATAAGCTGAATCGAAGAAGGCTCTGATGGCCATCACGACGGACGATCTTTCCAAGGAAGTTCCTTCAGGTTTCGGCAATTTCAATTATATATCTAGAAAGAAGAAATAAAGAAAAACATTTACCAAATAATAGAAACATCAAGGTGGCTTCAACATATTCTTAAGGTTTAGAACAACTGTTTCAATTCTTTGTTGTTTCTAAATAAGGAGAAATAGTTTGATTTGAGAGTCTTTACGAAAACAGTAACTTTGTTTTGGGAGATTCTATTTTTTAATAATATCTCACTCTGGTTTAAACATCACTGAATATATAGTTTATATGATGTCTCTTCATTATATATATAAACCTTCTGCATTAACTAAAATTTTCTCAGCAAAAGCTTCCAAATTTTGTCACAAAAAACTTTAAAGTGATATGGAGAACTCAAGTTCTTATATTAAGATATCCTACCTCTCTGCGCTATCTTTTTCCACATTCTGTAGACTCTTCTCTCTCAACACGCCTTCGTTCAACTTAGGAAAGCCCACATAATTCAAAATTAAATTTTCTTTAACTGTTGCCATTTTAAAAATTAATGTACACATTCCCTTGACAAATGCACCAAAAACAGTAAGGGTTGCCAGCCGCTTCTTGCAGGGGTCACATCCCAGTTGGCAAATTTAATTTAATTGATTGAGTCACCTCGACTGCAAAAACACACGCACTCGGCTGCCGTTGTAGGCTTGCCTGGTGCGGAATTAAAAAAAATTAAAAGTAACAACAAAAACATTACTGAGCATTTTAAATGTACTTGAGAAAATTAAATAAGAACTAAAACATTTTAAATGAGCGGCAAGAGCGCGAACAAGCACAAACTTAAGAGCCTTGGGCGTTCATTCAAAGACTTGGGGGGAAGAGTGGGTTGAAAGTGAAAGGCAAGTGCTTATATTAAGGGTTAAGAAGGGTCGTAGGTGACGGCCTAAGCGTACATTTAAAAGGGTTGAATTATTATTTAAATAATAAGCGCTCTGTGGCGACCAACCAACCAATGTTTTTATTGTTGTTGCAACATATGTATTTTTGCCCACCCGCGCCAAGTTTGAAACATCGCAATATATTTTCGGCACTTAGTTAGCTTAAAAGAGTTTAAGTAGCATACTTATGGGCGCGCGACAAAACTCTTGTAAACACACACACGTGACACCTCAGGGGTGTATTTTATTTCAAAGCGGTAAATTTGTCTTATTATTCTGTGGAAGTTTTGACGGTGGAAGTACAGTTTTGCATTTATTTTTAATATGCTGCATAAATTTAGGCGTTTAACTGTTTAGGGGGCTTTCTCCTCTTAACTGGTGCGTAATTAATAATTAAATTTGGACTTTAATATTTGTGAGCTAACATTTGTTTACTCGAACTTTTAAATTTACAAGCTAACAGAGGAAGGTAGATACTTGGAAAGAAGTAAATATTTTCTTTTTGGCAGCAAGGAGAGATGAACATGATAATTTTAAATTTATAAATGTTACATGAGTGAACTCTCTTTGTTAAATTTGTCTATTTTGAAGTCCCTTGTAGGGTCTAGATTGTTTGTCATTGGAATAAACCGCAGAAATAAACAAATCTGAATGTTACATGGCAGCTGTCACAGCAGACTTTACCATACGGAAGTCATATTGCGTGAAACGTGACCGTGAAATGAATGTCATGTGACAACTGTCAGTGGGACGCCAGATAGAATTCAGATAGCATTAAATAAATGGAAGAGAACTAATGTGTGGTGGATATCAGAAGCCAACGACAGATCAACGACTAATCGTAGTGGTTATCTACATACAAGGTGCGCTCCAAAGTGTTTTGAATCTAGCGGCCCCAGTGTGCTAAATTTTGTTAAAATCGGTTCAGTAGTTTAGAAGTTCACCGCGGACAAACAACGTGACATGAACTTATTATACAAGGTGCATTCCAAAGTAAACAGGTCTTTTTGAATCTAGCACCCCCAGGCGGCGCCATCTACATGTCGACTAGTGCGTTAGAATCTGCTATTTTTATCGATTGTCCAGTGAGAATTTCACGACACTTCATTAATTGGAAGTGATGTTATTCCGTTTTAAGTGTCAGTATGTTTGTGTTATCGGTGCGAAAATAAGCTTCGAACAAAGAGCCAACATTCAATTTTGTTTTAAAATTGGTAAAACTTTTACCAAAACGTTTTTCAATTGATGAAACAAGTTTATGGCGATGATTGTTTCAACGTTTTCAAAGTGGTCGTGTGGACATAAATGATGATCAAAGATGTGGGCCAATCAAAATCTGCGCTCACTAGAAATTCCATCGAAACCGTGCGTGAATTTATCAAAAATCATCATTGAAATTGATGGAATTGAACATCTCCAAAACATCGATTTAACTCATTTTGACCGAACATTTGGGCTTACGAAAGGTTTGTGTACGGTTTGATCCGCACAAATTGACTGACGACCAAAAATTGCTCATATCGAGATCGATCGACGCATGTGACCGATTATTTGACCGAAAATCACATTTTAACGATTAACCACTCCCCGTATGTATACGTACAGTATATATGTATATAGTACAGGGTTTGACCGGAAATTAATTGGATTGGTTTTCTTTCGGCGCGACTGTACTTCGGAGCGTGCACCTACCGACTGGATTCGTAGAGGGCGTTCTAGCTAGCAAACGAGCGGCTGGTCAATTATCTCCGAGCACCTGGAGAATCAGGACACAAATTTTCGCGCGACCTGTTCTGTGTAAAACTCGGTTTATATGTAAAACTCGGTAAATCTGCGACAGAGTCGTTTGAGATGATCAATCAGGCTTACCCAGATGTTGCTTTAGCAAGATGTTGTGTGTTCCGGTGGCACCAGGCCTATTTGGAGGACCGGGAAGAGGTCGCTGATGATGACCGCGCTAGGAGACCTGCGACTTCGACAAACACCGACAATGTGACTCGTTTGCGCCAAGTTTTGAACTCAGACCGTCGACTAGGTATTAATTTAATTGTCCAGATGTTTAATTTATCAAAATCTGTGGTTCATGACACTGACGGAGCACTTGAACATGCACAAGGTGTGCGCGAAGATGTGAAGTGAAACTGACCCCCAATTTTTGCATAACGTAATCACAGGTGATGAGTCATTTCCTGAGAAGGCCGATGAAAGGCAACCAATTTGAGACGACAGAGGGAATCCAAGCAGCGTGCACCTAGGTTTTCAAGGCTATTCCCGAGAATGATTTTCGTGACACCTTCATTGCTTGAAAATCGCGCTGGCAGCGCTGCATCGACGTAGAAGCCTATTTGGAATGTTTTTAAATAATTGTAACGTTTGGTTCCGTACAAACCCTATGTATAGTATATACGAGTTTATCTATCATAAAGATGATAGATAAAATCTGTCAAATGGAAGTAATGCGTCTTTTACTTAAAAGACGGAGAGCGCCTAACATGAAAAGAGTATTGGAGAAAACCTGAAGCCGATAGTTATTCTAAAAGGCCCCTAACTATTTTTATACTCTCGCAACAAAGTTGCTAAGGAGAGTATTATAGTTTTGTTCACATAACGGTTGTTTGTAAGTCCTAAAACTAAAAGAGTCAGATATAGGGTTATATATACCAAAGTGATCAGGGTGACGAGTAGAGTTGAAATCCGAATGTCTGTCTGTCCGTTCGTCTGTCTGTCCGTCCGTCTGTCCGTCCATGCAAGCTGTAACTTAAGTAAAAATTGAGGTATCGTGATGAAACTTGGTACACGTATTCCTTGGCTCCTTAAGAAGATTAAATTCGAAGATGGACAAAATCGGCCCACTGCCACGCTCACAAAACGGCGAAAACCGAAAACCTATAAAGTGTCATAACTAAGCCATAAATAAAGATATTAAAGTGAAATTTGGCACAAAGGATCGCATTAGGGAGTGGCATATTTGGACGTAATTTTTTTGGAAAAGTGGGCGTGGCCGCGCCCCTACTAAATTTTTTGTACATATCTCGGAAACTGCTATAGCTGTGTCAACTAAACTCTATAGAGTCGTTTCATTCAGGCATTTCCATATACAGTTCAAAAATGGAAGAAATCGGATAATAACCACGCCCACCTCCCATACAAAGGTTATGTTGAAAATCACTAAAAGTGCGTTAACCGACGAACAAAAAACGTCAGAAACACTAAATTTTACGGAAGAAATTGAAGAAGGAAGCTGCACCCAGGCCTTTTTTGAAAAATTTAAAATGGGCGTGGCGTCGCCCAGTTATGGACCAAAAACCATATCTCAGGAACTACTAATCGAATTAATTTTACAGCAAAATAAAAAAATATGTAAATGACGGATAATGAAATCTCGATTATCACTTTATTATGCGAGAGTATAAAATGTTCGGTGACACCCGAACTTAGCCCTTCCTTACTTGTTAAGCTTAGCCTTGTTGACTTTTTGAAAAAAATGAACGAATGAATAACAATAACAAATTTGACCTCTGACTTTAAAAAAATCAGTCTTCGGGGGAGGTTAGAATAGATCATGTTAAGAAGTCGAATCTAACAGGGACTTCACTTGGACCAAAAAGCTTCAATGTACTGAATCAAAAGACTCTTACAAATTAATAAAGTGCTTATCTATATGCGTCCGTTTCAGTCGAAACGTTTCAGCCAAAAATATCTTGAAGTCACGCAAAAGCTGAGCAATCGAGGAGAAAGTGCCATTTCTCTATACAAATTTGACAAATGGCACCCGACAAGATTTTAAGCCTTACCGCATATAAACCTATTGGACAGTGTGGAAGAACTCCTACGATAGCGGCAAGATAAACCTTTTTTAGGGCAAGTAGTTCAGGAGATCTTCTGCTTTCTACTCTAGGCCAAAAGCATCTCACATAGGAGGTGGTCATTGACCATCGTGTACTAAACGTACGCGAGGTCCATTCATCCAGTGCTACAACGCAAGACACCAAGGGAGATGCATTTTAGTCACATGCTGATTTGAGCGGGGTAAGGGTGTGGTGTGAGGTGGCTAGCTAATCGGCTTGCCAGCGATTCGTAATGATCAGTCTGTTGATGAAGTACATAGCTTGATGCTATTTTTAGTGAGGACAAACACTCTTGATTCACTTTGATTGCACAGTAAGCTCAGCGTTAGTATTGCCGCTCTGGTGTCGCAGTGAATGTTCACCTTCGTGATAAAGCCCACTACGCCTCTTCAGCAGCAGCTTCTCCCCCTCGTAGGTATGTAAGAAGAGTCGTCATGAGTTGCCTCTGCAACAGAGATCCACGTTTTTAGGAATGCAGTTGAAGAGAAGCGAATTCCGGCAACATCTGCATGTACATTCATTTTAGAAATATTTTTATATAAGTTGTCAGCAGTTAAGGACTTGTAAGGTCATCCTTTGTCGGAGATTTTCGAAAACTCGTTATAAGAAACGACAGGATCTGCACCAGGTATCCACACATAATGAGCTGAATACTTAGAACACTTTATTTTTTTAGTAGAAACGATCATCATTCAGAAGTCGTCCCTTAAACTTGAAAGTCTCTCAAGGCGACATGATTCAGGAGCAGATAACACTGAAAAGAACTATATTGAGAATGGAGAAAAGCGTTAGGACATGTTTAACAGGTGTCTCAAATAGCACATTGGGGTATTCTACAGAATTGACGGTTTGATTAGGGTTCTACATGTCTGTATCGCGAGAGAATGCCTCACAACTCTACGACTATCAAATTTTGTTATAAAAGTAGCAGACCAAACATAGTAAATATTGTGCAATATTAATGAATAGTACCTTACAAAGTCTTTTTATACTTCTGCCTCTATCATTAAATATTTACCACGAGGTATGTGTTCTGCAGCGTAGGAAAAACTCCAAATCATAGCTTTTAAAGTGAAAGGAAACCATGGCACCTCTGCCCCAACCGCATTCAAAATATTTCGCCACATGTGCGGAAGATTTCTTCAGCTAATTTTGCTGTTGTTTCAACGAGCCTTCTGTTCTGTAATAAGAGCCAGTTTTTGTACCACACACACACAACTTTGGTTTTTTGTGTCAGTGTTTAAGGCAATTTGTTCAAAGTTTTCTATGTTTTGTCATTACCTTTGCTGCAAACAATACTTGTTAACAACATGAGCAGCAAATTACAACAACACAACAAGCGAGGAAGAAAATTGAAGGAAATTTTGAGTGGCGAAAGTAAGAGCCACATTGAGGCATATGAGCTGTATACGTATGTATACTGATTTCGTCGCCACGTCTGAAGACAAATTTTTGTTGTAAACATTCTCCGCCACCTTTTTCATATACCTTTGTAAGTAATAAGCGCTTTTGCTTTAGCGGTTTGCCGTTAATGAAAGAAACCACAAAACTTTAAAATTTTACAAGTGAAATATTAAATTTTACGCTTATTACCACAGCTGCTATAGGGTTTTGGTTGCTGTTATACCTTCAATGCTGAAGGTATAATGAAAGCTTAATGAGTCTTTAGTATAATACTGAAAAGGCGAGAATCGTTTCTAAGCAGTGAAATTCAGGGTTAATTTTCAACTCGAAAAACATCCAACACTGAAGAGCTTCTTTAAAAAGGCAATACAGGAGAGATCTTTTCTTCAATCATGCCTTTGGAAGAATCACCTTACAACTTTGGAGATGCTAGCCTATACATATTGTTCGCTAATCCCATTGCATGCTAATCTGGACTACATATATAAGAGTGTTAGAGACAAGATTGCGACCCGCAATGATCTTTCATGCTCCCTCCAAGAAAGTAACGTGGCGAAAATGTCAATTGCCGCCAATGCAGTGTTCTACACTAAACTGCAGGTGGTCAAAGGAATTTAAAGTGTCTGAAAGCAAGTACATAAGCAGTAAGACACACTACTCTTACTACTCTATAAACTATCAAAGTTTGGCTTTTTAGGGTTCCAGATGGGCTTAATTATTTAAGCGATTGACCTGAAAGAAGTACGAAATTTGTCGTAGTCGAAAATAATTTCTGTAATGAATAAATTGGTGTTTTTCTGACTTCCAAATTATTTAGATACACGTAGAGCATCTTACTACTATGTTCACAACTGTGAACTTCCTTTTCGAAAGTTTTGCTAAGCTTGGATTGAAAAGGTTATTCCTCTTAAAATACTTTCGACGACAGAAACAACTCGCCGGATTGACTTTACCTGATTACCTTTCTTGGGAAATACTTTCAAGGTGATCTTATTGCAAAATCAGTTCATTCCAGTTTTGAATTCACCAAATAAAACGATTAATCTCTCGAACAGAGTCAATTACACATTTCAAAAAGCTTGCTGTATTTTGCTGATCTAAAGAGTTTCTACTAAAAAATATTTAATAAATTTGCGGCCACCATAAATCGACTGGCGAAGCCAAAAAGTGCAACAGGAGTTATTAAAATACGACTTCACGGCTGACGTCGCCGCTGCCGCCACCATATGTCAAATAAATGTCAAAAATTGAGTAACAAAATGTTGCATTACGCTGTGGCATGCGATGCGGCAGTGTGTGCGCCAACAAGTGGCAGATCACTGACGAATTGCCGTTGATGCCATTGCTGCCACTGATGCGAATGATGAAGCAAATGCAAAGGAAGAAAAAACAATAACAAAGGGAAAAGTAGCATTTCACTTGCTATAATTTTGTTGCTGTTGCAATTTTTACTGCATTGGTGCTGTTGTTGTTGCTGTGTGCATATTACCAGTTGTCGCTTTTAATGAATTTCCCTGCCATTCGAGTGTGAAATGTGTGGCAACATTTCATATGCGCCAGACTACGCGACGCCCTTTGCAGCGCACTGCCGAGCGAGGCGTGGCTTTAAAGGCAACATTTAAATTTATTTTTTTGTATATTTTTCGATTTCGGTCCGCCGAGAGTGCCAATGCGATTGAGCCTCGACGCCTGTGCACGATTGCAAGTAAGGCACAGCTCTTCAAATGCAACAGCAACAGCAACAAACAAATGAAGACTGCTGGCAACACTTCGTCGGGGTGCTGCATATGGGCGGAGAGGCCGCAAGGGGGCGCTGCACAAAGTAAGGCGAGTCAAATGAACGCGGAAAAATGGGGGCACTTGTTTTATTGCAACGCTGCTCATCCATTTGACTTAATGGCGGTGCTAAAATGGTTTAATACTCAAAATTACCAAAAGCAAAAAACGCGAAAGCGCCCATAAATGAAATCATAAAAAATACCGGGGAGCAAGACACGCAGCGACAATCATAAAACAGATAATCGCAGGTCGAGTTGGGGTGTTGCGCCACAAAGGAAAAATATTAAGGAGGAGGAGGTGAAGAAATAAAAAAATTGGAAATAAAATTCAACTTGCCAAAGTGTAAAACTCATAAACGCGCGAAATTGCATTTAATTGCTGGACAACAGTTGGCGCGGCGTCGGGTGAGGCGTGCGCGCTGCGGTGTCGGCATCCAACGGCTTACGTGCGATGAGCGAGTTTTCATGTTAAATCGGCTGAAAATTTTAATTTATTTCACTTATGCGCATTTTAAATGCGGAGCATTTCTTTTATTAATAATGCCGGTCTCTCACATGTGTGTCCATAAAATATTGTGAGGAAGCGAAATCAAATTATTTATTTGCATGCTGAGGCATATTAATCTCTTCACTCATAAAATAAATAAGCATACCATTCCATAAAGTTCAAAATTGTTGTACTGTAAATTATGTTAAAATATTCTAATTTTCTCAACGGAACAGAACGGAACAGATTTTGTCATAAAAATCCTTTGAACAAGTGCAAACAAGACAACATTTTCCTTAAATGCTAATTTTGAAACTTTTTGGTAATGACTCATGATCATGTTCAAAAGTTGATTTATTGGCAGCTGCAGCCCTCAGCCAGCTGCCCCATGAATCTGATCCCTCTGGCACTTATCGTGCTAAGGTTTTTCGTCAGTTGAACAATAATGATAATATGTGGCTCAGATATCATTATACATTTTTTCAACGGAGTCACAATTTTTCCGTATTGCTAAGCCATAATAAACTGTCAACTTATCGACCGTCTTTCCAGTAAGTTGCCTTTTCCACCGAGAGTTTTTTTGTATCTAGTTTCTTTTTTTGTTTTCGACTGTTTCAAATTTTTTTCGACACAATCTCGGAGATCACCGTAAGGTGAAGATTTTAACATTCCCGAGACTCCAAGCTTTTCCAATGAACGTAAGAACACTTCGATGACTGAATCAACTTCCATTTTCCCAGAAGAACCGGAATGATTTGCAGTGCAAGTATTTTCATGTTCTGCAAACCATTCTTTATATTCTTCGGTATCGAGTTTTCAAACAGTTTGCAGTACGCACTTTTTACAAAAATGTCTATGATTTTACCAGAGAAGGATCTGATCAATGATGTCACACCGTACAAGAAAGTAAATCTTCGCCTTTTCCATGTGCCATCGCCAGATACAGTTAAAGTGGAGAAGTGTTCATCAACTTAATGTTCGAAAGTCAATTTTTTTTCTTCAGTACAAGACTGTTGATAAAGTTTTTCGGTGGCTATTTTTACATTGGAGTGAATATTATTCATAATTAAATTGTAAGTAGGCTGTGATAAAAAAATTCACACCGTACACACTTATCACACAACAAGCCGATTTGGAAACCAAGTCCCCGTTCAGAAGCAGTTTGAAACTTAACATTTCCGTCACAGATCTTACATTTCACAAATTCAGAAATTGCTGCAAACACTTTTATAAAATTTAAAATGCGATACTCAACAGACGGGTAACTTGGAACTGAAAAAACACTAACACCCTAAACACTGCATTAACCTTCTAAATACATTATAAGGGAGCACTTACAATAAATAGGCAGGTGGATAAAAGGGATAGCGTTCCAGGTAGGCGCTGTTGCCCCGACCTTGTACTTCCAATCACGCTGAAACGCCTTTACAAATTTGCGTGTAACTTCGAAAATATTCACAGGAACGATAAATCTTCTGTGCGTAATAGTACATATACATATGTATGTACATTAAGAAAATAAAATAGATTTTTTTTTTTAATTCTAACTGTATATAGCCTCTTACATAAAACGAGGAAGTATGGGTCTCATTTTTTGCAATCACAAGCGAAAAGATTTTCTGTTATAAGAAAGAAATTTTTTATGAATTGCATTATTATAAATAAACTCAACTGGAAATTGGAAAATATTTCGATCAGGTCTATGGAGGCTAAGGGAAATATTGCCCCGATTTTATCAATTTTTGGCACAAAGGCGTGCTGTCATCATTTAAGTATTCTCCCCTTTTTTCGAAACTAGATCTCAGATAAGATGACATACCTTGAATAATAAAGAGTGCACATTATATGTGCTAATTGATTTTTGAATTGTTCAAGTATACTGTAAAGTTAAAGAAACTTATGGAATTTTAAAGTTTGTTACTTGGGCATTATGCGTGGTTGTCCGATTACCTCATTTTATAATAGAAAGTTCACACATCAAATTTTGTTGAAATTGGCACATTAGTTTTTGAGATATAGGATTTCACCATAAAGTGGGCGATACCACGCCCATTGTACAATTTTTACAATTGCTTCTATGAAACGGTTGTGAAATTTAATGATTGTGGCTCATTTATTCAATGTGTTTTCGCATTTTTTATTTAATTTTACCAATTTTCATATTGCTTCCCAGAAGTTTGGTTACGTTATCTTTGGACGATATGTACATCTGCAATGCCATCTTCTCTTGGGTGCCAAAGATCATATGTAGCAAGTTTCATCAAGGTTTCTCAATTGTTACTCATACTATCTCTGTAACAACCTGAAAATATGTGAATCCTGGAAATATTCTCGCACTTCTCACTTACAACAAGTATATTTATATATTTCGAAGCGGAAGATGAAAAACAGCATATTCGGCATATTATACTGTATTCATAAGGCCTTGCAGTTCCAGCAAAGCGAAAATTATATGACGTGTATCGAGAAGGTGTATTGATCGAACACCAATGCTTTAATTAGTTTGCAAAATTCCGTTTCAGCAAATTCGATTTGAGGATGCATCACGGCCTGGAAGGCATCTTGAAGCCGATGTGGATAAAATAAAGTCATTACTCTATGCAAATCATCGTAGAATAACTCCAGAGATAGCTAAGAAATTAAATTTGTCTAACGCGTCGCGGAGGATGGAGTCATGTGAAGAAGTTCACGCAAGTGAGGAAAGTTCTCTGTTCGCCATTCACTTGGGAGTGGCCAGAAACGATTCTTTTACACATGGCTCAAGCAGCTCACTACTTCCGGTCTTTGGCCAAGTATTCTCTGGGTAGCCTAAGAACATCCGTTCGAAGGCGAGCTAATGTGAGAAGGTGAAATATCCCCTACATAGGGTTGTGCGCTGGGTTTGGGACCTGCCACGTAAAAAAACACCCCCAATTAAAGAAAGCAACAAGCCTCGGATGAGAGACCCCCTTTTGATGACGACCATGGCAAACGAAATAAGGACTACGATTTGAGGGCATGCACCTGGAATGTCCGGACCCTTAATTGGGAAGGTGCCGCTGCCCAGCTGGTTGATGTCCTCGCGAAAATAAAGGCTGACATCACCGTCGTCCAAGAAATGCGATGGACGGGACAAGGACACAGACGAATAGGTCCTTGTGACATTTACTACAGTGGCCATATAAAGGAGCGCAAGTTTGGTGTTGGATTCGTGGTGGGAGAGAGACTCCGTCGCCGAGTACTATCATTCACTCCGGTGAATGAACGTCTAGCCACAATCCGCATCAAAGCGAGGTTCTTCAACATATCGCTGATTTGCGCCCACGCCCCGACGGAAGAGAAGGACGATTTGACCAAAGATGCCTTCTATGAGCGCTTGGAGTCGCGCTTATGAGAGCTGCCCCGCCACGATGTCAAAATCGTGCTTGGCGACTTTAACGCCAAGGTGGGCAAAGAAGGTATCTTTGGCACTACGGTCGGTAAATTCAGACTCCACGACGAAACTTCCCCAAATGGGTTGAGGCTGATTGACTTCGCCGGACCCCGAAATATGGTTATTTGTAGTACTAGATTCCAGCATAAAAAGATTCATCAAGGTACCTGGCTGTCTCCGGATCGAAAAACTACCAACCAGATTGATCTTGTTGTGATAGACGGAAGACACGTCTCCAGTGTTTTAGATGTGCGTGCGTTCCGAGGTCTTGTTGCAGCCAAGATTCGCACCCGCCTCTGTGCAGCAAAAAACGCACGCCAACAAACACAAGGAAGGTTCGACGTCGAGAAGCTGCAATCACAACAGACAGCCGAACGATTTTCTACTCGGCTTGCAATCCTTCTCTCTGAGAGCACTCGTCAACAACTCGGTATAAGGGAACTGTGGGACGGCATTTCAAATTCCTTACGTACAGCTGCAACCGAAGCCATTGGTTTTCGGAAAGTGCAAAAGAACAGCTGGTACGACGAGGAGTGC
This sequence comes from Bactrocera tryoni, assembly GCF_016617805.1. Taxonomy (NCBI): domain Eukaryota; kingdom Metazoa; phylum Arthropoda; class Insecta; order Diptera; family Tephritidae; genus Bactrocera; species Bactrocera tryoni. Next base: position 61,715,816 of record NC_052501.1, on the reverse strand, counting down.
CGTGTCGCAGCGGAAAGAAAACAGGCTGCCTACCTCGCAACGTTACGATCGACCACAACACGTGCGGGATGGAATAGATACCGAGAGTTGAAAAGGGATGCGAGACGCATTTGCAGACAGAAAAAGAAAGAGGCTGAAATGCGTGAGTACGAAGAGCTTGATAAGCTGGCCGACAGGGGTAATGCTCGAAAACTCTACGAAAAAATGCGGCGGCTTATAGAAGGTTTCAAGACCGGAGCATACTCTGGTAGAACCCCCAAAGGTGGTCTAGTGACCGATGCCCAGAGCATACTTAAATTATGGAGGGAACACTTCTCCAGCCTGCTGAATGGCAATGAACGCACAACGCCAGGAGAAGGCGAACCCGATTCCCCAATCGATGACGATGGAGCAGACGTTCCATTGCCCGACCATGAAGAAGTTCGAATAGCAATTGCCCGCCTGAAGAACAACAAAGCGGCAGGGGTCGACGGATTGCCGTCCGAGCTATTCAAATACGGCGGCGAAGAACTGATAAGGTGCATGCATCAGCTTCTTTGTAAAATATGGTCGGACGAAAGCATGCCCAACGATTGGAATTTAAGTGTGCTATGCCCAATCCATAAAAAAGGAGACCCCACAATCTGCGCCAACTACCGTGGGATTAGCCTCCTCAACATCGCATATAAGGTTCTATCGAGCGTATTGTGTGAAAGATTAAAGCCCACCGTCAAAAAACTGATTGGACCTTATCAGTGTGGCTTCAGACCTGGAAAATCAACAACCGACGAGATATTCACCATGCGCCAAAGCTTGGAAAAGACCCGTGAAAGGAGAATCGAAACACACCACCTCACCACGACAGCACGAAAAGGAGCTGCCTTTATGCCGCGATGTCTGAATTTGGTATCCCCGCAAAACTAATACGGCTGTGTAAACTGACGTTGAGTAACACCAAAAGCTCCGTCAGGATCGGGAAGGACCTCTCCGAGCCGTTCGATACCAAACGAGGTTTCAGACAAGGCGACTCCCTATCGTGCGACTTCTTGAACCTGCTTCTGGAGAAAATAGTTCGAGCTGCAGAACTAAATAGAGAAGGTACCATCTTCCATAAGAGTGTACAGCTGCTGGCGTATGCCGATGATATTGATATTATCGGCCTCAACACCCGCGCCTTTAGTTCTGCTTTCTGCAGGCTGGACAAGGAAGCACAGAAAATGGGTCTGGCAGTGAACGAGGGCAAAACGAAATATCTCCTGTCATCAGACAAACAGTCGTCGCACTCGCGACTTGGCTCCCACGTCACTGTTGACAGTCATAACTTTGAAATTGTAGATAATTTCGGCTATTTAGGAACCAGCATTAACACCACCAACAATGGCAGCCTGGAAATCCAACGCAGGATTGCTCTTGCCAACAGGTGCTACTTCGGACTGAGTAGGCAATTGAAAAGTAAAGTCCTCTCTCGATGAACAAAAGCTAAACTCTATAAGTCGCTCATAATTCCCGTCCGGATGTATGGTGCAGAGGCTTGGGCGATGACAACAACCGATGAGTCGACGTTACGAGTTTTCGAGAGAAAAATTCTGCGAAAGATTTACGGTCCTTTGCGCATTGGCCACGGCGAATATCGCATTCGATGGAACGATGAGCTGTACGAGATATACGACGACATTGACATAGTTCAGCGAGTTAAAAGACAGCGGCTACGCTGGCTAGGTCATGTTGTCCGGATGGACGAAAACACTCCAGCTCTGAAAGTATTCGACGCAGTACCCGCCGGGGGAAGCAGAGGAAGAGGAAGACCTCCACTCCGTTGGAAGGACCAAGTGGAGAAGGACCTGGCTTCGCTTGGAATATCCAATTGGCGCCACGTAGCGAAAAGAAGAAACGACTGGCGCGCTGTTGTTAACTCGGCTATAATCGCGTAAGCGGTGTCTACGCCAATTAAGAAGAAGAAGAACGCGTCCATTCACAAGCACATGAAACGTCTAGGATTTATTTCGACGATTGACACATGGGTTCCTCATGTTCTTACAAAACGAAATTTTTTCTTCAACTGTGATGTGATCATCAAACATAAAAGAAGTGATCCATTTTTGAAACGCTTTGTTTCTGGCGACGAAAAAAGGGTTGTTTACAAGAATGAAAAGCGCAAGAAATAATGGTCTACAAAGGTTAAACCAGCTCATACTACATCGACGGCCGACAGTCACCAAACACTGTTATGTTGTCTGCTTGGTGTGATTTAAACGGATGGTCTCCTTGAGTTTTTGACAATACTACGATCAACAAACAATACAAGGTTGACTTGCTAAAACATCGGTCATATTTTCCAGACTTGGAGCATTTGAGCAATTACCTGCTTCGAACTCTGCAAAAACCTTCACCTCAAATCTGGACGTTCAAAACACTTGGATCGTCCTTTTTTCCGCAAGGATCAAACATTTTATGAGGGTGAAATCAATTTCTTCCCCGAAAGCTACAAAAAGGTATTTGATCGAAATTCCATCAAGATGGAGACGAACAATTGCAATCTGAAATTGTCCAGTTTCGAAATCCATTTGGCCCAGAGTGGAACGTAAAAAGTCCACAGGTATCCTAAGTGTACACTGTCTTAATGGCACTCACGCGGTGAGGTTAAATATTTTGGAAGACCCAGCTTGTAAAAGTTGCAAGTTAATGAAAAAGTAATGATAAAGTATTTTCCATGAATGGATCCTTTAAAATTGCGACTTTATAAAATGTTGGGTGATATTCGAACCAACTTTTCGTGCTTCACGCTTCTCGCATTCGCTAAAATCCATATTCATTTCCATTCTTCCTCAAATCGACTCTCTTAGAGATGTAATGCTTAAGTGATGAAGAAAATGTGATTAATTAAACTACTCAACAAATCGGAAAGAAAAATTTGTTAGTGTGCTAAGAAGACGCACAGTTATTTTTGTCATTTAAGTAAATAGTGGTGGTTTGATCTCTACACGTTTTGACTGCAATACAAAAAAATGTGCAAATTTTTACTATTATTTTCGATTTTAGTAAACTAAAAGAAACAAAATGAAGCCGTCGCTTTAAGACGCCTTGGGAGAGAATATGCGGCGACTTATTATCCGAGCATTTTTTGTACTAAAAATTAAAAAACAAAAATAATTGAAGCGACATTATATAAAAATTTTTAATGAAGAATTGCGATTGCAGTATTAGCTACAAAAGTTCAGTTTAACTAACAAAACCACAACCCACTTGCCATAGTTTCATTTCCTACACCTGCTTATGCCGTTTTCACAAGGTATACTCAAATTATATTTGCCGTGTGCCTTGACCTCAACCCAGTTATCTTAAAAAAAATTGCAAGCAAACTTGAAATGTAATATTTTATATAAAGTCAACATTGCGGCACAGCGAGTCGCTGAGTCATCGGCGTTGCACAGTAAATGCGAAATTCATTTATTATGCAGTCAAAGGGTATCCGTTTCCGGTCATACAGGACGCATACGCGACATTAACAAAAATTTGCTGTCGTCACCAGCGTTTCACTGTTGATTTGCCACAATTTCTCGGTGGACACACTTCCAGGCACACCCAAACACACATAGAAGACACTTGCATATGCATGTCATTAAGGCGCTTAAGTTTCAAGCCTTGCGCAGTAGGCATCTTTAAGTTGTGGCTTGCCCGCTATAAGGGTGGAAGAAATTGTATTTGTCGTTGATTAATCACCGGAAAAGCAACGCCAAAGGACACACAAAATAGTTGATGGGAATAAAATGTTGGCGCGGACATTAGCGGCACTGCAGTGCAACGCAGGTGAGCAGCAATCGCTCCTCTATAAGTGTGTGTTTTTATTCATATTTACGACAGCATTAGTTGCATATAAATTTAGCGGGTTTTAGCGGGTTGGCAGAAAAGCTAATGGTGAGGCAGTGTGTTTAGGGAAATAGCCGCAGAATTAGATTTAGAAATCAAAATTCCGCGTTTGGCGAAACGGCAAACTAATCGCGACAATTATGAAGGCGAACCGGAAGAATATTACTGCAGATCAATTTATATACCGTTTTTAGATCATTTTTTGGACCAAATCAATGAACGATTTTTAAAACATCGAGAGCTGCTTTCCAAAATTGGAAAACATTTTGCCAAATAAATGCGTAAATCTGGACGTTATTGAGATGCAGGAGACTGTTCGTGTTTTAGAAAAGCAATGGTCCGCTGATGTAGAAGATCCCGATGATTTCGTTGCTGAATTTAGAATGTGGAAAAGGTTAAAAATCTTTTCTTTAGATTATATTCTCTAACTAAAATTTTGATAATATTTTCAGGAACTGGTTAAATCAATCAAAGAGATCCAAAACATTTTTAGACGCGTTGAATTGTTGCGATGCAAAAATTTTCAAAACAGTGCATCGTTTTTTAAAGATTGGAGCAACAATCCCCATATCTGTCGCTTCAAGTGAACGCTCGTTTTCCTCACTTCGCAGGCTCAAAACATATTTAAGAAATAAAACTGGAGAAGCACGCCTGAACGGAATGGCTCTCTTGAATATCCATAGAGATATAGACGTGACGGAGGAAGAGATTTTAAATGTTATGGCCCAAAATAAAAGACGATTAGACTTCAATTTGTGAATAAAATAATGAAACATTGTCTTTTTACCTAAAACCCATCCCAAATTTTTTTCCTGCGTTCGCCACTGGGGAAATCTATACGAGTTTGTTAGTGAAAATATGATTATATATTATGTATATTTCAATTATAGTATTCCACTTACATAGGTTGCCTGGTATAATTCGGGGAAAAATTTGCAAACAAACATCAGAAATCGCCTTATTAATTTTACAAATATTTTCCATTAACATATACCACAAACAGTTTTGCATGTGTTTGAACCAATTGTCGAAGCACGTTTGACACTCTGATTGGGGTATCTTCAAAACCTGCCTTCTGAACGCAGACACCGTCTCTTCAGATGTCGAAAAGCGTTGACCTCTTAGGCTTTTACATATGAGAACGGAAATAATTCATTCGTTCCCTTCGTTGCGACATGTCCAGTTTTTTCAAAGAACTCATTTCCTTGGTAGTGCTTTGTGCGTGTACAACTTTTGTTGGATTCGGCTCTTCTCGAAACACCCATGCAGTCGACTGCTTTTTTCGAAGCACCTCTATCGTGCGTTTTTAACACTTTTCTCGACCAATTGACACGAGCCTGTTTTTGGGCGATCGACAAATTAGGTGGGCTCCAATGTGAACAACTATTTTTTACAGTCAAATATCCATGCAGGATTGAATGTATGTTGGTGCCATTCTTACTTATACTTTTCTCTATCTCTCAATAGGTCACATGATCATTTTGCAATATTAGATTGTGCACAGCACCAACAACTGATTTCAGATGACCTTCATGAAATCCGTCAAAATCTTCTGAGTATGCATACCATTAAAAATGTCAAATTTTACGATAAAATGATTTGCTGCAAGATTGCAACACTAGGGTTGTCGAATGCTGAAATACAAAAGGCAACCTTCCTCAGTCTTGCGCTTAATTCGTTGTAAATTTTAACGATATGGAAGCTTTTTTAATTTTTTTTTTTTAAAGAGTACGATTTCATAATTTATAGGTTGCGCAGAAAATTGATGTTTCAAAAAAAAAAAAAATAAAATGCTTAAATGGTAATTCGACGTCAAAATCAAACTTTTAGCTTTATTATAAAGAAAATAATTTGTCATTATGTTTTAAAAATGGTGTCGGGTAAGTGACAGCTAGAGAACCACGCCGCGTGATGATGCGCTCACCATAAATTTTCTTCAATAATTTGATTGTTTCGTTGGCGGTATGGCATATAGAGTCGTATTGTTGAAACCAAATTTCATCCAGATCAACATCCTTCAATTCAGGTATGAAAAAGTCTTTAATCATGGCTCTATAAAGTTTCCATTGACTATAATATTACGACCGGCTAAATTTTTGAAGACATATGAACCAGTGATTCCCTTTGCCGATACAGCACCCCAAACAGTTCATTATGTAACGGTGTCTCATGACATGTGAATTGGCATGACTCCAAATACGACAATAATTGACAATTTTTTTTATTAACGTATCTATTCAACCAAATGTGATATTCTTCGCTGAATAATCTGGATCAGTGGTCATCTCGCTTTGTGCCCATTCACCTAATCAATGTTAAATTCTTCCATAAAGTCGTTGTCCAACGCTCAGATTGACCAAACTAAGTATAAATCAAACAACAGGAGGAGTTTACTGTCCAATTGGAAGTGGCTGCCATTAATGCATCCACTCAAACAGTACTGAACTTTTTATTCACAAAGGACTGTAGATACTGGTCTAAATGTGCTCTTAACCATCTTAATTTTATAGTCACCCGAACCTCATTTTATGATTTTTTGACGCTTTTGTTTGTTCAAATTGTTTTTAAAGAGGCTGCACTTCGTGGCAGTACATCTACCGCCACCTGTAGTTGAAGGCGAATCAAAGACACTCGGCCGTCTTGGCGATAGTAAGGAAGGTGTCTAGGAGGTTCTAACTGAGCTACATATGTTGTAGTATAATAATACATATTCTCTGACTTTCTGACTTTAACTCTCTAATAATATTGCCTCATTCATTAAACTTTCTCTTCTCACCAAATATTACGAGTATTTGTTTTATCAAAAGTTAATTAAAAAACCGTTGATTCATTATAATCATTATAATCAGCAAAGCATAAAATATTGCTTTTGTAAAGCAAGTTCCGCCACTTTGGTAATGATAAATTAGAGAAGATGATTGCAACAAAAAATGAAGTAAAATAAAAATGTGCGAGCTCATTAATAATATCTTACAGAGCGGTAGGATAAATTATAAAAGACTTTGGAAAGCATCAGTAACACGGACTTATGGCCCGCAGACAGACAGCTGAAGAGCCATTTTGCAATTAAATATGACTGGACATGTGCCAAAAATCGAAATAAGCGGAACCGACTGCAAATGGACATCCTTGAGAAGCGAAGCTGCATACTCACACACACACATATTCATGTAAATATATATTTATACATATATAAAAATCTAGATATGTATACTTTGCTTTGCTTGACGATCTGGACAGCAAACATCGCCTTGAACGTGTTCACACACATACTAACAGCAAAATACACACCTACCGGCGCACTCATGCTCCACAGTTCGTACAACAAATCAAACTAATTCCTTAACATGTCACGAATCATATTGGAACATGGCCACCAAATGTTCGAATGATAATTCAAAATAACACACACGCAAACAAATAGCTACACACATATAAATAAATAGCGGTATGTTCATACTATTATTTAAGTGCGTATATATTTGTAAGAGTATGTGTATTCAAAATATTCGAAAATAGATCACCTTGTAGGAAATATTTCCTTATTGACATACGAAAATTATTGTCAATATTTCCTCTGCTTCCTCTTCTTCTTAAATGAATAAAATATTAATATTGGCACTTTCAATAATATCCGCGCATACTGAGTGCCTTTAAAGAATTGGCCATCTCTGAACTTTTCGAGGAATTGTTTGAACAGATGCTTATAGACAAGTCAATCATTTCTATGCGGGCGCTTCAACAACGTGCAGATCTGTCCAAAGAAGTACACCTCAAGAAGAATGAATAAAACATTGTTAGGTCTAGAAAAGAAGAGAAAGATCAAAACCCTTTATGAATCTTATGCAAACAATATAAAACTAAATAAAGCGATGGGCCATTTCGCGCGGACTAAACTTAAATGCTAGCAAGACAGAGCTAGATTGCTCCGTTGGAAACCCAGAACTCCAGAAGATATGCCACCATTATTAAATGGTACCAGGTTTACAATAGGACATAACGCAAGCTACTTTTGACTAATTTTAGACAGAAAGCTTTCATTGAAACCATGCTTACACGTTAGTGTAACGAAAGCTGTTATAGAACTTTAGTCCTACAAGCGGATGGTGGGGCCCAAATATGGTTTAACGCCACGAGTAAATCCTAAATCTATACAGCAGTTGTGAAGTCGATGATGACATTAATTATATTAGTATGGTGGTTAATAATAGTAATGAAATGTGCGGTAAGGAAAGCATACAAAGAGCAGCGAGTAGTTGCTTCAGTGGAGCTGTTAGAAGAACGTCAAGTTAGGGACGAACTGCGGATTTATTATTTATTGTTCTGTAAGCAACTGTCAGCGAAGTCAGCTCTTAGACAGAATGCTCCTAATTAGTCACCTGAAATAAGACTTCGTAAGTTCACGTTTCTACCCAACGTATTTTCCTAATCTTATAGGATTGAACCTAAATTCGGTCTCCAATATTGTCTTCCCCTTCAGGGGTGAGTTGGGAAGGGAAAGGATAAGCAACTAAACGGAATACGATGGGTTCAAATTATATATTCGAGTGGAGTCGGTGTAATTTCAGTTAAATTAGATACCCAAATCAGAAACAACTTTTTATGCTGATGAATTTCACCAGAAGCACTTGGTGGTTCAGAGAGGAGACAATATATTTAGGCTCAGGTTTGTCGTCAGACCGCCTCTTTACATCTTCCTAGTACATATTTCATAAAACAATTTAAATTTTCATTTGTTATTATAAAACTGTCAATAGAGTAAGTGTAGAAGGTGTTTACTACAAGTTTCTAAAAATTTTTACACGGTTCTAAAACAGAAATTTGCTCTTTAAATTTTACAACAAATTTTTTACCGAATTATTAAAAAAAACTTTAAGTTTTTAAGTTAAATCATTTCTAAAATAGAAAATCTAATACTTCAAGGACCTTAAACTAGCAACCAAAGTTCTTTATTTTCTGCTGGGTATGTGGTGCCCTTTCTATTTGAAGGAATAATATCCTCGAAATAGAAAAGTACCAACAAACAAAAACAACAAGAAACTACATCCATATGCGGTGAGGCAAAGAAAAAATTAAATTCAAAAGCAAATAAATAAGACAAAATGATGCAGGGAGATTCGAATGAAATGAAGCGAGTGCAAGCGAGAGTTGGGGCATAGGTATACTCGTATACGCGTGAATACGACGAAGGGGCAGTGGATTCATTGCGACGTTCAGTTATTTTCTACATGAGATGCATATTAAAGAGCTGTGGCCGAAACGGAAGCATTGATTATACGAGAGAGCACAAGGCACAAGTAAGGAACGTGCGATCTAGAATGAGGGAGATGGGCCGACACTATACGCTAGGAAGTGTGGTTAATAGCAAGAGAGGTGGAGTGGCAAAGTTGTAGGTTATTAAGAATGATTATCGCTAAACATTGAATAAATGAGACACAAATAAAACAGGAAAAAATGGCCAAAAGAAAACTTGGCATGAGAAACTGAGCTTTGAATCAACAAATGGACAGGCGTATGTACTTGGGCTCAGGGTGATTGGCGAGAGGGCAGCATGTACACCAGAGGATAGAAAGAAGGCAGCAGCAGCTGTTGATTAAAGAGGTCAAAGTTGATAGAATTGCGCTTAGATAACAGAGGTTGGGGACAAGTGATGGGGTGACTCCGGGCGTGAAATAAGTTTGTGGGGTGTGAGTAACAGCTGCATCGTTTGGCGGCTTAATTTCTCACTTTGACTGCTGCTGCATTAGCAATTATGATTTTCGGCGTTTGGCATTTGTACCGTTATACGAGCATGATGTGTGACTTTTGCGCTTTTGCCAAAGTTTTCTTTTTTGTTCCACGAATACTTTTATTCCTAGCAAAGACCGCCACTAATGAGAAAATTACGTGAAGGCAATTTTTAAGAAAAATGTCAGCCTAGAATGCTTGGCAGCCATCGAAATGCATTAGTTGCTCAAAGTCGAGTGTACAGGCATTAATTGTTGTAATATTTCAATGGATGTTGGGGGCAATAATGGGATAATGAAATATGGCGAAGTTAGGAGCCTTATTTGCTTAACTCAGTAGTGGTGGCTTCGGGTCATTTTAACACGGATATTTCAAAATTTCTATTGAGTTCTAAAAGGAAATTTTAATTAATTGTCAATAAATGCTTAATAAAATTACTACAGATAAAATTAAAAACTAACCTTTCTGAGACTATGCAAGTTATCGTCACCACATCATTGGCGATGGTTTAAATTTACCTTTCATTCATGAATGAGGATATTTTTTGATGATACTTTAAGGAAATCCATTATTTTTCCCATATATAACTTTAGTAATCTGTAACCAGCGATGATCAGGTTACGCCAAGTGGCATTATAAAGATAAAATCAAGTGAAAAAAGTTTCTCACAGAATTCAGTAGCCAAAAACTGTACAAACAGTCATTTGAATCCTTTTAATAAAGCTGGTTATAAAAAGGCACTTCTTATATGGGTGATATACGAGTTGACATAAAGTAAGTTAAGGGAGCGAATATCTGATGCGAGTGATTAGTGGCAATGAAAAGTGAATCACTAATGACAACGTCAAACGAAAGCGGTCCTGATAGAATCGGGTTGTGTTCAAATCTGGAATGCCGGTAGGGAAGATTTTGCTTTAAGTTTGGGATTTACAGGGGATCACATATCAGAAACAGTCAGCTTTGGCCAACAGGAGAGAAATTTTGAGCCATACATCCATAATGACTCATTAGAAGCTCCGGGAGCTTGCTTGGGATGTTCTTATATCTATTACATAATCGGGACTTGCCACTAAATGATTACTAAGCCGAATAAAATTGAGATGGACTTATTTACTAGGACATACAAGATTGCGGAGGCACAACTGCTGCGGAAGGAAAGCATCTGCATGCCAGCTGCAGATACAGTGAAATATTTTGGACTCGTCTTATATAGAAAGCTTTAATAAAAGTCTAATATCAAGGAGATAGCAAATTCGTCATTGATTGTCTTATATGGCGGCTGAGTAGCCTTTTGTAAAAGGTGTGGTCTCTTACCGAATGTAGTCCTCAGGCTCTGAATAAAATAGCCAAATAGGCAAAGTATGTTTTGTTCGAGGGGATCTTTGTGTTGTATAGGCTCTAGAAAATATAACACTTGCAAGGAAACTCGAGAGCGTTTAACGAGCAGAACAAAAACCAACCATGGCATGTAACACCATTCTGCATAAAGTGCCCATAGATATCGCCGGAAGCTGCATGGCAGAGAACCTGGGTTTCTAAATGAACTCATATCTTAACCTTCGGATATCCTCACACGCTTTGACTTTATAATGGATCTTTTGGATCATGGAATCAGCAAACCAAATTCTCTAAAAGTAGATTGATGTAGGGTGACGAGACTAGCCTTGAGCGAGCTCCGAGTGAGCCGCGCGTTCAAGGCTAGTTGAGGCATTTTTAACTTCGTTATTAATGGCATCCTGTCGCTATGTTATGTAACTAGAATGGGTGCCATACTACAGAGCAATCGCAGGTAATGGTAAAACTGACAAGCTGGAAAGGAAAGGCACTCTAGCTCCGCTTTCGGTATAAAGGGATTGGGTCGGTGTCTCTTTTTCCAGTGTGATGTTTGCTCTCAGTAAGGATAGTCCCCCGTAGTTTGGGGGTTCTGTTTGGAAGAAGACTTGGTGCAAACAGTTCTGCACTTTCTGCTTGATTGTCTTGCGTTTGCATCGTCAAGGCTTAAAAATTCGGAAGGTCACACTTCCAGATTTTCCACCGAACTTGTGGAAATAGAAATTAACCGGCTGAGCAAACTTTCATTGACCATCTGTTCCATTTTTATGTTATAACAGAGGAATGCATATAGCGTCCTTAGTACGATCTCTGCGTCAGCTATAAAACCGAACCTAAATATGGTTAACAAAAAATTAATAAGTTTTGCTTAGATGAAATTGAACTTCTCAATAAAACGACTTTTTCGGAAAAGGTCTCCATGGATTGCTACTGATTGCTGATTAATGTTTGATTAATTTTAATTTCTTTTTTTTATAATTTCATTTGATAATTGCTATTAACTTATATTTAGTTTAATTAATTTTATGTTTTTATTTCACTCTTCTTCGAAATCACTTCACTCTCCCATTTTAAGCATAAACCACCGTTAACGAGTTATTGACAATGTGTGTGTGCGCGGCTCGTAAGTGTACGCTCTGCAGCCCGATTGCTTACCTACTTGTCTTAAACAAATAAATTATTTTCCTTTTCGTGTGTCAACAAAAGAGGAACCTGCCGGAGAAAAAGTCGCCCGGAAAGGCACTCTACCACGTGCTTTTTAGCACACATTGAAGCCAAGTATTGTGCTTGTGTTGATGACGCTATTTGCTGGTGAGTACTATGAGACCACTAAACCTCAGCGGCAGTTCAAGCACACACATAGGCACATGTAAATATATATATGTGGCACACAGTACGACGGCGGGGTTAACCGTTAAACGTTTCTATTAGTGCGCCTGCCTGGTCTACTTGTGCCGCTGAGTGGCAGCCACTGATTGCAATCGTGTTCCTGACAGTATTCATTTGCGTTTTCAAATGACAAACGTTTACGGACCCAGGCCGGCGCCGTTTATGCCCACCCTCCCGCCTGTTCACCATAAATGTGGCGCTTGGTCTCTGATTTCATTTCTATTATTGGTTTGCTTGCGCGCCCCGCTCTCAACACATTGTCTTACTACCGACCGACCGTTTAGCTTTTAACAGCTATTCCCTTGGATGCGACGTCGCCTCTTCTAGGCAAATCGACATTCTGCGATTTCGTTTGTGCGATTGCCAACGACATTTCAATCCAGCGTTTTTATTACATTGCTGTATTTTTTGCTTCTGTTTTTTCTTCGTTGTCTCTTTTTACAGTCAAAGCGAGTGGATTGAAGCGTAAAAGACGCTAGCAATGAAATCAAAGTGCCACCGAAATACCCTCAACCACCAACACTAACAATGCGCTCAAATGTATGCAACAAACATTTGTGCAAAAAATCGTTGCCTACATGCAGGCGGCGCTTGGTATTGCTTGTTGATACCCACAGCTAAGGCTGGTAATTATGAATTTCTTCCTTGCTTGTTGCTTATATTAAGTTCTTGTGTGTCTTGTTTGTATTTCTTTTTCCTATGTTTCTGAGAAGTTCCATTGTAGAGCGAGAGATAAGCGCGCTTTGCGGCCTTTAAGTGCTCAGCAGGCACATGTCAAGTGCGAAATGAGTTCCTCGGTTGATTTTTTTTTTATAATTTTTGCGTGAAATTGGTTGCGTACGCATTGGGGAATAATGGTAATGAGTGTAAGATATATTTAAATAAATGGATTCTCAGAAACTGGCAATGATAGGAAAGAAACTGCATGTGATTGGTGAAATAAAATTTACAAATATAATTCTATGGTCACGGTGTTGAAAATAAACAGTTGAAGTATTTGTAAATCTCAAGCAATAGCCTTCTGAGTATATTCTGTTCGGTTGAGTTGATAATTAGAGCTACACCTGTATATTAAAATATTGGAAGTAGTTAAGCAGATATTTACCAGACAAAATTATTTTCTCGCTTCGTTAGTTCGTCTTAAAAAATGCTGATCACTTTTCAAGTACTCTAAAATGAGCCAGAGAAGTGTAGGTACAAATTTCTGCTTTGCTGAAGCGTGAGTTGAAGCTTCTGCAGCACACAATGTTGCAGATCTGAGTGTTGTGGTGAAACAAATTATATCAGTAAAATCTGCAGTATTTTAGAAGCATCTAAATTTATGGAAATTTGAGGGTAAGAGTGATTTACAAATAGTGATAGGGGATCGAGCAGGGGTACAGAAGGATTTGGATAGCTCAATTTCGAAATTTACCCCTTTATAAAATAAATAAATCGGCGTGTTTATTGGATTGACCTCTATTATCTCTTTCTTCTTCTTTCCTGTCTCTTTCTGTTTCTGTTTTTGTTTCTGTTTCTGTCTCTGTCTCTTTCTATTTCCATTTTTAATTATTTTTATTTCTCTTTTATACATTATGTTGATATTTAGGCTTGAGGTTTATTGGTCCTACGAATATCTCAAAAAACTGGAACAGTTGATTTTCACAATTTTCTCTTGAGCCGAATTTTTCACTAGCAAAATAGTTCCGCATAGACAAAATCAGGTAGTTATCACTATCGCGCCAGGTCCGGGCTCCAAAGTAGATGCATGCGAACCCCGCAACCAAGCTCTAGAATTTTCTGGTCAATAAATTCTCTGCCAAACTATATTAACTTTCGTGAGATCAACCCTTAATCTCTCACTAAAAATCGATGATAAAACTTTGTTTTTATAAAAGTTATGTACATTTTGAAGAGCTTTTTAACTAAGAATCTCCAACCTCTGGTGATAAAATAATCGGATCCCCCAATAGAGTTCAGCAGTAGTCCATGAATTATATAATATCATTTTAAATAAAAATCAATGCAAGATAATGCAATCATATGAATTGAAGGGCTACTTCATGTCCGCAATTAATATAGTTATGGGCCATATTGACTAATAAGAAGGCATTGCAATGTGCCTCTGCAAATATAAATATATATCTACATCCGAGAGTGTTAAACCAACCATGACGTTCACCGCATAACAACTGATTCAATTATATGCCATAACACACGCAGCTAATTGCATTAGAAGATTTCTATACACATACGCCCTTTATACCCGTAATGTTTGAAGGTATGTGTATCGATGCAGCATTACGGCTAACACCAAGTTGGCCAAACGAAGCATATCGAAATGAACCACAGTCACACACAAGATACGGGCTGAGGGAGTGATGTAAGATATGTTTGTATGTCTATTATTCTTTTATATTAGGGTGGTTGTTGAGTGAAAGTTGAAGATTTTTTAAGCAGTTTTCTTAATTACTTTTTTAAATATTATTTTAAATAAGAATATATGTATGTCGGTACTAATATTATAAAAGGGAACGATTTGATTGTTTATTTTAATTGACATTTTGATTGAGTTATCTTCAAAACATGCCTTCTAAAGGCAGTAACCGTCTTTTCTAGGGTAGAAGAACGTTAAACTCTTAGTTTATCTTTCACATACGGTAATAAAAATAAGTCATCTGGTTCTAAGTCAAGACTATATGATAGATTACTCATCAAATTGACAGTTTGAGTGCTCAAAAATACAGTTGTTTCAGGCGGTATTTGAGAGCTCGCATTATAGTCGTGTTGAGTAATCAATCTTCGGCGATTGACTTTGCTGATTTCTTGAGTGACAACAAGCAAACAAGTTATTGTGTACCTACTTAGAATTTACTGTTCTGCATTGTTCTTGTGGTATAGTTTCGATTTGTCGAGTTGTTCCAAAAAAAACAGGCAACAATTTGCTTGGTAGTGATTTTACTTTATCTTTACTTTTTACTTTTGGGCGCATACGAGTAAATCCTCGAGTAAATCCTCGATCCAGCTAACTAATATCGACAAATTGTGTATTGTATTAGAATCGACCAAAAAGGTTATCCGAAAGGTGACTTTGGGTATAGAATTTTTCTAAAAAAATATTTTTTATCCGATTGAGTTCATATATTATATTCAACACCTGGAAGTAATAATTCGCTGGATCTGAATTCATGCTCAAATTTGATATGATAGGTGTAAAAAGACTTTGACATTGTAAAATTATAAATTAATAGCCTAAATTCATAATATCATGTAAAGAATAGAAAAGATGTGCAATTTAACAAACTCAATGACATTAAATTAAAATTTACACAATTTCGACAACATTTATTTCGATAGTCTCGAAAAAATCATTTAAATATTCCTGAAGTTAATTTCACATTTTTCCCTAAGTAGTCGATTTTTCTCCACAAGTTTAGTTACAAATATGACAACTCTTTTCATTGCTGTAATTGACTAACTTCAGGAGGCATATATTCATTTAGTCTTTGTAAAGGGCTCAGAACCGACTGAAAAGTAGAGACATTTATATTATCAGGTTATTAATTCGAAGTGATATGTATAAAGTTCGACATTAAATATGACTGAAATATGACAACTGCTCACATACTTTTTAATTGGCAATAATAAACTGCCAAAAATACTTGCCAGTTATTTTTCTTGGTGGGCTAAATAATCTCCGGTCAAGTCCAAGTTCTGACAAATGTATACTGGAGATTAGGAGTCCGGCTGGAACAAATATCAAGGCTACAACATTTATAAGGACACATAAAAGAAAGTAAACTGTTTCTATTGTCACTTTTGAGTTTTCGGATCGAAGATATATCTGCTCTCTTTAGCCAATATGGGACTATAAAAATTGTCAATTTCGTCTTTAAGGACGACCCTCTGCTACATACATTTAACCATATACATTACATACATTATGCTTCCAGGCGACGGTATGCCAATGAACGACTGTGGCAAGTAAATTTCCCTGAGGCATCCGTCTAGATGGACATAATGTAGATGTCAAGCTGTTGCATGCGCGCGTGGACACTCCCGCACAGTCATGCTTGCGCGGATGAGTGTGATGTTTGTTGTGCCTTGTTGGCAGGACAATTCGTTGCTGCAACAGTATGCGTGTGTGTATGAGTCGATG
This sequence comes from Bactrocera tryoni, assembly GCF_016617805.1. Lineage (NCBI taxonomy): Eukaryota > Metazoa > Arthropoda > Insecta > Diptera > Tephritidae > Bactrocera > Bactrocera tryoni. Next base: position 61,699,384 of record NC_052501.1, on the reverse strand, counting down.
GTCAGCAATAATGCGTAACGCAATGCAACGTAATTACATTTGCCAGCGGAAGACGGACAGGCAGAGTGAGAGCGATGGAGTGAGAGAGCGCAATATATGAGTTAGCGGAGAAGGAAAGAAGGAAGCGTCGGAAGAGCTGCACTGAGCCGTGACTATACTGCTGCCTGTTGCTAATGCTGGGGTGTTGTTGTTTTGATAGTATTGAGCTAATTTGTTGCTCGGCTCGTTGGTTACTAAATGAATTTTGCGCTAAATGCAATGTGGTTTAGCGAACGCAACCGAAGTGGCGAAGGTGTGCCGGCGCACAGTGCGTATGATGAACTTTAAGGGCGTAGAAGAAAATAAACCGAAATGCAACGCTGCTTGCAGTATGTAATTAATGGTTTGCAAAAAAAATTAAATATAAAATAATTATAGGAAATACAATTAGGGACCTCTAATCAAGTCAAGTAAACACCTTTTCACATATAACGCACTAATGAAAAGTGCATTGCCCCGAAAAGCGCACCGCATACATGCTTTTCCGCAGCCAACTTCACTAGACCGCAAACCGACTGCGTCATTTACGAAGACGTCTGGCGCCACAGCAAAGAAGTTGCCGTGAGAAGCGCACGACTTTCACACATACTTAACTGGAAAAAAGGTAGTAGAGCCACTTTTTTGGGTGTCGCATATTAGTTGCAAGCCACCGCAACGCTGCTAGACTCCACTCCCCACACAGCCCTGCCTAAGCGGAAGTTTCTGCTGACATTCACCGTCGCAAAAGTTTAATTAAACGCGCGTTGACAGTGCGAAATGCGCACCGCATGCGGATACAAAACGCGCCGCTGTGTCACACACCAGCGCATGCAACCCTGTATGCAGCGCAAGACATGTGTGTGCACCAGGCCGTGAGTTCCGCCATAAGTACTGCACTGTTCTTGCCACATATTCACACTCTTTGGCATTTAATGCTTTGCGCAATTCCACTCAACTTTGGATGGACATTTAATTACGCGTCGGATAAGAAGTCCAGATGATCTGTTGGGTGAAATTCCACTGTGTCTCCGCTGGGAAGTAAGGCACATAGCTGCGGTGCTGTGCCGGCAATGCGCTGTTTGTGTGTGTTATATTTTTTGTTATCAGGCACAAGAGGAAATGAGCTAAGTTGGCAGCGCTTCGGATTAACTCAACCTTAGGTAAATGATTTTTTAGCTAAGCTGCTCGGGTGTTGCATTTCAATTGTCGGTGCTTAGATATTCTCAGAATTATTTAATTAAGGTTGCGTCAAGCCAGATGAGCGCGCTGGAATTTCTGTTCCCTCCTTTAATATTTATTCATAATTTAGTATTTAGTTTAAGCTTTTCTTGATATTACATATGATGGAGAGTTGCATTTATTTAGCAGCCGTAGCTGATATTTCAAAAGTTGCATTTGTTGACAATAGCTGCTTTACGCCATCAGCAGTACATAGTAAGCTAAAAAAACGTTTTTGAGAATAATCAGTGAAAGCCTTAATATCATCGAACTACTTGACTTGAAGTTTGATTCAATTCTTGATCTTAGAAAACCTAGGGCGTTTGAGGGATTGATGAATTTAATGTGGCGTTGCTTCGGCTCCACAGATGCATTAGCTTTCTTTTAGTCTTCTAGTCTCTATGAACTCGGGTTTTAGCTCACCGAAGGGACAATTTTTGTCAGAGCTCTTTTCTATTCTACGCAACACAGATTTCTATAAGAAATATCTTTAGTCTTTTAGTAAAATAATATTTTGAAATATTCTGGTGTTGTAACAATGGCTTTGATTGTCTCATTCCGTCACTACTATACCAATATCTGTCTTTTACTTACTTTTTCTCAAGACATAGTTCTTCTTTTATCGTGAGAGGGCTTATTTTTTTTTTGGTTTTTTTCTCTGGTTTGTTCACTATTTCCTGCGTTTTTTCAATATATGTCTATACCGGAACCCAAAGTAGACCAACTTTATTCCCTTCGCCTGCTGAATTTAGTTGATAAATTTATACTAAGAAGCATACAAAATTTATGTATCAAATTTGGTAGGGATCATTATGCAATATTGGACAAAAATGTTTTCCCTGTTTCAGTTTGGATGATAAGTCTCAGTACTAATGCCAAATGTTTTTAAAATAAATTCTAACTTCCCATTAGTTTGAGTATTTTCTGTTTTCTTCAAATTAATGGCAACTCTGCTTAAATCAAATATTCACACTAAATCCTTATGAGCATTGTAATATTTTCTGGGAGGCCATTGGAATTATATTATTTTCGAAACGTTTTTTAGCACTAGCTTAAGATTTCCTTACATTTTATGTCGTAACTTTCTTTTAAAATATTTTTTGAGGAATGTTCTCTCTTATTCCAGCTAATTATTTTTATGTTTCTCTTGGTTTTATTTTTTGTAAATAGATGTCAATGTCTAATGTTTTCCGGAACTTTTATTGGGTAGTCGAAAAAGTCTTTTCGTATTTTGCCAATAGGTGTCGTTGCAGTAGTATATCTCCAGTGCTGCCAATCACATTGAGTCATACATAGTGTTGGAATGATTTTATGCTTCATTTAACCAGAAAATATTAAATTCGGGGAAGTTGAAAAAAGTTACATCTGTTCAAAAACGGGTGAAAATAATGAATAATGAAGAAATTCGACCTATAGTTTGATATTTTTGTACAAAAAGGGAAGAATGCCACGCAAGCCACCAATGAAATTTGTGAAGTTTACGGAGGCGATGCTATATCAGTTTTGGTAGAACAACAATGTTCGCTCGCTTCCGTTCTGGAAATTTCCATGTGAAATATCTACCTCGCTTTTGTCGACCTATCGTTGAAAAAGTCGATAAAATAATGGAAAATATTGACCAGGACCGTCATATAAGCAGTCATGACATTGCTAAGGAACTTAACATTCATCATCAAACGGTTTTGAACCATTTAAAAAAGGCTGGCTATAAAAAGAAGCTCGATGTTTGGGTACCATATGAATTGTCTGTCAAAAATTCAATGAACCGATTTATAAATAATGTCTCTAGCGGAAAAATGCCAAATGAAAGCTCTATTAAATGGACGCTCTATTAAGCGGATATCTCCATTAAGCATGTACATTGGCCGGTCCCATAATTTGTTGATGTTTATTTAGTACAATCTATTAAGCGGACAACTCTATTAACTGGACAGAAAGGCTGGTAACCAGACATTGAGAAAGCAGCCTTAAATTTGTTATTTTTCCCCATGAAATTTATTTGTATGAACATATGTATTTAAAATTAAACCTCAAGTACAATCCCTTAGATTCTTATACCGAAAAAAATTTTCCCCATTATTCGTAAATAAAATTTTCATTGTACTACATAGTTTATTATTATTATTATTTATATGAATAATAGTATAAAATGTATACCACAACGCGTGGCCGGGTCCACTAGTATAATTATATATCCAAAAAACGACATTAATGGGAAACATGAAAAGTGCCATAGCTAAGCCGTAAATTAAGATACAAACCTAAAATCATCTTAAAGAGGACACCTGTGGTTTGAGAATCTGTGACAAGTAGGCGTGGCCCCTCTCCCTTTGAGTTTAATGCATATATTTTCCAAATGCTTATAGTTCCCAACTTACACAGAACAAAGCCTTGCAACCTTTCTTACGATAGTGCGGCGAAATCGAATGATTACTCTGGCCACTTTCCATATACCGATTTTCTTAAAACCATTTAAAGTGAGATCAGAAACATTAAATTCTACACTAGATGATAAAAGGAAGCTTTATAGGAGCTGATGTCAGATTTGAACAATGGGTGTGACACGGCCATATTTAGAGGAAAATACATAAACGTATCTCCTACTCGATACTCTTATGTCATGCCTACGTTACGTCTACGCCCATACAACATACAAGTAATTTGAAACTCCTTTTTATTATTTCACTTACAGGTATACAAATCAAGAAGCAATTAATATAACAAAATATAACTTTGCCTGAATAAAGCCTTTAAAGTGTGATATTTTGTTTTGAACCGAAACTGTTCAAGCCCCTAGGTACCGAATAAGAGGACCTCAGTGCCTATTGTTGACTTTGGAGTGAAAATGTCGGCCATTATGTGACATAATATTAATGGAGAATCCTTTCCGCATGCGGTATAAAGTTATAAGCATGTGAGTTATCTCAATGCAAATAAAAGAGCATGTTTTACAAAAATAACTGTGCATATTTGTGCCTAAAATGGATAAAATTGCACGAAAACTTGACCTAGCCCTCAAATAACTAATTATAGAATTTTCGAAAATTCGGCTTTCTTTAGAGCATATAAATTGTTGATGGCATATTAAGTCTGAATCCTTGGAAACATTTTATTATGAGTTATGTATATGTATTTTTACGTCAGTAAAGAAGAAGAATTATAGTATATTTATATATGAAATCGCTTGGATTCTGATCTCTCGTTGAAGTTTCACCTTAAGGTAATTCCCTAGCTTTGATTCCTGCAAGTTAAAAAAATAAAAATCGACGGTTGCTGCTGAAGTTAGCCATTCCTTACGCATTTTAAGGTAAATATAATGGCTGGAGTCAGATTGTCTCTTAAAGAGCAGTATTCAACCAGCAAAGAATTGTCATACTTATTTGAAGCGTCAGAGCTATACTCAGCTCTGATGTTGGCATCGAGAGGAAGCTTCAATAAATACGTTCTAAGCTTATCTAAGTCTCCTCTGCCACTTTCATTTTTCATCTCTCTCACTTATGGCAAAATTGCGCCTTGGCGTATGCAAAAAAAAACTGAGCTATCATAACACAACACAAAAAGACGCCCGCAAATAACAAAAAACAACAGAAAGCAATTTGTTTTGTGAAAAAATATTATTCTAAAAATTATTGCATGAAAACAACAACAACAAAATTAAGAAAACATATTTCAGTTAAATAACTTAGAAAGCATTTCTTTTCTCTATTAAACCGTTGCTGCTGAATACATATACATATGTAAGTGGCAAGACGTCGATGTGAAGGTGTGTGCAACACTGGCTGCATTTGGCGCCACTGAAGAAATACCTCAAATAGAATCTGCTGCCGTGAATGTTTATATTTTGCTGGCACTACACTTCAGCAACACACACACACACACTCACACTTACTCAAACACATTCATGCACGCACTCCGCTTTACTTTGAAATAAATCCAAGTAAACAAATATTTATGCTGCTGTGTATATTTAACCTTTATCCTGCTGTTGTTGGTGTTGCTGCTGCATGGTAAAAATTCATTAAAAATTAATCCTGCCTGACGCTTAGCAAGGCTAACACTGGCAGCGCTGCCATGACTGCAGTAATTCAACGTATTCAATTACGGAACGTCGCAACAGGCCGGCACACACACATACACACAAACTTATAGACAAATATATGTATGTATGGTTGACTCACTAAGTTTTCTAGCATCTTTCTTAGCCCAAGTTATAAGTATGTTTGTGTATGTTCGGCAACTTGAAATTGCAAGTGACCCGACACCGGTGTCCAGGACACACACATATCTACACACACACGCATACAATAAATTCATTTCTTTTTGCCATGTTGCAAGTATTTGGTTTATATTTGCACTGCGCTTCATTGCCGCCGCCCGGTATTCTTATTACATTGCTAACATTATGCTTTGTTGTTGTTGCCTCTGTTGCTGCCACTTGTCGTTGTTGTGGTGAAAATGGTGTTCCGTCTGCATTTCAGCAATGAGCTGTGAAGAATTTCGCTGAGTCCAAGGACCAAGTTCTTACACTGAGAGCTAAAATTTGGGTTTTTGGTTAGAGTAATGGTTCGTTGCTGGGTAGTATTTTTGAAGAAGCTGAGCTCTTCCAAATTTCATTCGCTTGTTGAAAAATACACATACATACATGTATGTAGTTTTCAGTCATGTATTCGTATAAATAAATATATATAAGAGTCATATCTTTCTTGGAAGCTCTTTATACATTACTTTAAAAGCTGGGTCTCTACTAAAATATATACTTATGTGCCAATTCCAATGGATAGATATAATGTCAAGAGCTACAGTCAGTGGTATAATGCCAGAAAGGATCCGTATTATCATTCTGGTTATGAGCTTTTCTCCGAATTCTCTAAATACTGAGCTGCATACAAAATCTTTGCTAAATCAAGCAGCTGTTTGCTTCAAGAAATCCAGCAAAGCAATGAACGTGACTAAGCAACTCTAAAATCGTATTGCATCTCAGGTCCCAAATAATGGAAAAAGTGCCGTTCCAATGAGTAACGTCAATCATAAAGAAGCAATTTGCGTCTTTCTCAACTTTATTCCCGTGAATGACGTTCCGGTCCTCTAACATTTTTTAGCAGATAATTCGAGTTGCCTTGTGAAATATACATAACCTTCTTGCATTAATGCAAAATGCTTACGCTTTTAACTTAGGCCATGACATTACCAATAAATGTCCTGCTACAACGAGTCTCTAACTAACATTTTGCATGACCACTTTCCCCGTCCATATAGTTCGCTATAGTTTTTTTTCCTTTCTTCGTTTCCATTAATTCTCTTGGGTAGCAGCGATAGAAACTTTGTCTTATTAGTTTAAATGAGGCACCGTTATCGAAAATGGATCGGATATTTCCTTCGAGACCAAGGCTTCATACTCCATCTCGCACAAAGTTTTAAAAGTTGAAAGTTCTCTGAGCGCCATTTACTTCGTATTGGCCAGAAACGATTCCTTTACATATGGCTCAAGCAGCTCACGACTTCCGGTCTTTGACCAAGTAACCTTTGGGTAGCCAAAAAACATCCATTTGATGACGAGCTGAAGTGAGAAAGCGAAACATGCCTCACTAGGGTTGTGCGCTGGGTTTGGGACCCGCCACGTAAAAAACACCCCCGGTGAAAATAACAAAACAGCCTTGTTGAAGTAAACTCGACTATAATCGTGAAACGGTATCTACGTCAATATAGAAGAAGAATAAATTTTACTTTACCCACTATCTCCATATCCACATCTTCTAATTGCTTTGTTCTCATAAAGTTGTGATCCTAACTTATCCAGCTAGTTTTAATTCCAGACAATTAGTGAAAAGAGAGTAACCGCAACCAATAGACAGATGAAAGTTTTACAAGAAATTATTAACTTGTTTTCGCCGAATAAATATGATCACATTTTGGCGTAAATCTTGTGAGATCTATGCTGGATCAATGGAATGACATACGGTAGTGATAAGAGAAAGCACCGAAGATTTAATGGGTACAATTTGGTAACGCAGCAGGCCTTTTTTTATCTGATTAGTAATCTAAAACAAGTTTCGAATTCCAGGCAAAAAGTTAATTATTTTTATGACATAATCTTAATATTGAATAAAGCACCAATCTTCTACACATGACAGTAAAGGGATGTGGAGGGTAGTATTCTCTCAACAAAGGAAGGCCTAAAGTGAAGAGACGCAACTGGGTCTTTCTTCTAAGGTCGGCATCAACAAAAGGTCAAACTTCATGAAGAAGTTTAAAGTTATGCTTGGTAGTAAGGCTGATTGGAGTAACTCCAATCCTGATCAATACTAGTGGCTCCAAAACGTCGCAAGGGCTTAGTGCAGGCTTAAAAGGTTCGCATACTAAACTTTCCATACACTGTAGGATATTTTATGAACAAGCAGAATTTAGAAGCTACACCTGAACATCTTATATGCTTGAAACCGAGCGCACCTCATTTGGGTGCGGAGTCATGAAACGATACCCCAAAATCAAGTTTCTGATGAACTTGCACGCTCTCTGCAAAATAGGAGATGTCAATGAGCAGGCAGTGTATATATTGGGAGCAATACTACTTACAAACTCTACAAATCACTCATCATTCCCTTCCTGCTATAGGGGGCTGATGACAACATCTGATGTGTCGATATTACGAGTTTTCGAGAGAAAGATTCTGCGGAAGATTTATGGTCCTTTGCGCATTAACAATGGCAAATACCGCAGTCGATGGAACGATGAGTTGTACGAGATATACGACGCCATTGATATATGGTAGTTCTGCGAATTAAGAGACAGCGGCTACGTTGGCTAGGTCATATCGTCCGAATGGTTCAAAGCACTCCAACTCTGAGAGTATTCGAAGCACTACCCGCCGGAAGAAGCAGAGGAAGAGGAAGATCTCTACTCCGTCGGAGAGACTAGGTTGAGAAGAACCTGGCGACACATGGAATCTCCAATTAGTGCCTCACAGTGAAATAGAAGAAGGACAGGCACGCTGTTGTAAACTCGTATATAACTGTATAAGCGGTGTCTACGCCAATAAAGAACAAGAAGAAGACTAACGTTTTACACTAGGCTGTTGAATAAGGCCTTTTTTGTAAACTGCTGGATTTGTAACATGGATACTGACACTCCTGAGGTGGGCCAGCAAACTGTAGACACAGACTCGCGCTTAGCGTTGGATCTAAGCATTCGAATAGGGATCTCATCGTTTTAATAGCGCCCAGCAGTTTCTTGGATTTTTTTAGGCTGCTTTACCCTTGTGGTTTCAGGACTACAGGAAGATACGTTTAGAGGAACCCGAAGAGCTATGAGTTAGTATGTACTTAAAGAACTCTGAGTAATGTCTTTAATTTTCGAAGAATTCAACCCCTGGGGGGAGATCTCGGAGAAAACCCCGTTCAATTTAAAAATAAACAAATCGAGATTGTACTCAATCCTTCAAGGTAGTTCTCTCAGTGTGTTGCACTTGCATTAAAAATTCGACGTCGCCAGTTGTTGTTGGTTTTCGACGTAATTTGATAGGTTGTTGTTGTGGCCGTTCTTTTAGCTGTTTGTCTGGCGTTGTAGTCGTTTAAGTTTACGTATTTTTCTTGATGTCTTACAATTGCCTTGTTGTTGTTTTGCTTATTTCTCCACATAAACTTCAAAATTCCTCAATTCATTTTTGCGCTGCTGCCACACGGCTAACGTGCAACGTTTTGTGGCAATGCGACTTTTATGTGTTTCGTCTTGACACGCTGTATAAACAGAATAATTTACAATGCGCAGCAATGTAACGGTTGCGCTGTTTACCTGTGCCACAAGAGGCACATGCCACAGCAATAGAGCGTGCAACAATAATAAAAAAACAACAACAACAACTATAAAATAGTGGTAAACACATTGAAATTGAATGCCACTTGTTAAGCGGACGCATTGCTGCTGTTGTTATTGTTGTTGGTGTGTTTTAGTTTAGTAGCATGTTGCAAGCACTGTCTATGTATGTGAAGCTGAAGCTTGAAGGACAACAGTTAGACAGATAGATATATAACAACAGCAGTGCAAAGTCGTAGCGGTATTTTTAAACTAACGGTAACATCAATAAAGGAGAGATGGTGAGAATGGATAGCTTAAAGGAGGGCGGCATGTATTTTGTTATGTGTACAGCGCGACAGTAAACGCTCAAAAGTGTTGCACAAATAATGTAAGCACCAATTGTGTTGACGATACTTAACTGTACCTTGGCCAAGCCGCCCTGACAATACTTGCCGTTGCGCCGGAGTTCAAAGCAAATAAAGCGTCGAGTTGTCGTTTCGTATTCAGCGAAATTGCTTGGCGCAAAGGTGTGAAGTTCTATTTACCGTTGCGGTTCGTTAAGTGCTTCGTCCCGTCGCGTGTACCTCATTTTTACCTCGTTTATACCCTCTCTTTGTGTGCTGGATGCGTTCGTCAGCAGTTCACCCTTAGTGAAAGTGATAAAGTTGCATTTGTTAACCCGGTATTTAGCGGCTTAGAGCGAGATAAAGTTGCCATTTGTTGCAACATAAGCCAAGTTTGCTTAGAGGAGATGTGTTATTTCATTTGTTCTCCAGTTAATTGAGTTGACCGGTTACTCCAAACACTTTATTAATTAAAGCAGCAAATCTAGGAGAGAAACAAATGGAGATTTGTTGCCTACCTGTACTTATAAGAGAGCAAGGAATATGCTTTTTTTTTATATGTTTATTCACCATTTTAATTCGACTCCTTCATATTTATCTGGCATCAGGTTCGACATTATACTTGCATACTGTTAAAAAAAAGACCCTTGTCTTGCATTTGACTTTGCTCTGGTTTGTTTAATCCTTCGCCTTTGTACTTATTGAACGAGCATCCATCACATCTGATTAAAATTATCGAGAACCCGCGATACCCAACTATCCAGTAGTAGAGTATATAAGAAGAAGGGAGCACCCTAGGGTGTCCTCCCTTGCCAGGTCTTCAGCTTAATTGTTGCCTGCGATTCTCCACTGTGGCCTGGCAGCTAGTCTTATCACAAAGTGACTCGATGTCATTGATAACGATGTTATGCATTCCTTAACCAGACTGGCATCTACGGTTAGTGAGCTCAATGCTAGTGTCAAAGCTCTGCTATCAGAGTGGATAGTTATTTCTCTGTTGGAGGCTGCACTCAAGAGCAGTAAACATACCGCTATCTTAATGGCAGCAACCACAGCTGAAAAACACTGCAATAATCAGGAAGTCTAGAACTGATGCCAACGTAGAGTTCTTGACAATATACACCTCTACAAACTTTGACACAGGGTTGGTTACTCGATCACTTAGAAAGTTTTAATGAGTTGCACGAATACGTGTAATGGTGAATTGGTGGTATTAAATATAGCTTTGTAGCATTAGCTGCAGACCTGTTAGAAGGGATATACACTCAATTCTTCCATTGGTAGTTGTTGTATAGTAATTCTTAAGATCAAATTTGATTCGGACCTAGCCTCTTTTTCTTAATATCAACAACATTTTTTATGTTCATGAAAAGTGTTATTTCCATTTTTTATGTATTCACCAACTGTTTGCTTACGACTCGAACAGTTTGCCTGACGACTTTAATCTTTAAGGGCGTATTCTCACGTAATCACTTCGAAAAATCGATTTTTTTTTCTATTATGACAGTAAAACCTATTGAAAATATGCTGTGGAAAATTCAGACCGAAATTCATAGAATTTGATAAGTTACAGCTCATAGTCGCCGACGTGTCGTAAGCGACTGTCTACCAGGCGCCATGACAAGCCTGCAGCTGCTGCATTTCTAAACGCATTTTTCTCGCATCATCATTTTCTGAAACTGTCATGGTCCTAAAAACAAAGTATTCAACCGATTGCTTTAAAATTTACATATGTTCTTCTACTCATTTATAGTTATCGAACCTACCAGAATTGTTTATTTTCGAAAATATTTTCATATTTTTTTAAACCATTTTTAACGAAAAAAAACAAGATTTTGATGACTTTTTTTTGAAGTTCGACATTTTTTTTTTTAATAAAATTTATTATATTTGGTAGGGACGATAGCCGAAGAACTACTGAATAATAATCCATTCGTTTTTTTTATTTCAGACAACATGAACAGCCGCTATCACCATGACCAGTGAACTACTGTTTTTTGTTGGGGACTACTTTGATTTAAAAAAAATATATATTAAAAATGTAAAAAACGAAAAAAAAATTTTTTTTTTTGTACATTTCAAAATACAAATAAAAATATATTAAAAAATTAAAAAGATTGAATTTTGTTGTAGCATAAAAAAAAATTTTCTTAAAAAGTGGTAAAATGTATTTTAGTATGTCCGCTATAGACGGTTGGTTTTGTTGTATAGCTCTTAGCGACCGCGTTATGTCAGTTTTACACTTGCTGCGCTCTTCAGACCGTATTGATGGCTCAATACAACTTTGAAAAATGGCGTCCGATAAGATTTTTAGCCTTACCGCATAAATGCTGACCGCTTTGACCAGGCATGATGAAGTAGCTTCATGCTTTTTACAGTGAGGACAGAACTTTCTTGATTAGCTTTGAGAGCACAGTTTGCCGCTTTGCTGATGAAGTGAGTGCTCACCATCCTGAAAGAGGATACCAGCCACTTCTGCCTGAAATACACTACAGTGGTACGGTAGCCTTAAGCTAAAATTGACCTATCAGCAACAACTTGTTAAATTTATTTTATATTGGTGTTAGTCACCGTCTTAACTTTTTCAACTCAATCGGTTGCAAGCTAGAATTCGCTAAGATAAGGTTTCAACATTTCATCATTCTCAACGTACTACGCTTTCGAAGCTTTTAGAGGTGAAACCTCAGGATACGACCTCTAAAATAGTAGAGACTGCTTTTTGCCAAAAATCGTGACATTTTCTTGCTTTACTGAACTTTCGTGCGTTTCATCCTGAAGTTATTAACTAGATCACCCATAGTATTCTCAGCTCTCTTAGCATTTCAGGTCAAAGTTTTTGCTTTTTATTCCCTGAAAAGGGAAGTCGAAGGTATTGCAAAATATATATACGAAAGCTCATCATAACGATGGATGTTTCGAAAATGAACGTTCGAGTTGGTGTGGGAACTTACTGTCCAGAGTTTGGCATAAGGCAACCTTTTAAGTTGCCGCGCATCTGTAAGTATTTTAAGTTGAGCTCTTTGCTTTGCGAAAGAGTTGGATGGGCTTGCAGGCAATTCCAGAGTCAACCTCTACATATGTAGGCAGCCGAGCAGCAGTAACATCGTGTCGCATGTCGGCCGGAAGTGTCTTGCGAAGCAGAGCAGTCAGCAATATTTTTTTGCCAGAAGTAAGCAACTTGATTTTTACTAGATGCTAGAACACAAACGCATCGAGGGCAATGAAATAGTGGACGAGATTTCCAAGTATGGTGTCCGGCAAACACCCAAAAACGTGCTCAACATAAGAAACCCATGCATTGTCTATACGACGATATGGACAGTAGTATGGTAAAGAAACCAAAACGCAATGAAACAAACTACCTGGGTGCAGGACTGCAAAACGTCAGATCGGAAGTACACAAAATTCATTTTGGCACTCGAAAGAAGAGACTGCAGGAACTTGATGAGAATACTGACTGCTCCCTGTCTGGTAGCGACACACGCCATCAAGATGGGCTGACAGAAGGGAAATGTCTAGAGTAGGACACCAAGGAAACAATGGAGCATCTCTTGTGGCATCACTTGGCAAGACTACTCTGAATGCATCTGCGCTCCTCATTGTATGATACACTGGAGGAGGTATCAATAGTGAGGCCGCAGAGTCTGTAAAAATTCGTGTCAAATGCAGGCATCCTAAAGATGACTACTCCTCTTGGACTTAGCAACTGAACTAAATTAGTCTATGCGTGGCTTATTGGCCTACCAAACTAACCTAACCTAACCCAATTCTATCGTAGGTGATATTATAATGTATTCCGTCTTCCTCTTTCGGCTGATTCAATCTCCAAATGCAATTATGCATCACATCAACACTTTCATCAGCGCTTCAACAACAGTTTTACTAACCAAACATCCAGTGATTTGAAGGAGCCTCTGACGGATGAACTCAACTCATACAAAATCACTTCATAAAGGGCACAAAAACCTAATAAATCACTTTTAAAGCGAATTAAGGCAATAACTGCAGCAAAGCCAAGGCACCGGAGCAACTTCAACGCTTCATCATCATTAAATGAGGACAAGTGAGTGAATTTTGAAACGACGAAAATCTTGACTAAACGTTGTTAGTATAGATTAATTATCAAAGCGCTAGACAACGAGTGTGTGCATGCGTATGTGAATACCTGCGCAAATGACATAAATGAAGCATACTTTTAGGGGCAGATTTGCATTGGCACTGCCAGAAATAGAGAGGGTGCAGTGAAAGCTTAAGGCTTTTACTTAGACGCTCACAGTCTTTTTTGCTAGCCGTATACTTGACACACACACATACACGCGCATAACTATGCCGCAAATTATCTAGAATCTGTGCGACAACCAGCTGAAGTGGTAAGTGGCAGAGTGATACTGCAGTTGCTGTCAGCCGCATGACAAGCATTTTCATTCACTCGACACTTGTCGAGCCGAGCGGTGAGATAGTATGTGCAGTGTTAGTATTGTTATACTAGTTCTCCTCAATGCTTTTGTTGTTACTGCTGCAACACTTTCTTTGATTTATGATGCTAAATATGACACAATACCTCACTGGCGCCCAAGCGAGCTTACAAATACACACACACATACAGAACTAAGCACAGACACCGTTGCATTTATGCAAATCTTCGAGCTACTGGCTTTAGACTTTTGTCGCTTACCGTCTTTTGTTTGCATACTTAAGGGCGCACTAGTGTGATTATCTACTTTCCCTTTGAAGGAAGGAGCTTTGTGTGGACCAAAGTACATTTCTCTATATGTCTGTGTGTGTGTTGAGTATATGTTTGCTTTCTGCCAGCTCTGTTCACTTTTCTCAATCACCTGTACTCACACACACACACATTTGCATTGCTGCTCATTTATTACCACATAATGCTTCCTACATTTTTTTCTTCGTCTCCGGCCTTCACTTGAGTCAATGCGAACACGCTCTTTTCTTGGTCATCTGCTTTGCTTGTAAATTATGTAATTAGGATCAGCTGTTGTAACTGCTCATTTGCAGCAACATCAACATATGTTTAAGTAAATTGATTAAGTGGCGCCTTTACTTCCTCTTACGGCCTCTGTCTTCATTAACTCAGACTCATTCGCCAAGCTGCTAGACTGTTGTCTCATGAAAGTGAAGAGCTCAGCGCTGTTTAAGACTTCTCAGCATCTCTCGCAAAAAAGCTCTTTCACTTGTCAATTGTATGTTAAGGCAAAAGCTTACTGACTGGTCGTATGATATATTCTGGACAAAACATTTGTATAGGCTCAAAATATTATAAAATTATAAAACCTAATTTTATATTAATGCACTTTAGTTGTGTCTTAGTTGTCGTCTATAGAGAGTGTTTCTTCCAAAAAATTATATGTAAGCCATATATTAGGTTATATAAGCGGTAATCCTGGACGAATAGGAGAGCAATTGTATCAGGACAACGTCGAGCTACACACATCGATAGTGGCCGAGACCCCGAGACCTAAGTGGTTAGGTTTTGGTACATCTACCTTACAGTCCGAACTAAGTGAATTTTTGCTGATCTTTGTTTTTGCCAATAGAAACGAGAATTTCTATTATAAAAGTAACGTTATGAAATTACCTTTAAAATTGTAAGCGATAATGGAACTAAACGGTACATATTTGATCTAAATCGTATTTCCAGCAGTTTTGTTTTTCCACTTAAGTTCTATTCTAGTCCAAGCGAGCACTCAATGTCTTGCTACGTATACCCGCAAGGTGTATGACTGCGAAAGCGAACTTTGGTGCCAGCGAGATGGTTACTTTGGCATCCTCGCACACTATGATTTCGCTCTAAAATATATGTATTTCTTGGTCGATGAGCCTAGTTCTGCCTGTTGCATCTCTGATCACTTACCTTCGAGGGAGGCTTGAGAGGATTTGATGGAAGAGATGGACGGGGAATTTTCTACGGATGGATCAAGGGATGAGTTGTTGGAAGAGTTCAGCTCCGTTGGTTTATTCTAGTTCACTATTGAACTGTTGGATCTCAGACCAGCTCAGCAGCCCTCAGCAAGGCTAAGATTGACCATCTTACCGGAGGCCAGCTCCATCAACTGTTTGGAAGAAGATGAGATAGAATCATCTCAACACTTCCTCCTCAAATGCATCGCTTTTGCCAGATCAAGACAAAAACACGTCGGATCTTGTACTTTTTGACATGCTGGTGAAATAGCAGGAAAAAATGCCCAAACGTATTTGTGAAAGGTTCCCGGTCTTTTTGCTGATAAATGATATCCAACAACAGGAGGTTTTCGGCTGGCTTTACAATAACTGTACATAACGGTCTAATCAATTTGGAAGATTTGTAGCTTATTTAGCATTTCATTTCAAGCAAACGGTGGAGAGTGAAAATCGGGTTTGAAAAAAGTCTTAAATCCTTAAGTCATGTATGTAGCTCTCTAATAATGCTTGGTGTCTTGGCCGACAGAAGGTAAGACTGCCGAGATGTTTCATACTCAGTTTTGCACAGGCTGACCAACGGAGAAGAAAGTGCCTGGATGTTTCCACCTAACGATCCTCTAACAACTATGACAACTACGTCGAAATTTGTAGTCTTAACTCCTTAAATGTTGTGTTCTGGTAACATAAAGCTAAAATAGACGGAAAGCTCTTTACAGCAAAGAATTCAAGGTCCATTGTAGCTTTCTTCAAAGCTATTTAGCTATAGCATTTTTGTTCTTAGTAAAGTAATCTATATTTAAGTTAATGGTGGTTAATGCAATCGTTCTTAAAATAGGACAAAGCAGTATAAAGAGTAGTAAGATAAAGAATATAACCACATCCTATTCGACTAGATGGAGCGGGATCTAAAGGTATTTATAATATGGATCTCGCTGTTTGACAATCCGTATGTCGCCTTTGCTACGTCTCTGAAAAGTGATTACTTTAACAGAATTTTTAGTCTTAAATCACGGCAATCTTAAAGACAAATTCTTCATGTTCCGTTAGAATCAAGTTCAAAAGAGCAGCCGGTGTTCTAAGAACTCTTGAAAGCTACGAAACCACTAGTGATCTAGGTTTGGTTAAAGACTTTGTAACATCTTATGGGTGTGAAGAAGGCTAAAGAGCATCGTTAACTCCGCAACGGTGTGTATTCAGAAGAAGTTTTCTGCTATTCACTGATGGGCTATGCAAATTTCTCACATATAGCTAGGTATGTGCCATACATCTAAATACAAAGAAGGCGTTTGCATGTAAGCTTCCCCGACAAACTGCTTACGTTTACTGCACTCATTAATATGCGAAAAGTATTAATATTTCAATGCACGTATCATCAGATGGCAGGTCCCCACACTCGCACCCAAGCATATGCGAAGGTAGCAGGTCAACTGCATTGCGGCACTTGTGACTAAGGCGAGTGGGCAGATTGTAAATTGCAGCGAACATGTGACACATTGCAAATAACTGCGGTGGCACCTACATCACTATGCCATGGAAAAATTGTTGAACTTTGATGGAGAAATTGAGGAGAATGTACCAGGCAGTGAAACAAGTGTGTACATACAGTTAGGCGCACAACATATTGCGGCAATAATGCCAGCGTATGGAATCAATGCGTTCGTGCGTGTGTTGATAATTAATGAGATGAAAATTTATGTAGAAAATGAGTGTGTTATGTAGAAAATGAAAGCGAAAGTGAGTTGTGAAGTCTGAAGTAGGAGTGATAAAGATATCTTCTAAGACAGAATTAAATTAGATGGCATTAGTTTTACCATTTTTCATTTGTGAAATTATTAACCACTCAATACAATTTGTTGGCTGAGTTATTCTATATATGTTAAAAAGACAGTGACTTGTTAGCACTCCAACCAGCATACTTACGTCATTTCCTCAAAATTTAAATTGTTGTTTTTACATTTCTGTACCTAAGACAGTCCGATCTTTGTTACCGGAAGGGACGTGAATTTTTCATCCGGTCAAGGACTGTCCATAACAAAAAAAATTTAAATAGGCCACAGCGGCCCATATTTCATACTTGCCACATTTGCCTTGATGTTGAGCATGTTAGGAATTGACTTCGCTATATCGATAACTTGTGTTTCGATTAAATATCTTCAAGTAGCCACAATAATATATACTTATTCCCTCTTTTTTGGGTGTTTGCAGAGCCCCAGAGGTGATCTAGTGACTGATACCAATAGCATACTAAATTTATGGAGGGACTTCTCCAAGCTTCCTGAATGACAATGAAAGCATAATACCAGGAGATGGTGATTCCGATTCCCCAACCGATGAAAATGGAGTGGACGTTCTATTGCTCGACCATGAAGAAGCTCGAAAAGCAAAGAACAACAAAGTGGCGGGGGTCAATGTATTACCGGCTGAGCTATTCATATTCGGCTTCAGAGAATTGATAAGGAAAAAAAAAAAAAACATTTCCGTCGATCGAAATTGAAGTCTGCTCTGTCCAACAAAAAAAGGTGACCCCACAATTTGCTCCAACTGCCGTAGGATAAGATCTTCACCATGCGCCAAATTTTGGAAAATCATAACAGCTCGAATAGGATCGAGCAGGACGTCTCTGAGCCGTTCGACCCCAAACGAGGTTTCCCATAAGCGAATACCGCAGTCGATGGAGCGATGAGCGGAACAAGATATATGACGATATTGACATTGTTCAACAAATTAAAAGACAGTGGCTACGCTAGCTGGGTTATGTCGTCCGAATAAATGAAAATACACTAGCTCTGAGAGTATTCGACCCAGTTTCCGCGGGTGGAAGCAGAGGAAAAGGAAGGCCTCCACTCGGTTAGAGAGATCAGGTAGAAAAGGAGCTGGCTACACTTGGAATCTTCAATTAACACCAAACAACGGAAACGAAGAACGAATAGTGCGCTGTTTTTAAATCCGCCATAATTGCCTAAGCGGTATCTACGCCAATAAAGAATTGTAGAGTGCTGCCTGCTCTGGCTAATTCACAGTTGTAAGAAGTGTCCCTATAAGCTCTTTGCCAGTTTATCGTCAAATAGAATTTTCTCGACGCACTTAATTATCAACTTTAGATCAACCCGTATATACGTATACTTATCCATGTCTTCCTGTTCACCTCATCCCAAACCCACTCCTGTCTGGAAATGAAGACTTTTTTATTTAAGTTGTTTTCGAAAAGTTTCGAAAGCCGTGGTATAGAGAAACTGTAACTTGCTAAGTAACTTAAATTGCTTCTTATTACAAATAACTAACAGCATACTTTTCAAAGCATTATTTCTTTCTTATTGATAAGCTGGTACCATTTATTAATAACGGCATAACTTGTGGAATTCTCTGAACAACAACATTCAAGTCCACACGATATAGTTCGTCAATTTATGTTATTTAATATTGAAACCATCAGCGTTAACCACAACAAGTTCCTCCCTCTTTTTTTTTATTCTTAGGATCCAGAGAAGTGAAGATAACACGACTTCTAGAGTAGTACCTCTTTGGACAACATCATTGAAACATCCAGCGGTGAAATTGTGGACCTGCGCATAGGCATGTGTTCAATCAATTTTATGAGATATCTGGAGATATTCAGATCTTTAAGCGTTCAGTATGACCTTAGACTTAATGCTATTGAAGGCACCTTCTATGCCTATGTCTTTTACCAGAGATTTGTAAATCTAAGTATCGAACCAAAGTATAAACTTAGTTTTAGGGGCTATTACACTTATAACTAGTCAGAGATAAGGTTATAGGGACCTTTATGATTATTTAATATATATTATTATACTTCAAAAGAATATTGGAGGCATAGAACAGTCTTGAGAAATGGTTACATATGGATGGTTATTTGGAGCGTCAAAAGTCGACGTTAAAGCACTAAGCTCTAGAGAAGCCGATGATGCTGCTTGAGTTTAAGTCTAAGATTGAGTAGAAAATTAGTAAGCTATTTAGGTAGGGTTAGAAATTAGACCGATAAAGTTTTAATTTACTAAGTATGTTGTCCTCCAGCGATTTTTTAAGATTTTATAATGCTATTTGTTCATCGTATTTCTTTAAGAAAAAAAAAATACTTGGTAAACATTTTGCATTTCCGCCTTTGTGGAAACTTCACTTTTACAGTTTTTTAGTTTAGTTGTCTGTTTTCTCATGAATCGTCTTATTACTGGCGATGAGTCTTGGATCTATGTTTACGGCGCGGAAATAAATGATCAGTTCGCTGATCAGTTCGCCAAATATCGTAGCAAAATTGAGGCGAAAGTCGAAAAAACCAAGTCAAAGCAGGGCAAAAAACAAGGTTATGTTGATAGTTTTCTTCTATTATTGAGGTGTGGTGGACTCCAAATTTTTTCCTACCCGTCAAACACAACCACCGTGTTTGCCTGATTTATCTTTGTGTAACTTCTTGCTATTCAGTAGACTCAAACGATCGCTTCGGAGTCGCTTGAGTCAATTCAAGAATTAAACATGAATTGAAGGCATTCCAGATATTGAATTTAACAACTATTTCGAGGATTGGAAAACACGTTGGCACCAGTGTATAGGAGCCAAAGGTGTTTTATTTAAGGGGGATGACATAGATTTTGAAGAATAAATTAAACATTTTTTAAATTATGAACAAAGTCCTACTATATTTGCTCATAGTAGAACGACAAACTATTTCTTGAAAAAGCGCGCAATTTCACAACAGTCTGTTTTTCTGCAAAGCTGTCCACAACAAATGAGAAACTATACAGTAAACTGCTCATCTGCTGTTATACTCCTACTCTGCTGCTCTGCAACTGCTGGGCAGCTAACATTGGCGTTTCTGCCACGTGTTCGTGCTCGCACTCACTTCGTCGCTTACCGCAATTTAACGAGCAGAATTGAATAATATGGCTGTTGTTGTGCACTTTTTTCAAGTTGTGAATGCTCGGCTGCAGCGCTCGCTTTTCTAGCCTACTCGTTTGTATATGTGTTCGTGCGTGTGTGCGTTGGCTTCGTGTTTGAACACATTCAGTTAATATCCTTGCTTCCAGCTTTGTACTCTACCGCCGCTTACGCTGTTATTCCCAAATCGAAAATAAAAATTATAGAAAATTTCCAACAACAAATATAGATTTCGTGGTTAGATTTTCGGCAAGCACGGCGTTAAAACAACGAAATTGTTATACGAAAACTGATAAACAACGAACAAATTTCGGTGCTAACCCGCTCAAGTTCCAAGGCAGCACGCTGTGAGCTTCCTCCACCAGCGATTGTAATAATTTTTTGCCGTTTTTTGTTGTACAGCACGCGCTCCGAACCATTTACACCACCGCAACTTTAGTTGTGTTGTTGCTATAGTGTTTCTTTTGTGTGCGCTTTCATATGTTTCATATGTTTGGTGTTGTTGTACGTGAAACAGCTGTGCGCGAGCGTTAGCGTGTGTGCGTCATCGCCTGGCGCTAGCCCCAAATAAACAGTTACCGACAAAACACAACAAAAAGGAGTGTATACGCTGCTAAATCTACCATAAATTTGTCCCCAGCAAAAGCTGTTTAATCAGAATTGAAAAGTGAAAAGAAAGTTGCGGCAGCACCTCGTCATCCGCACAGCTGACATTCTTCATCTCTCTTGCCGCCACACGTCCTGCATATCCTGCTGCATGCCACGCAATTTGGTTCGCTTTCGTCACAGCAAATAAGCGCCTACTCACGCTCTATTAACTTCGTTTTGACGTCGCCAGCGAAGCCTACATTTAGGCGCCGCGAGAGCAAGCTGCAATAGGGATAGTTAATGTGTGCTCTCCTCGCTAGGCAAAAGCTCTGACGCCTTTTCGTGCACCTAGCAGTAACAACAATAAGGAAATTGCAGCACTGTGACTCAGTGAGCTTTGTGGCGAAAGCTTTTCGGCATAAGTTGCAAGCAGATTGGCGTCGATGTTCCCGCGTAAAATTCGTTTAGCGAAATAAAGACGCAAATCAAGTAGAAAATATGATTTAAATAGTTTGAGTAACAGCAATAATAAAATTAAATTTAAAAAGATTTTGAAGTGATTTACTTTCTAAATTAAAAAATATTTGCTAAACACTGCTAACACCACAAAACTAGCAATTTACCATTTCAACAAGCGTTGTTATTAATTTGTGCATGCAATGCCTAAAATCTGGTGACTCATCTTCAACCATACACAATATATATGTATACGTAATGGTGTAAGCTACGCGTAACACCGTCCATCTCAACGATTCCGTCTAACCTCAATACAATAATTTACCGGTAGAAAAATTTTAAAATAAATACAATAATAATTTATGAAATAAATCAACGTAATTTGAAGCAGAAATACAACAACAATCATTTGCCAACGACAATAGTTTCGATAAAAATCGATTTTCCCTCCATTTTGTGCGAATTAAGAATGGAAGTAACTGCTAAAAACTAATTAATAAAAATAATAATGATTGCAAAGAAAAGCCAATGATAAAATGAACTTACAAATACAATAGCAAATTCCTCTTTAAACCAACCACAACAGTAATAATCATTGTAGTAAAATCTATAGCAACAGGTAAGCTAAGTCTACGTATACGCCATGTCGTTCGTGCTTTGTATTAGGTGTTTCTATCGAGCAGTTATTACAAAAATGTATTCCACGAATTAAAGATATGCACTCAGAAAGTTCGTAAATCATTTTGGAACACAATGTTTGTTTATCTAAAATCAAAAGTCACATTAAATGAGTTTATGTATACGATATACGATTTCGTTTGTATATAAGAGGGACGCCAAGTGCCATCGTCTAAAAATGGCGATTTTTGAAAATTAACAAAAACCATTTATTTATGGATGATTTTAAATTTTAAGTGTATATTTATGTATACATTTCTTAAGAATACGCAAAAAATGTTAGAAGAAAATAATTAAATATTTTTCGAGTTACATGCGATCTTAAACGTATATTTAAGCGAAATATTATACCTCATTAGCTTTATCAGCAATTTGAACTAAATTTGGTTGATTTACTTGCTTTATATTATTGTGATGGTGTTTGTAAATGGCACAGATGTGTCAACTCTGACGTAAAAATGGCCTTTTGTAGCCTCCGCTCCAAAATGAGCATCTTAGTGCTTTTGGTTGATTTAATACGGAATATATCAACCAGCCAGCAGATGCATTGCAGCGAAGTTGCTATCAGACTCCGGGAAACCGGACACACTAATGGTACCAGAACTTACTCTTAGCAGCATATTCTTCTACATATATACAAGGTGCGTTCCAAAGCAAACAGAGCTGCTATATAGGCTTCTCTCTCGCTGGCAGTGACATTTAAGCTGGTCAAGAAGTACTGGATCTTATACGAGTATTAACCTGGACTGGGTGGGGTCGTTGGAACTCATCTAAACTAACCTTACGTAGACTTCATAAATATCTCTTTAGCGAGGTAGAAATTCTTTTCGATAGCAAATATGCTATACAAGCCTTTTGCTCGCTGGAAGTGAGCATCAAGCTACTACCATATTAAACTGGTTTAGGTGCTTAGCCACAGCGGAATCGTCGGAGAATGTAAAAACGATGAGTTTACAAAAGAAGACACTCTTATATCAAAATAGAAATGAAAAGGGATTTCTTTGTTTTCGTGCATTTGGCTGTTGAATCTATGAGCTTCGCGTGAGTTCAGTAAGCTTTGATCGGCAAACTGCCTTGGACCTTTTCTGGTCCAGAGTGGAACGTAAAAGGTCCATTGAGCTGTTAACTGAACAGCTTTTTCGATACATATCTGGGAGAAAAAAAGGGGAATTTTTGTGAAAATGAAATACTAATTTGAAAAGAAAAAGTAAAAACGAAAGTATTATTCGACTACCTTTTTGCCAATTTTGGACACCATGTCAATAGGAATGTTCGTCTTTTGAAGTAAATACGAGTACAAGTATATCAAACACCCAATTTTCGACTTCTGTGAAGGAATCCAAAACAAATGGTAGTCGGAAGCGGCCAAGTCTGATAAATATGGCATCCATCCCAGTACATTGACTGTATCCTGAACCAATTTTGCTTTGTTCAGTTCCACTGTCGTGTAACAGAATTTCTTTGCCGTACCTTCTGAGCCATTCTGGTAATTTTTCAATCAATCCATGTTTCAAATTTCTCACTTGTTGACTGTAGTGATTGGTATTAACAGTTTCCCCAGATTTTAGAAGCTCACTTTTCTATTTGTTTTTGCAGTGGCTTTTGATTGTTGTCCCAGCTTAACTCGTAAATTCTCCGTTTAGGTTTCTTAAAATAAATACATTTTTCATCGCCAGTGACAATTCGATGCGAAACTGATGATCTTTCGTGTCTTTGAAGCAAAATTTCACAAATGTTTTTTCAGTGTTCCGCCATTAACTTAACCTAACCTTTATCGGCAACTGCATGAGATATACTAACCTCAGATTTTTATCATATTGAGAGGGATTGTTTTTTCAAAATTTTTTTGGTTTGGTGAATGTACAAGTATAGATTAAATTGGTGTAGATCTTTACTTTGTTTCTCTAATATAATAATTATAATTTTACTTACTTCCTGATATACTAATAAAATGAAGTGGAGCTTTTTTCTTATATTCAAGATGATTGGATATGATTTGGTGCAACAATGGATGAATGCCATAACTTGGAACATTAAACCTCGAATTTTTTTAAAACATATGAATAATAGATCATTCAGTAGCTTAAACTAAATTTTATTTTAAATCTAATACTAAATATTTACAAAAATGAGTTGCACAGCTCTTCCGCCATAATATTTTGGTCCATTCAATAGTATCATTAAAAACAAGATGTGGTGGTGCACCAGATAAATATTTTCTAACATAATAAGATTTTATACTTAAGAATATTTTTGACAAGGTAAGCAATAGATTTTTACGCATTTGTAAATATCGGAACAGTGAGTGTTCTCTCTAACTATTTAACAAACCCTTGCAGAAACTTTTTTACTTATTGTTTTATATTTTTTATTCTGACACTGCTTGGAAATTTCTGGTTTTTTAAAAAAATTTGTAAGAATTTCTTTTGGTTTTGCTAACATAATTTCATTAATTTCAATACTTTTCAGTTCTGAAGGCTTGCAGGCCCCCATTAAGAATAAATTATAAATAGATTCACCCAAAACCTGAAGGCGAACTGCGAACTGAGAATATTGTTAATGAGAACCTCTGATTATTATCAGTCAAAAACCAGACTATTTCTACTGCATCAAATTATTAAATAATTGATTTGCAAGTGCAAGTTCTTACAAGGTAGGTATTGAAAACTCTATCTTCATGCATACATGCACTTAAGTTGAAGGCTGTATCAGCAAAATCTTTAAGAAATGCCAATTGGGATTTACTCAATCGCTGCACACGGATTGAGCTCAAATATGTAGGCAATGCGAGATAACGGGGTATGGAGAAACTCGACATTAAATGCACTTGGAGGGAATTGTGAGGCATTGTGTAATATAAAAAAACAATAGTAAAATATAACAAGTAAGGAATGGCTAAGCTCGTGTTTAACCGAATATTTTGTATTCTCAAAGTTTGAAAGGATTAAATGCGGAGAAATACCTGTATATGTTGGAAAAAATTTTATTCCTTTAGTATCTTAGCATAGAATTAGTTAGTTTAAATACAAAATATAGTATATTGAACAAAATAGGGAAATCCTATCAGAAACTATAGACTGATTTTATCAGTGTACATATATATACAACTTGTATATAGAATACTTGTATACTTGTATATAGAAGGTCCGAGTTGATTGCGTTTGCTATTGGCGTTGGACTAAGGTACGCTAGACTACCTCAGCATATAGCAGTCATAGAACCTGTACGATCGGTGTCAAGGCCGTGCATAGAAAAATTTTTTTATTTCACAAGATATTTTACAAAATTAATCAAGAGTTATTGCTTAGGATATTACTGCAATCTTAAAAGAAATTGCCCACATCGGCTCACTATAACACATAACTGTCGTACAAACTAAGCAATGAAAGTTCTTGTAAGACATTTTTTGTTGTTGAGTATGGTGTTAAAGCACCGATGCAACCGAAACTAATGTATTTTCCTATTATACAAGGTCTGTCGCAAAAGAAACAGAACTTTTTAAATATAACTGTTTCTGGTGGCGCCACCTATTGGTGGGTATATGAAATAAAAAGTTTGATCTCTTTTTGAAATTCGGTAAAATTTTTAAGACAATTGAATAACTACAATCGATGTTATCGATCAAAAAGTGACAGCAGCTTTTGGTCATCGGTCGCAAAATGCATTTTGAACAAAGAGCAAATATTAAATTTTGTTTTAAACTTGGGAAAACGTTTACTGAAACATTTCAAATGATGAAAAAAGTTTATGGTGATCAGTACCTATCCCGTAGTAATGTGCATGAGTGGTTTAAGCGATTCTAAGAAGGTCGTGAGGACCTCTGTAACGATCAGAAGCCGGTCGTCTTCAGAAGTCAAAAATAAAGACAATGCTGATTTATTTTTACGATTCCAAGGATATTGTACACCGAGAGTTCGTCCCACCTGGCCAAACGATTAATGCTGTGTTTTACCTTGGTGTTATGAAGCGTCTTTTGTCACGCATTCGTCGTGCTCGACCACAATACCGTGAGGCAGGGTCCTGGCGTCTGTTGCACGTTAATGCGCCGTGTCATCGGTCGACGCTTGTCACTGATTTTTTGACAAAAAACTCCATATTAACCATTAATCACTCACCCTACTCACCTGATTTGCCACCCTGTGATTTTTACCCATTTGAAAAAATTCATTTGCCCATGAAAGGACACTGGTTTCAGGACATTTCAGCTATCCAAAAGGCGACGACCGATATTCTGCTAATTGACCCGACTAAACGCTGTATCAAAGCACAAGAAAACTACTTTGAATAAAAAAATATAACTTTTGAAAAATATTAATTTTTTGTTGTTTTTTTAACAGTCCTCTTTCTTTCTTTCTTTTCGATTAGTTTTAGTTGTTACAAACAACCGTTAGGTGAACAGGACTATTATACTCTCCCGTATATGTGGCGTCAGTATGAAAATAAGCAATCAGTCAAAAATAGAGTTGCAAGTATCAGCGAAGCCAAACTGGGACTAAATGTTTAATGTAAGAACAATGAGAATATTTTTCGATGCTTCAGCTCAAACTGTTCTTTGCTAACATTCTTGTTACTTAAAGACTTTCTTTTTGTTGCGCTTTGTTTTTTGTTGCGCTCTGCCTTTTCTTGCTTTCCTCATTTTTGCTTGAGAATAAATTGCTGCGCTTTGCTGAATCTTTGTGGATAAATCTCAGCGGGCTTTGTAGTAACCAGCAGCGGACAGAGCTATATCTAATCAAGCGGTTTGAACGAATTGCAACTGAATTGAAAATGTCATGTTTCGCTGGTATTTTCTTATTGACTTGTAATTCATTTATTTATAGAAATTCAATTCAGAGAATGAGTTAATCAAATTTTAAGATGTTTTAGTTTATAAAGCTTCTTCTCAGTGGGACGCCAAGTGCCACATATTGTCATTTCGTCAGAAATGTTTAGCTCACAAACAAATGATTCTCTAGTATTTTTCTTGAAACGCGATGAAGATATGCACCTATGTATAAAATTTTCTACAAAATTACAAATGAGAGCGCGTGTTCCATCGCAATAATCTTTGAAGTCAAGCCCTACAACTGAACTTGACATCAATAGTTTACCTTTCACTTCCAACTTTAGGGGTGATTAGTCAACCTATTTGAAGACTTTTCCTTAATGAACTTCTTCGACAGAGATTAAGTAATACTAATTGAGCTACTAGACTCTTGTTTGGCGAAACTTTTATATTGAACTTAGCACGGGCCCATTAAAATGAACAAGAACTGCAATTATTGTGTGCAACTAAGAACATGAAGTGGACTCAACTCAGTAATTTGTTGTGTTTTTTTATATTATATTTGTAACAGCCGAGATCTGATATGATAACTAGCTAGAATTCATTGGTAGTCTTCTCATTCTCTCAAATCTCTTTCTTCTTCTTCTTAACGATACTGCGCTAGTCGTTATTCTCTTCGCTATTTGGCATCAATTGGAGATACCTCTGCTTCCACGGACGAATACTGAACCGAATACCTTCAAAGCTGCGGTGTTCTTATCTATCCGGACAATCTGCTCTATTTCATCGCCTTATATCTTGTACATATCATCGTTCTATCGGTAGTATTCGTCATTGCCAATGCCCACAGGACCGTAAATCTTCCACAAACTATTTTCTCGAACACTGCTAAGGCCGACTCATCAGATGTTGTCATCGTCCATGCCTCAGTATCATTTATCAGGAAGGGGATGATGAGGCTTTATAGAGTTGGCCTTTATGTGCCGAGAGAGAACAATACTTTCTAATTGTTTACTCAGTTAAAAAAAAAAATGGATTGTAATTGGCGTTAACGTTGGTTTCAAAATGGACGAAATTACGTCAAAAAATTTTAAAATCGCACCTAACCTATTAAAACGTATGGAGACTAATTGGTCTTAATTTAGGTACTTTAAGATTTCTTGAACTCCTCTAATTTATAAAATAGAGTTCAGTTCATGTGCAAACAAAGTATTTTCTTCAGTTATGCATGCGAATTTAGTGTTTGCTTTCTATTTGACTGCTTCCAAATAATGTTGCACATGGCATGTTGCATGCGCCACACAAATATGAGAAGAGTGTGAAATACTCAAGGAACACAAAGAGTTGGCAATGACATTTCATGCTTTATTGGCTAATCAGTAAATAAAATCACAAAGTAAATAAACTTCAGAATCAGTCAATTTGCCGTGTGAGCACGTACCAAGAGCAAGTGGCGTCTAGTCGGTAGTCGCTAGTTGGTCTAACAAACAATAACCCATTCATACCTAAATAAGTAAATAATGCTTGATATACTTATGACATATGAGCAATTCTATATACAGATGTTTGCATGAAAATAAAAGAGAAATTGCATTCTTGAAAAATTGGCAATTGAATAGCAAAAGAGTTAATACATAGAAATTTAAAGAATTTTTCTTTTTAAGTTATATATAGTCTAATGTATAGAACTAATACCAAAAAATTAAAAAATATAAGTTTTTTTACGACAGGCGCATATAAGAAATCGCATACTTTTTTCGCTCTGAAAAATATGTTTTTAGATACCTTTAAGAAAGCCTTTCCAAGCATTAGTTGTTAATTGTAGCGAAACCCTAATAGGCAAGTACATATAATCGCGCGCCAAGAGGAATTACTTCAAAGAAACCCTGTAGGTCGCAAAACAATTCTAAACCTTTTTTTTTGGTTTTTGATGGAAGTTAAGCATTGAAAATACTCACTCTTGTAGGCTTACACAAGGTACATTCCAAGGTAAACAGGTCTTAAAACAAGAAAAAATGTTAACTTCGGTTGCACCGAAGCTAAATACCCTTCACAGGTGCATTTCTGTTAGTAACTATGTGTTCAGTTTGTATGGAAGCTATATGCTATAGTAATCCGTTCTGAACAAGTTTTTTAGAGATTACATTGTTGCCTTAAAAAATAATCTATACCAAATTTCGTGAATATATCTTGTCAAATGTGAAAGTTTTCCATACAAGCATTTGATTCCGATCGTTCAGTTTGTATGGCAGCTATATGTTATAGTGGTCCGATATCGGCCGTTTCGACAAATGAGCAGCTTCTTGAAGAGAAAATGGCGTTTGAAAATTTCAAAACGATATCTTAAAAACTGAGGGACTAGTTCGTATATATACAGACAGACGGACGGACAGACGGACATGGCTAAATCGACTCAGCTCAACATACTGATCATTTATATATACTTTATAGGGTCTCTGACGATTCCTTCTGGGTGTTACAAACTTCGTGACAAACTTAATATACCCTGTTCAGGGTATAAAAAAACAGAACAAATGGTTTTTTAGTCAAAATTAATTTATTTTATTCAAAATAGTCTCCCTTTGCTTCAATACAGCTTTTTGCACGGTCCAAAAGCATGTCGAACGAGTGTTTTAGCTCGTTGGACGGTATCGCCGCCAGTATACGGTGCAAATCAAGAACAAAGCTGGTTTCTTGCTTCGGCTTGTTTTCCATTCAGCACACTGGCGTTTCGTTCGTTTTGTTTTCGGATAATATGGAAAACACCCTGTTTCGTCATCAGTCACATATTGTAAAGGAAGTTTTTGTCCTTTTTGACCTCTTTAATGTCCTTCGAATGTTGGATTCTGATCAATCCGATAACACAAACATACTGACTCTTAAAACGCAACAACATCACTTCCAATCAATGAAATGTCATGAATTTCTCACTGAACAATAAGGATAGCAGATTCTAACGCACCAGTCGACATATATGTAGATGGCGCCACTAGTGGCGCTAGATTCAAAAAGTTCTGTTTACTTTGGAACACACCTTATATACTATATAGAATGAAAAAACATCATCAGTAAAACTCACAATCTCTTAAAGTTCTTGAGAGAAACTATTAGTCCTATTTTATAAAAGCATTTTGTTAACGCGTCTATTACTTTTGATTAAAATTAATAACTCCAATTAATCCTACAATTGATGCTTCCTTCCTTTTAATAATCAAACAGTTTAGGCACAGTTAAGTTAGATTATTTGTAAAAAGATGCTTTTGTACTACCAGGATATCATGAAACGTATTTTTACTGTGGATGAGTTTTGGATCTTTGCTTACTACCCGGAAACATACGATCAATCGGCCGAATATTGTGGCAAAGGTGAGCCTAAGCTGAAAACACCGCATCAAAACAGGGGAAAAATTAAGGTTATGGACAGTTTTCTTCGATTATCGAGGTATGGTTTCCAGGCAAACTGTCAATTCTTAAGATTTCGGATTGAGTAGATCGAAGAATGAATCTCTGCGACCGATACAAATAACAGCAGAGGGGTGTGGCAAAGATAAGGTAATCTCGTCCCAGAGGATGGAGGTGATAAGTGGCAATATTCCAATTGTGCTCCACCCGAAGGACAGCATTACCAAAACAATTAACTTCACAAAGAAATTTAAGGTTACCCTCGGCAGAAAGAATGAGTGGAACAATTCCACTCTTGAGCTAATGCTGAGGGATAGCACGTTGAAGTGGTACACCGACGGCTCGAAAACGTCGGAGGGAATTGGGTCAGGGATCACGGGTCCACGTACCAAGCTCTCCATACCGATGGGTAGCTTTGCGAGCATTTTTCAAGCAGAAGTCTTTGCCATTAGTCGGTGTATAGAGATAAACCTCCATCGCAACTATCGCAATGAGCGAATAACCATACAAGTCAGCGGCACTAAAAGCGATCTCCTCTTACGAGATCAAGTCGCTACTAGTGCAGGAGTGTAGAGAACGGTTGAACAGCCTAGCTGAACGGAACCAGGTGCACCTAATCTGGGTGCCTAGTCATAGAGGTATAGCCGGCAACGAACTGGCTGATGAGCTCGCCCGAACCGCAGCCTCCACCAAGATGGTAGGGCCCGAACCATTCACCGGGGTGGGTCCTCATACCTTAAAGGAGCTGCTCCGCAAGGAACAAGGAGTGGGCAGGGAAAGGCATTGGCAACAAGTGCATGGCATGCGACATGCCAAGTTGCTGATTAGGGGGTACAACCTGAACAGGTTTAAATTGATAATCAACCTCCCAAGTTAAAACTCAGGCTACTGGTCGCATTTTGCACCGGCCACTGCAAGTTGAATAGACATTTATTCAACATGGGCCTATCCTCTTGCGCTAACTGCCGGTTTTGCGACAGGGAGCCTGAAACCCCGGAGCACCTGCTAATGGACTGCACAGCAGTCTGTAGACGCAGGTTGAAGACCCTTTATCAATGTGCTGGGGCTAAGTGAGTCCCTGTGAGTTAGGAGAGGGCACAATAGACCTAAGGTCGCGGTGCACTACTCAATTATGTATCTATCTATCTATCTAACAGTACTACCAACTTACAGAAAAAAAAAATTCAAAAAACACGCGAAGTATAAATTAAAAATTTACTTTTCAATTTGATCAGAGTATTATTGTTACAGAATTAAATTTATAACGATTGTTCACCTAACGGTTATTTGTAACACATGTTCCTAAGCAAAATAAATACATATTGGGTTATTTATATATATAAATTATCAGGATGAAGAGATGAGTTAAATTCCAGGGGACTTTTTTTATGTCCGTATGGTCGTTCAAGCAAACGAAAACTTGCGTAGAAGTTAAGATGTCCGGAATCGGACCATTGCCGCGCCCACAGAAGGAAATTATTAAAAAACCGATAATGTATCATAATTAAGTTCCACAACAAGGCACAAAGCTGGTTTTTAGTAGAATAAATTGAAAGTAGTAAGGAGGAGTATTTAAAGTTGAAAAAATTCTTTAAAAAATTCTTAAAATTAAACTATAATCATTAAATTCGCTCATACTGTGCATTCGGATTATAACCCCGTCCACTTTCTATATTATGTTTTTGTTTAAATCTACTAAAGGAGCGATAAATCTTTAACTAAATGCGAGATGGTAAGAAAGTTTTTAGGGGCTGGTGTCACCTTTAGATGACGGGTGTGACACCGCCTACATTTAAGTGAAAACCACTCGATCAATTTAAGTCAAACACGGTAGATCATTGAATCCTAACATTCCTTCATTGCGTAGCTAGAATGTTCAAAATCAGATAAAACCATGACTACTTCCCAGAACTCAATTTTAAATTCCAAGTAATAAATTTATTTGGATAAAACTTTTCATAAATAGTGCCTTAGATGAGTGCCACTTTATGACCAAAAATTGTACCAATCAAACCAAAACTGTTCAAGCTCTTAGGTACCGATTATGTGGCCTCCAGTACCTACAGTTGACTTTTGACAGAAAATATTGGTCAATGTGTGAGATATATAATTGAAAACCGGGGAGAATCCTTTCCTGAGTAATTCTGTGTATCAAAAATGGGTTGAATCAGGCAATACTTCCCTGACCACTCATAGATAAACCTAATATAAAGATTTTTGAACTTTCGGGTGACTATATACCGCATATATCGGCCAGTATTTGGGGTTTAGTGATAAAATTAAGAGACCATGATTTTCTTATAATTGCTATAAAACTGAAGCACTCATTAAACAAAGCAGAGACAACGGAATCCCGAAACAAAAAATTCTTATATTTACCAAAGGGAAGTTTTATTATTCAAATAAAGTTCAAACCGATTTTTTGTGGATTTTTTTAATTTCTGCTGGTTTGCAGAAAGGGTTGCGATGAAGTTTTTTTTCGGAAGATTACGATAGTTCTGTCTTAAGATGATTGATTATGAACCACGAAGACAAAATATTGGTATTATTTTCTTATTGAAAAAAGTAAATTGTCGGAGATTTGGGACCTATTTGCAATGCGGTAATTAGCAACGTTTATTAAATGGCTAGAATATTTCACAAAGTGAAAGACACAACTTTTTGATTCATATTTACAACCAAAACTATATATTCATTGCTCATGACAAAAGGTCTAGGAAAAAGTATACAAATTAAGTAAATTTCAGTTTGGCCAACTTTGCGAATACCACTTAGTGCTTGGCCGTGCGCCTAAAGGCAGGCCAGAAATTAAAAGTCAGCAAGCCATAATAAATAAAATAAAAATTATTTAAGCGCCGAGCCAAAAAGTGCACTGCGGCAGCAAAGGCAAGCAACATTTTACGTAACAGCGCTGTGACGGAAGAAAAAAAATACTGAAATAAAAAAATCCGATGAAAAACGGATAAACAAAATAGAACTAACCAAAGTGAGCAACAATAAATTCGGCAAAAAAGTTTATGCGAAAAAGTTTGACGTTAAAAATGTCAAACGCTGCTGCGACGCATGCAAATGGCAAAGTGTGACCAGTAGGCATACCGTTAGCCGCCGCATGCCCCCCACAGACGCTTTACTAATATGCGAGCAGCCAATAAAGCGCAACAAATCCACTTAACTGGCCGGCCTGAGTTGCCAGCGCGCTTAGAGTTGTGCCGCTGCCATTATATTGTTAACAACAGCAACTACAACAACATGCAGATAGAAGCCAGCAGCCACGCAGCGCCACAATACAATTGCAGCGCAAAATCGAGGAAAAAGAAAACAGACAAAAAATGCACATCGAAACTCATAAATTGGCTTATCCACTTAACTGCTAACGGTTTTTCGTAACTGTGCAGCACAAAAACCAAAATAATATATGTGGACTTGTATTATGGCACTTTGCGCGGCGCACTTGTTAGTGAGTGCTCACCCTGCAGCGCTTGTTGGGCTAATAATGTCACCGCATGCCTGTTCGGGTCGGCATTTGTTCCCCTTTTTTTTGTGAGTGTTGCACTCGTTTATGTATTTCGTTGTATAATTTGCGGCGCACTAACGTTACTCTTGTTATTTAAGTTTCACTGTTATTGTTGTTGTTGCAGTTTCCGGTAGCTACAACTGCCGTTTAGCCGGAAATGCACTGCTTCAGGATTGATCACCTCGAAAGTTGCTTCATTTGCCAACTTTTATTCAACATTTTTGCGAGTTTCTGTGCTGTTTTCTGCCACTCTCCACACACACCCGCCATTCCCCGCTTAACTTATGCGACATTAGTGGCCTAAGCAAAAACAATTTCGATATAAAATGCTTAGTATAAATAAACTTAGTTGGAGTTATTTCGCCTTGTCGCATTTGCTTGTCGCAATTTAATGTTTTTGCTCTTCAATCAACGCTTGTGTGACCTTCTTCATAAGTGCGGTTGCATTTTGAGCCTTAACTGTTTTATATTGGTTCTGGGTGTAGTCGAGTTTCCTGATAAATAACTTTTCGTAAAAAGAATGGCAGTCATAAGCTCCTTGCATTTTTCCAGTGTGGGGTTCTTTCGGGTATTCTTCTTCTTATAACATATTGCTCTGATCAAATTGAAAGGTGAATTTTGCCCATTTCATCTCCTTTAATGTAATCCCCTCCCGCTGCAATACACTTCTGCCAACGAATTTTCCAGTCATCATAGCACTTGGAAAAATCCTCCCTCGTGATGGCCTTCGAGCCTTCTTCGATTCAGCTTTAATATCCTCAATAGTTAGTTTGCGGCACGATATTACTTGAAAATGTGGGGAAATGATTACGAAGAACCAATGCAGTATGAGATGGTGCATTATAGCACTACTTTGTTCAAAAAAATCAGTCATAGTAAAAATCGAATAAACTTTTAGAGCCTCACTTAACGACGCGTATGTCAAATACTAATGAATATTTTGACGTGAAATTTATCACAGATTTCACTCACAGTACTACCAACTTACAGAAAAAAGTAGCTAATATTTTCGGACATTTTCAACGGTATCACGAGACAAAGCAGCAAGTGTAAACATCGATTTCTTAATCTAGGTCTTGATTAGTCATTCAAGGGTCTTGATCTTGTTGTCGTAGCGGTTATCTAATTCCGCTTGGGTAGTAAGGTGCAGGTTGGTGCTTATCGAAATCAGTCTCAGGAAGGGAGCTGTTTCGCAGGGTCGGACCATAGAAAGTGTGTTAGATGAATGGAGTATGCAAAGAGATAATTAGAAACATGCGGGGACTCATTGCAAGCAGACAGATATTTGTTAGGTTGGGGAGTTTAACCTGCTAGAATAGCCAGAACAAAGTTGCACTAAGGTCACTTCAGATTCTCGGGGCAACTCGAGCTTTTCGTTTTCTATGGAAGGTGGTGTTAGGCGCGCCACTGTGAGAGACGGTCAGTGCGTGTCTGAAATTTGTTGCGTCCGTAGTCTGGTCGGCGTATTATTAAATTTCGTCGATGTAGCCAAGAAATGATCTCTTGCTGACCCCAACAGGCGGTTCTGCTTCAAGCAAACGGTTTCAGAGATGATTTCTGAGAAAACATCCCACCATAAAGTGCTTGGAAAGAAGTGGATTGGGGACTTTAACCGATTCCCCATTGAACGTGGATTTCGCGATGTCTTCAAGTGGCTTTGTATGATTTTGGGTGTCTAACGCTAATAGGCTCGACCTCACACAGGATGATTTTTGATTTAGGCTGCGAACTTTCTGGAGTTGTAGTAGTGCTGCAATTTCCAGAAGCAATGATGGTGGTCAGCAGTGATGAGTGATGTTTAGGAGTAACAAGGCTTCAAGGATCTTTTAAATATGTGGAAAGTTCCAGACGAAAAGACACGCAAGGTTGGTGGTTTTCCCCGGGGTAGGCTCTCACCCTTAACACCATTGCTTTGGCATGCTTCGTGAGTTACGAAATATGTATAAAGAATGCCTGTTATGATTGCTTATGCAGCCATTGTAGCGCTCATAGCCAAAAGAAAGTTCCTGAGTACGAATTGTGCACGAATTGATGCAGGGGTATCTCAGCGTCGTAACAAATTAAGCAGTTATAAAAGGTCTCACCATCAACCCAAATAAAATCGAGAAGGTTTTATTCACAAGAAGATACAAGATCCCGGTGGCACCGCTGCTGCAAATGGGAAATATCCGTCTACAACCAGCAGATACTGTGAAATAAATGGGGCTCATCGTGGATATGAAGTTTTCATGGAAGCCGAAGAAAGAGCAAAAAAGGTATAGATACGACTGTAGAGGAGAGCTTGGTTTAAGGTGGGGTCTCTTATCGAAATTGGCTCTCTGTCTCTACGATACCATAGTCAAGCTCATTATTATCTACGTAGTGTTTTATGTGGTGGAGGGCTCTAGAAAATACCAAACTTGCCTAACCTCGCTATCAAAAGCATCGAGTGTCTTTGTGATAAGACTGGTAAGACTTGGTTAGCGCTGGGCCACCATTGGTACAAGTGCCGTCGCAAAAGCCTTTTGGACCAAGTTCGTTAGCAGAGATCTAGAGTTCTCTTTGCCGTCAGTGAGGCTAGCGACTTTCTAGTTTTGGCTGGGAATGCTACGCCATCTGAAGAAGATGAGATAGAAACAACTCAACAGTTACTTATTGACCGTCCCGCGTCTGGGAGGTCAATACTTAAACACCTGGGAGGCGTATACCTAGGAGGCAGGAATGGAAATTAATCGCCTGTGGAAATTTGTATTGGCTACTAAGCGTTTTGTTAATTTATAAGTTCGAACACAGGAGTTCTTTTTTCCTATAGCCACGTTCCATCTTTAATCAGCCATCTAACCTATCCTGTTATGCATCGGGAGATACGTTTTAGGAGTGATTTACATCGCTTTACAGACGCGACATTTAAGTTTAAAATGGTGGTTGCCAGAATAACAATACTGGCTTTTGCTTTCAGAATATATGCCAAAACAATTTGATTCATGACCAAATATTTCTTGTTCAAACCTTTTATTTCATTGTTAAATGCAATCCTGACAACCTAGTTTCTACGGAATTTGGAGAATCGAGACAATAAGTAATGATCCAGCTATACAATATTGGGCCAGAAGCCTTTTGACCTCTAGAAGGATAAGAGCAGAAGGAAAACGGCATTTTAATAACTGGTCTGGGTTTGAATCCAAAAAAACGTATTTGCTTGCTTTCGAGAAAATACAAAATCTCTCCTTTTGATAAATGGGACACAACTTTCTCTCAAAGACTTAAAGGTTTCCACATTGTTTGATTGAAATTTGAAATACTTTCATAATGTTTTTGTTTTGAATATATTCTTACTCTTATTGAATTTATGCCATGTTGAACAATATTGAAAGCAAACTCCCTCTCATTAGGGCATGAAGACTTACTTTGATGCCCATATAAAAAGACAGTTTTTAAATATTCAATACTTTGAACGGTAGCAAAGTTCTAAAGTCATCTTTGGGTTCTTTATTCTTCTCCATTCAATCTCTTTTTCATACTGGCATAGTAATTCTACTCGAAATGCTTTCTCTCTCTCTGGGTATTTGCCAGCCATCTTATAATTTCAATTCTGATTCAATTCTTGTGTATAAATATTTATTTCATTCATTGATAAATATGGCAAAATAACAGCGCTACAACTGTTTGAATCTGCTTTTTGGAGGCACAGCATTAAAGTATGCAATGAGTTGGCGGGGCGTATGAGTAACATTGAAAACAGAACCTTAAAAAAAAAACATTTAAAGAATAATGGTAAGATTGAGTAAAAGGCAGCTGGCAGCATCGTAAGATTAAAATGTTAAAAATTAAAAGAAATTGCTGCCGACAAGCGCACACACACTCATGTACATTATATACACACCTACATATGTGCCAGCAGATGGTAGTATCGCTGCAAGGGTATTTAAAAAAGAAGAAAGAAAGTCTTGTTGCTCATGCATATGCATAGAAAGGTTTTTAAGAAACAGTTACAACAACAAAAACTACCAACGAAATAAAAAATTCAAAAGAATGTTGAAGGTGTGTGCAAGCAGCTGCAGACAATTGCACCCAAAGCTGCTGTAAACAAGGCAACAGCAACAACCACTAATGCGCAGCCAAGCAAGCACATGTCTGTGTATGTGCTATTGAAAGTATGTGTATGTATATACGAGTATATACCAATAAGCACACGGGCTTCAGTTGTGATGTTTCAAAATCCACTTTACCTCCCCTCGCGCTTTTCGTTTCTGAACTTTTTTTCCAGCGTCTCTCATTCATACAAAAAGTGATTTTAGTTTCGCCGTCGCTGCGCTGTCTTTTTTCGGCCGCCGCCTTGACTTTCCTTGGCCGCCACAGTCGTAAAAATTTAGCACTATTCTACTATCTTCACGCTGTGCGCTGTCCTTTCAGGTGCTTACCGCCTTTCTTACTTTGCAAATATTGCTTTCGATTCAGCGAGTTTTAAGAGCTTTTAAGTTGTCTTTAAAATTCAGCTGCAAGTAGATTTGGTGATATTTTTTCGCAACTTTCCTTGATTCAAATTAAAATCGATTTTTTGTCTCCAAAGGGATGGTTTATTTGGCAAGAAACTTTAATCTTGGAAGACTAAGTAAAAACAGATACAAAACTTGTTCGAGACACACATTTTTTGGAACTTTTTTTCTGAAATAAGTTGCAAAAAGCAGCTATCATTATATCCTCAGAAGTAAGACACATAGGATCATTATTTTTGTTCACAGTCTCCAAAGTTCTCTATCATTCTTCAACACCTGTGCAATATTTTCCTAATTTTGATGTTGATCCGCGTACTAGTTTCGGAGATACAACCTTGGGAACATG
Source organism: Bactrocera tryoni (assembly GCF_016617805.1). Taxonomy (NCBI): domain Eukaryota; kingdom Metazoa; phylum Arthropoda; class Insecta; order Diptera; family Tephritidae; genus Bactrocera; species Bactrocera tryoni. Next base: position 61,660,980 of record NC_052501.1, on the reverse strand, counting down.
TGCGCTCAAGGCTAGCTAGGCCAAGTGTGCTGTCTTTAAACGCGTTTTTCGGTTGGAAAGATTTTTCGAGAACTACTCATGAAATTTTACACAGGTCTTTGAGATATAATTTAAAAAGGCTTGGACGAAGGATTTTTTCGTTGCAATCCAGATACATTGATTGGTTCCTGATTTTTATACTAGAAAGTGAAAAAAACAGATGGAACTCCAAATTTTGTTGTGTGAGAAATAGATGTTTTCGCACTGAAACATAAAAATAATGGATTGTCAAAAAAGTCTTGCGGTATTTTTATTGAATTTTTTTTTATTGAAATTGAAATGAATTTTTGATGACTCATGCCCAGCTCGTGACCGATGCTACGGCTGCTACTATGCCGGTCTCTTTCGACCAATTCAGCGATTTTATCGCAATTTTCGACGACAGGCCTTCCGGAGCGTGGCGCATCTTCGACCACCTCTACACCAGAACGAAAACGTTAAACCCATCGTTGTGCGGTGGAAATGGAAACTGTATCGGGTCCATAAACTGCACAAATTTTATTGGCGGCTTGAGATGCATTTTTGCCTTTATCGTAGTAGCACTGTAAAATATGCCGTATTTTCTCTTTATTTTGCTCCATGTTTGCGACGCTATAACTAAATGTGGGCGGTGCCACGCATTTGTTCAAATTCGAAATGAAAATAAAAATGTCTATCTCTATATTTTCGATAGAGAATCTTTTTGGTATGCCATTAGTGTATGCTACAGCACTTGCTGTTTGTTTAAAAACACCCATGAGAAAAAATTACATATCTTATGATGTTATCAGTACAACTCTCTAGATTGTATGAGATAAAAATATCCCAACCAAAAATTTCAGTAGTGAAGAGATTTGAAACATTCAAAAGTACATGTTTCCTTTCGAATCCGCCAATATTTGGTTTACCTAAAAACACGGGGAAATAAAATATTCATGCAATAAATCTAGCCGATAGATGGCGATGACGTAAAATGCTTCTATGAAACCAGATTTGCTAGAGATACATATTATTTAGAAATATTTAGTAGGCAGGGTCAATAAACCTGCAGGCTAACCCTAAATTGACCCGAGTACACAGTCTTTGACAAGATCTTCATATCGAGTAGCTTAGATATCAACGAAACTATACTATATAGTAACACGTTTTATGATTCTGGCTTAAGAAAAAACGATCCTGTACTAGCACCTGACACTTGGTGCGCAATCTTTTTGAAATAAAAAAATATTATAGGCAATGTTTTCCCTTTCTAGTCCCCAAAAAGTCGATTTTGAGCAGAATTTTCGCTGAAAGTTGGAACAGTGATGCCAACCAGTGGCTTTGCCAATACAGTCTTTAATATGAAGAGGCATTCGTTTCGTCAGGAAAATTGTAAATTTAAATAAAGTTCTCATATATTTAGACCATCATTAAGACCCTCACTGAGAAGTTATATTAAGCTGCGAGCGCACTATGAAATCTTCTCGGGAAAACCATATAATAAGATGGTCTTCGAGGTAAAGACTTATAAGTTCAGAACTGCGTTAAGCTAAGATATTGCTTCGATGGTGCTGACCTTTAGCTTTGTCCAATAGTAGGTATATCACGATTGGCATCGCCTGCTGTTGGCAAGAAAGCATGGAACAACAGCAACAAAAATAACACAGAGCGGCGAAATGATGAGGTAAATGTAAATTTTCTATACTAATATATAAAGTTGTCACATATACAACGATATATGCCACAAGGACACCACTGTGCACTGCTATACATAAAAATAATGGAAAAAACAAGAATTGAAAATGCTGATTACTTTTCAATTTCACACCTTCGATACATCAAAATTTTATGCGCCTTTCGCCAATATTCCGTTATCGATGAGTTATAACTGTGATTATGATTTCATAGCGAAAATCTGACGGTCATAAAATAGTGAATCGCTGCAACTTTATGAGTTTTCAACTAAGAAATGCAACAACACGCTTCTTTGATTGAAGAACAGTTGTTTATAGGTAAGTGTTTGTGTTTGTGTGTGTGTGTGGGTGGCAACTTCTTGTAGATTCATAACTTCCACGCTGTTGCTCTTGAGCAAAACATAAAACTGTAAACTGCTTACTGCTTACTGCTCATTGTTTTCTTCACGCCGCACTCTTCAAACATAAGTTACATGTAAACACACACACATGCGCACTCACATACACAGTGAGGAGGCATATGTGTAAGGTGGAAGAGGCAGAGAAACACGCTCGGGTCATAAAAATCACAGCACAAAGTGTTAAGTGCGCGGATTACAATGCGGAATGACTGAATTGCCGAATGGTTGGCTGAGTGACGCCACCGAAATGCATTTGTATATGTGTGTGTGCATATAGAAGTGAGTCTGTGCCTGCCGACTGGATTAAGTGCGCATACGAGTCTGGTGTGGCAAGTGACAACATTGTTTGTGGCTTGCGGCAAGAAAGTGTTGAAAAATATAATGTGTTGCCTTATTTGATAATTATTTTATTAGAAGAAACATCAGCCACCCTGTTAGAGGCACAAAAACTAAGTGAATCATACTGAAAATATGTGCTTAACCAACTTGAAGAATACGCTTTTTAGCGTGGTTAACATACATTTTCTGATAGGGATCCAAAGGTTTCTTGAAGTAGGTACATCGAAACTAAATACGAAGAAGTTGGGGGATTAATGAGTCCTTCATAATGACGTTCAAGGTCAAATTAATTTTAAGCTTTTCAAGATCAATTTTACTTTACTTCACCAATAGAGGTCCGAAATTTCTCTAAGAACCTAAGCTAAGTCCGAGGAAGCTTTTCTACTAAAAGCCGAGATCTTCTGGCAAGGATGATTTTTTTAGAACACTCATTCAAGCTTAATTTTAATTGAACATTCCAATAGCGGTCCAGAATTTCTCTTGGGACCCCTAAATTACATCCGAAGAAATAAGCGCGTATCAAACTTTCAGAACATCCATTCAATTCATTTCTAATAGCCAAATGTTAGATCCAGTTTCGCAAAACCCAATATTGTGTGTTCTTTTATGGCTTTAAAAATCTACCTTAGATGATTTAACACCTCTCACTAATTGTTTAAAAATATGCAAACGAGGCAGTTGGGCATAGGACGACACTTACCCTTTCGGATCTTTAACGAAAGTTTACGAAATTGCCTCTTTTGTGGAATGTCAAATGATCTGGGATAATAATCTGGGATTTTAATATCAGAAAATATTCTCGAAGGAATTTCGAGGAATTGTGCCAAGTTGACAGTTCTTTATCGTGTCCGTTCCGATTACTTAGACCCGACTGTCGTAGGAACGGTTTTCTGGTCCGCTTAATACCCGATATGAATGCTCCAAGAGTCTCGATCGTTTTCAAGAATCTTTTTTGTTTATACAAAAACCTGACACAATTTCTTCTCGTTTGTGTTGGAGCTTTTATATTCGTCTTTATTGTAGATACTTGTCTGTCCTTGTTACTACATAACTTACTGAATACAGATTAATAGTCATGTTTTTCTGTTGGGAGCTAATCATGAGGTTTGCGTTTCTTCTTTAAGATTTTCAATGCCACCACAGAGGATCCTCTGCCACTCTCTCTTCACTCTAACGAATGTCCCCTAACCTCCAAAATGCAGCCATCGTACCTTACAAGCCGCAGCTTTCCGATTAAATGCGGCGGAAGAGCTCAGCCTGGCTGAGCTAAGTTTAGACCACAACACAAAGGTAACGCAAGTGCCATTCTAGGTGAATTAGTGATGTGTAACCAAAGCAGAGGGTAGAAATTTCGCAAAGCGTCAAAGAAAGGAATTGCTACGAAGTCGTTAGGATGCTTTGGCATTTCGCCTTTTCACACTTGAATTTTTTTGCAGTCGGAAAGATAGTTGTGAACTCTAAAAGATTTGGTTTGTGGCGGAAGATAGGCGACAGGTCACGTAGGCAACAAAAGGGGTTGGGGAAAGGAAATATTGTAAAAGATGAATGCTGGTAAAGCATAAGATGGCCTTAAAGAAAGAAGAGAAGGTGATTGCTGTTAAGAAAATGCTACGAACTGCAAGTGTAAAGTAATCTAATGCCATCAAGTGATGCACAGTGCAACAACAGTAAAGAAATCGAAAACTCCAGGATCCAAGCACAGTACTACCGAACCCGACACTCGTCGGGCCAATGAAGCGTCGCTGCATCAGCAATAATCGTTCAAGTAAGTAAGATAACTGGCGTTGCGGATCACGGTGGCAAGCAATACTATGCATTTAATGGCATTCGCAGGAGTGCGAACTAACTGACCGCCATTTCTAGCTACACCAGCACAAAAGTGTACGCCACTGGCATAGCTAATGAGATTCTAAAGCCGAAACAACGCTGAAGAATTGCAGATATGGCCGAAGGGATGAGATTGCGCGAACATTTGCTGTGCTTCAATGCAGCAATCGAATTAGTTGCTAAAGATTGCATACTGAACGGCACACAGCATGCAGAAATATTGCGGATGCGACGCTGCTGCTGCTGTTGCCGACGCTGTGTTTGGCTTGTAGTCTCTGGTGGATGATTATGAATACCAAACGTAATGTCGGTGGATGCAGAGAGTTGCATGTGGCAAGTAGACGAAGAGTGACCGCAAATTGCAACACAAAAATTTTCCTAAACCTCGGTGAGTCAGCCACTGACCAATTGCATGTATAGTATATGTGTATGTTGCGAACAAATGTGCGAAGGTGAGAAACATGTCTGTGGCGGGTTTGTGCAACTCATCACAGCGTCAGTTCAACATTTACATAGCAAGGTCTACCGAGAAAGACAATGACACCCTTTGGTATAATTGGCTGCGAAACAAGACACGAACAAGATACCCAAATTAGTGGAGAGGCACTGACACGAACGTGAGTTGCCGCTGAAAGTGGTATAAAAATAAATGAAAATTGCTGTTAAGCATATGAATGGCTCGTTTTAACCGTTGTATTGGTTTTCAATATCGATCTGTCTTCAATTGATGTGCAAGTATATAGATTATGAGGTCTCACTTAATCTATGGTAGATATTATGGTTGATCCAAGATGATAATCTTGAATATATAGGACAACGCGTTTATAAATAATCTAATGTAATTTAACTCTTCAACAATGAGGAAAGAATGAAATCACAACTTTTTTAGAATAATTTATCAAACTTTCAATTTCAAATATTCAATAACAAAAATAATAATTCCTCCATGAGAAGGTATACACTTCTGAGAAAAACCCTTGTGAAAACCTTTTTTGTAGCTTAGCTTAAAATATAATAGGTATTTTCTTCGAGACGGTTTTGGAAGACTTAAAACGAAGTTCCAAAAGATACCAAGCACAGAATAAACTAGGCAGGTTATTTATACATAAAGAGAGAATGCTGCCGCATTATTCTTATTACAGATCGAGCTAAAATACGTACCCAAATAATATATATGACCGAAGGGGCCATACAGAAAAGTATTTCCTTTGAGCTTTGATAGACTCGTGCATCGTCCAAAATAAATTCTCGGATCAATTGGGGATCATATCTTTGATGCTAGATAAACAGGCCATAGCTATGTAAACGCAAATCGAAGTGGAATTACTTCAGATTTTCACCCTGTATTCGGAATAGGCGATGACTATTTTTTTTCTAAGGATTTTCACTTCGCAAAACGATTAACTTTGCTTCATTCAGTAAGATAGGATTAGTTCAAAGTAATTCTGGAAGATTGAGTTTCCACAGGCTCTGTCGTTGAGCACTACTTAAGCAGTATCTTTCTTTCTTAAAGGAGTCGTTAAAGTTTTCGATACATATTTGGATACATATTGTGACTACTTCTTCTTTATTGACATAGACATTGCTTACGCGATTATAGCCGAGTTTACAACAGCGCGCCAGTCGTTCTTCCAATTGGATATTCCCAGTGTAGCCTGGTCCTTCCCCACCTGGTCTTTCAAACGGATTGGAGATCTTCCTCTGTTTCCATCCACGGGTACTGCGTCGAATACTCTCAGAGCTAGGGCCCATCATCCATTCCGACGACATGACCTAGCCAGCGCAGCCGCTGTCTTTTAATTCGTCTTTTTATTGGCTATGTCAATGTCGTCATATGTATATGTTGCACAGCTCATCGTTCCATCGACTGCGGCATTCACCGTTGCTAACACGCAAAGGATCATAAATCTTCCGCCCAACCTTTCTCTCGAAAACTCGTAACGTCGACTCATCAGATGTTAATTCGCTTCGCTTCCTTTGGCAGCAACTGTAAACTTTTAAAAAGATTGTACCTTCTGTAATTAGCTCAGGAGCTCACCAGACGGGTAATTGTACTCATTTGTACTCACTTTGTACTCACGCATTTCGGTCTCTTTCTTTTTTTTTATCTACAAATGCGTCTAGCTTCTTTCTTCAACTCTCGGTATCTATCGCATCCCGGACGTGTTTTAGTCGATTGCATATTTGCGAGGTAAGCAGTATGTTTTTTCTCTAATGCGATCGGACACTCTTCATCGTACTAGCTATTCTTTTGCTTTTACCGAAAACCAGTGGTTTAGTTTGCAGCTGTAAGTAAGGCGCTTGAAATGCCGTCGCACAGTTCCCTTATATAGATTTACTGATGAGTGCTCTCAGAGAGCACGAGTGCAAGTCGAGTAGAAAATCGATCTGCTATCTGTTGTCATTGTATCTTCTCGATGTCGAACGTTCCTTGTGTCAGTTAACGTGAGTTTCTTGCTGCACAGAGGCAAATGCGAGTCTTCGCTGCATCAAGATAGTGATCAGAGTCAATGCTAGGACCTCGGGGAGTATACACTTCGAAAACATTGGAGACGTATCATCCGTCTATCACAATATGATGGAACTGGTTGATGGCTTTCGATCCGGAAACAGCCAGGAAGCTTGCTGAATTTTCTTATGTCTTCAAAACAGATAGTTTGCTTTATGGTATAACTTAACATACTATTTTGTTGAAAACGGTCACTATCAGGAACTTTCCCATATCTTTGCGGACGGTGATCATGAGAAACAACAAATTGAGCATATGTAGTAGATTTAGTTCTTGATCAACTACATCCGAGTTGTTGTTGCAGCAGAAGAAAACATTCCCGGAATTGTGCAGAGTTGACAGTCCTTGCCCATAAAAAATTCGGGTCCGCTCCGATTACTTAGACCCGACTGTCATGGGAACAGAACTACCGCTGAATCGATATTATTTGGCAGCTAAAATCAAATTTAAATAGATTAAGTCTTAAAACCTCAGTCTGCTTAGTCGAACGTATGTATATCGTATAACAATTTTGTTTTCCCTTTTTCTTTATACTAACCGATATTTATGCCTAAAAAATGTGTTTTTTAAACCTCCACCCCAATTCAAATTGTCTCTAATTCACTCACTGCAACACAGTCTGTCTACAAGCTGTATGGCTTTTGGTTCTTGTCTCAGTTAATTACGAAATTAAGAAAATTTCTTGTGTTTACTAAAGAAAAGTCAAAACTTTAGCATTGGCATTACCTACTCAAAACACTGTTAGACGATTGCTAGACTCAAAGTATACAAAGAATAACTAAACTACTGTTATCTTAGTAGCAAAAACCAATTCAAATGCATACGGATATGGAATAAAATATAAATAAATATAAATATTGACTAACGAACTCGTAAAGTGTATAAATAACATCAAACAAGTTGACGAAAGCGACAGTTATGTAAATAATAGTGAGGTGATAAACAAAACCAACAAGTTGCCACAAAATGCAGACATGCCTACACCGCCCGAGGTAAATAACCGAAGCAACGGTGAGAACAGCAACAGTTGAAAGTCCCCCAGAGAAATATATTTGCTTTATTATACATACATATGTATGAGTCTATACCCTTCATAAATGGAAAATAATATTTTTATTAATTATGGCATTAAATATCATAAAAATACATACATTCACAATAAAAATAATGATAAGTATTCTATTGGCGTCTTGAAAATGTTGCCTCTTTTACCTTCAGGGTTAACTTAGCGTGGGCTAAACTTAGAGCACAGTTCTGTCGAATCTTAATTCCACCTGATAGAAAAAGCATGACTTTTAGAATAAACAATAGGTGACTTGTTAATTTTTTGACAATGCAAAACAAAGCGTGCTGATATCCTGGATTGATTAAATCGATGTCTACTCTTTATAACCGAAGAGAATTCGTTTAATCTAAAACGTAATTCTATGAACCTAGATTAGATTAGGCTTGGTTAACATCCTGTGTGTTGTGATACCTAAAACTCTTTAATAACACTGTGGAACATTTTTGGGATTATTGTCTGGGGGGTGAGAAATTCCAAGTCAGGGTGATGGTACTAGGTCAGTATAGTAAAACCCTCAAAGGGTTTGGCGTTCGTATGTGTCAGTTTTTTTTTATGACCTTTTTAATTTTTTCTTATGTTATATTGAACGAAAATTGGGTACTAAATATAGTGTGTAAAAGCTGCTACAACCGTCTAGTGGATTGGAAAAATAGATAATAGTGGTTCGCGAGTTATGTTAAACCACGTTTTTGCCAAAATGTTACAACTAAGCGAAAAAGCTTCAAGATAAGAAAAAAATCTATTTGAAAAAAATCGATTTGAGGGTTTTACTATACTGACCTAGTACCATCACCCTGACTTGGAATTCCTCACACCCCAGATTAGCTGTTGTACTGTGTAATAGATCGCGTAACACCCTTACAATTCGATAAAGTGCTTTGACAAATTTGTTGAAAAGGTCAATGTCATATTCGGCTATGTTTCCTTTTTCGCCGATGGTAAGACTGCCGATAAAGGAACATAAAATCCCTGGAAGTATCCACCTCACCCTTCTCCATAGAACTTTGAGAACTAGCGGTCGACAAGATTTTTAACATTATCGTATGAATGCCTATGGGACAATGTCCGGTAAGAACTATCACTATTACGGCAAAATGAAGGTTGTTAAGAGCGAGGAGTTCAGAAGATCTCCTTCGTTGCACCTGCCGGCAGTATCCACGGGCGTTATGTGTAAAGGACATTAACTTATAATTTTGGTGTAGTCCGCACTGTTCCAGAGATGCCAATGATACGCTTTTTGAACACGCCTAGCTTCTTCAAATGCTCTCCACCAGACGAATAACATATAGAACATTATTGGCTTGACTACGGTTGCGTAAAGCCAAAACAGCAATTTTCGTGAGAATCCTAACATTTTCCCTAGAGCTTTGCTACAGCAATATAAGGAAACCATTGCCTTCCTTACCATTTACGCAATGTTTGTTCTCCATGAAAGCTTTCTATCAAGGTCCGTAGGTATTTAACTTCATTCACATTTTAAAGAGGGAGGCCTCCGAATTAGGGGAGAGCTCGTTTGGGATCTTACAAAAGATAGCAAATAAAAACATTTCAGTTTTACTAGGGTTGATGGCTAAGCACCTTCTAGTCGGTCATTAGGATACCACGTTGAAGTACCATTCCGCTGGGTCTAAGATGGTATTTGAAAATTTCTTTTAAACATACTTCCCCCACTAGAATCTAAATGTGGAAAATTATTAAATATAATCTGACGGATAATTTATTTTATCGAGAATGCAATGCTTGAGTATCATAAAGAAATTTGTGGAGTCGTAAAAATTTAACCTGCAATAATTGGTACCTAAAACTCTGCTAGAGAAAGTGCTTTGAAAAAATCAAGGACGTTTCGTAGAAGAACATTTATTTGTGTTTAAGGGGATAACAAATCTCCAAATATCTCATATGGTTCGACGTAACACATTTTTGGTTAATTTTTTTGGTAAAAATTGTATTGCGACTAGCCACAGGAAGTTCTATCTAAACTGTTCGAAATCAAAAGGTGATTTTTTGTTGCTGCACTGTGTTTCCCTGTTCCTACTTTCCTGGGCGTTTAAGGCAGAGTTGTCATCGCTTCATTCTGCGAGTGATTACTTTTTTGTCATCGGCTTTCCATATTGGTTTCGATGAGAAGCTCCGTTTGCTTTCTTTTCAAGAAATATTTATACTACTCCAATCTCGATGGTTGGCCTTTAAATATCCCTCTGTTTACTGAGAGGGCGCAGCCTGATCTCTGAAAAACTGCCATCTAGTACCGGGTTATCTTCATTTTCTTGCTTTGACCCTTTCCTTTAGCAGCCAGTATACTTTGGTTAGTACTCATGGCTGCTTTGGATGTGGAGGGTTCCATTTTATTTATATGGATACTTTGGTTGGTACCCGCTCTATTTTCTGCTGTGTTATTTAGTTTGGTGTAGTATGGTAACTACATTCAGAAGCACCCTCTTTACATTCTTACCCTCTTTTGACTGGAGTCCGTAAGGGGTCCTGGAATCCTGTACGTCACTATCTTTGCCGTTATGCCTATCGGAGCGTTGATTGTCAATATATTAGTGGTATCTCGATGAAACTTGGTATGTGGGTTCCTTAGTAGAAAAAAGATCGAGTTCGTAGATGGGCGTAATCGGACCACTGCCACGCCTACAAATCGCCATTAACCGAAAACATTTAAAATGCCATAACTAAGCACTAAATAAAACTGTAATTTTGTATAGAGGTTCACAGTAGCATGAGACATTTGTGAAAAATTTTTTTGAAATTTACCTTTTAACTAGTTTAATGTACATATCTCCTAAATCATTAAACTGTTAGGGGTAGTCAGAATTTTCAAAAAATTATTTTTTTTTGCATTTTCGTTAAGTGTGATATCTTAAAAATATTCTCTGAACATTTCATGTTGATCCGATAATTAGTTTTTGAGTTATTTGACAAATAACAAAGAGAGCTCGGGCACCTCAAAGCGCTCTGGTGAAACTATAAACGCGTTTTTCTCAAAACTGTGTTTTTTGAATTGGTGACAACTGTAATTCGAAAACCGCTCAGTAGATTTTAATGAAATTTATACAGCTTTTAGAATTCATAATAAACTCGGGCCTGATCGAACGATTTTTTTTAAATTTAGATTTTATAAGACCAATTAACCTTTTATTTTTTCGCAAAAATTTAGAAAAAAATTTCCTGAGGCCGCTATTTTGTTAATTTTTGAAAACTTTCAGAGTTGGAGTGTTTTGAACCATTCGGTAGCCGCTGTCTTTTAATTCGCTGAACTATGTCAATGTCGTCATATATCTAGTACAGCTCATCGTTCCATCGAATGCGATATTCGCCGTGGCCAATGCGCAAAGGACCCTAAATCTTTCGCAGAACCTTTCTCTCGAAAACTCGTAACGTCGACTCATCGGTTGCTGTCATATTACTACTTTTGTAACATGATTTAATAGCAAAAAAAAAAAAATACTGAAAATTCTAATTTTTTTATGCCTCTGCTACCCTAACCCCTTAAGCTACAATAACCGAATTTACTAAGTATAAATCTTATAAGAACTTCTACCGACAATGTGAAAATAGATGAAATCGGAGGATAAGCCCGCTCACCCCCCATATAACAGTACTGTCAAAAATTGCTAAATGCGCAATAAATCAATAACTAAATACGCCACAGACATTAAATTTTACCATCGAGATGGTGTGAGAGAGCCTTACGGGAGACAGTGTGAAAATTGGACCATGGTGAAATTCCATATCTCGGGACCCGTCCAACTGGTTTCAACAAAATTTAGTAAGTGCAATTCCTCTTACTTTCTAATGTCGCAGTGTGAAATCGGATAAGAACTAAGCCTACTTCCCATATTAGCACAATTTTAAATTCTACTTGATTTGTTCAGTTTCCAGTACATAAATCAAGAAGCAATTAGTATAACTGGCTGGAACTTTTCGCGAATAATGTATTTAGTGTGTGCTACCTTATAGCCAGAAATTGTTCAAATCCAATAAAATCTGTTCAAGCCCTTAGGAACCGAGTATTTAGACCCCGGTACCTGACTTTTGATCGAAAATATCGGTCAACTGGGTTGAATTGGACCGATACTTCCTTTAGCCCCCATACACTTAATATAAAGATTTTCGAACTTCCGAGTGACTTTACTCTATATGATTGGTTTTACACATTAAAATATTTCCCTGGCTTCATGCAAGTTGCAAGATTATAAATTTTTCGGTTGCACCAGAACTTATCTCTTCCTTACTTGTTTTGTTTTTATTTTTGTCTACTTTTTGTTCCGCGAGTAGGCTGGAATGTTTTGGTCTTTCATTCGCAGATGTGTAGAGAAGGCGTTTAATTCCTCCTACCTCTCTTGGGTATTGAAAGGGACCGTTCACGATTAGCTGTTGTTCTCAAACTTTCGCAAAAGAGATGAGCGTATGATAGAAGGCTTATTCATCTACATATATATCCATTGTGAGCATTATAAGGTCTCCCTCTTAGTTCATAAAAGGACTGTGCATACCGTTTTGTACTGCGCTCATTATTTTTACTTAAGCCACATCGCAACGGCAAGACAACCAACGCTTAAGGAGTTAAGTAATGTCGGAATTTTGTCCACTGGTATGTATACGAGTATTACCGAAAGGATAATAATATTAGCATGAATTCTGGTGTAGTATACAAAACCCGTATATAGGGTGTTACAAGCAGTCGCCAAGACTATGAATTTGACTTTGAATATACTTTTATCGACGATATCTCAAGTCACAACTCAAATATATAGATCTGATATCGATCTGGTGAACTTTTCATAATAGAGTTAAGGCTTGAAGCAGAGCTTAAGATTGTTGTCTTCCCTTTGACTCTTTTTGAGACACGAACGCATTATTAACCTGTCACAGATCTCAAAATCTGCTTACAAATTCCATTCAGTACCAGCTGGGACGTAACTAACGGTTAATGTGAACGCGAACTTGGAACTGCTTGAAAAGGACTTAAAGCTAAAAAAATTATTTCTTTTTTATAAGGGTAAAATTTGTATTCCTGTAAAAATACTAAAAACGCCCTGAAATAATATTTAGCACCAAAAAATATCATTAATTTAAATTTTATGAGAAACAAAATATTCATACGAGTATGTGTGAGGGGTATAAGAGTTTTACGATGTGCGCTCCTTACATCTATACTGATTGTTTGGGCTAGTGAATCCAGCTACTCAGCAGCAATTTATCACTCATTAAAACTCAATGCAAAAGCAACAAAACAGCAACAGCACAGAAATAAAAGAAGGATGCTCGCTTTGTTTTTTCGTTCGCATGCAAAGCTGACACAAAGTCACACATACGCCACGTATTCCGCCTCCTTCTATTTCCACGCTGAACTTCGTTTCATATTTTTGCATGTGAGTTGCTGTTGTTGTTGCTTAGCACAAACGTCATTATCATTATTATCAACACTTGAACAGCAACCGGCTTGGGCTAGGCACTTTGCAGCAAACGGCGTTGCACGCAAAACTCAAGCGTCAGCAAAGGAGTGGCACAAAAAAAAGCGGAGCGAGGGTTGGTACGCCGTGTTATGCTGGTGGTTCATTGGCTTCCGTTGGTAAACCAGCCACGGAGCAGTCATCCACATATACACACACCAGCACGCACCAATGTGGCATGCAACCGATGCGTCCGTTTGCTGTTCGCATGTATGTGGCGTGTGCCGTGTGGCAGGTTACATTATAAATTTCAGTCATGTTTCTAATAACTTTGAATTAATCATCTTTCCTGTTGTTGGCTTTGGCCAAAGTCACACCGGAATGCTAATGATGCCACTGTGGCTGTGACTGCGGCGCGTTGTCCTCTGCCATGCTGCCATGCTGTCTATTTCGGCGTGCAGGTTGCACGTTTTGCGTAATATTCGACATTCAGCATGCAGAGCCGAGGCGCGCTACTATGAAGTGCCAACGGTGGCCGCCACAAATTTTGGTGAGCTGGTGGATTGCGAATTGCTGTCGCTGTGGCATGGTGCAAGGTGAGTCTAGAACAACAACACTACCTGTGGCTAGCTTAGCAGCATAGCTTTGCATTTTCAAAGGCAAAACCTTACTTCTTCAACAAAGCTCTTGTCTCCCACCCCACGCTATTTCTGCATCTTCGTCTTCATCTTCGTAGAATTCCTTGACTTCACCGCTGACTTCGGTTGCATTTATTATGTATTCAAATTGTTGTTGTTATTGTTTGTGTGTGTTCAGTACTGGAATATAATCCGCATGCAATTTGCGGTTATTTGTTTTAAGTAGCGGATGAAAATTTTTTACTCCATGCTGTCAGTGCCGTCGTGGCAGGAGCGGGTGTGTGGCAGAGATAAGCGTGCATTTCTAATGCGTCTTTGAGCGCGAAGAAGTGCTGAGAGAGTCTAGAAAAATACTGCAGATTATATGTAGCAATTAGTTCTTCCTAGAAAAGCAGTTAAACCAATTTTATAAGCTTGTAGAATTTAATATTTTAAATAAAAAAAAAACTTCAGAAAAATGAATTACATTTATTTTATATTTTTTATTTGAAAAGTAGTCTTAAATTCATATACATTCAATTCTTAGCGTGGATTGCTTTGTTCTGGGCCACAATGTACATATCTGCAGTTCAGCCTAAAAGTGTGCTACACATCTCTTGCTGTGCACTTCCAGTCTCGACAATGAATGGGGTTCTCATCGTGAGCTTAATAAGATATTTGTTTGAAAATAGCTCAGAGCAAATGGTTTAGCGGTAAATGGCATACAAATATTAAACTTTAATATTTTGTTATGGACAGTTCACACTACCTGGAATTCTATTAAATTTTTTGTCAAACTAATGATTTTTGTAATTTTATCGTGCAATATATTTCATGATTGCAAATAAATATAAGGTTTTTCAATAAGAGCGTTACAAAAGTTTTTTTTAAATAAAATAAAAACGGTTTGGAATATCAATGAAATTCTTCATTTGTGTCAAAGTACATTGGATGCCATTATGTATGGCTACCACGAGCACGCTTGCAGAAGTCCAGAAGCTGAGCTGCTGCAATTCCACTTTCGATATTCGTACGAAGTTCATCAGTCATCGCTAGCTTGTTGGCATAGACCATAGACTTAACGTAGCCCCACAGGAAATAGTTTAATGGCGTCAAATCGCCGGACCGTGGCGGCCAATTGACTGGGCCAACTTTGTTTTCAATAAAACGATTATGGCATTCGCTATGTGGCTTGTGGCACAGTCCTGTTGGAACCACATATTGTCCAAGTCCATATCATCCAATTTGGACCAAAAATATTCGGTAATCATTAACGGTAGCGTGCCGGTCTTGATCATCACGGAAGAAGTGCGGCCCAATGACGACGCCGGCCCATAAATCACACCAAGGTCAAGATCTTTTCGCGAATTTCGCCGCAACGATGTCACAGGCATGAACAACGCTTAAAAGAGACTACTATAGCGGCACTACGGACAATTCTTTGTCTCACTGGCACGGAATCATTTTGTTCTGTGCCTGTGGATTCTAATTTTTCCACTATACACTCAATTGTTGACATCACTATTATTGCGCCCATAAATTGGACGTAGGGCTCTTAAATTTGAGGCTACTGGCTCCGAATTTCGGTAGCAAATTTTAATAATTTCAATTCGCTGTTGGAGCGCATATCTTTCCATGATGAAATGTCAAACATTACTGAACAGAAATGTCAAACGAGCGGGAAAAATATGGCGTTGTTTGCTGTCCCTATTTTTTTTATCGAATTGGTACATTTTTTATCGAAAATGTACTACCGCCCGTGGGTGTCAGATATTTGACATAATTTAGACTCTTATTAGTTCGTGTAAGTAATAAATATAATATATAAAATATCGCAATCCCAAAGACACATAATTAGTATATTTTGGAGGAATATTGTAGTAAGTTAAAATGATATAGAGTATACTTCGTGTTTGTATATCCAAAAGGTTTCTTGTTTCATTGGCAGGCACAGTCAAACCAATAAAAAGAGTTGTAATTTTTATAGCTTTATGAGTTTTTATGAGAAACATAGAGATAAATCTCAAACAAATACTTGCATGTTTCGAAATTAACTTATTTTCAATAACTTTTCTCCAAGGGGTGGCATTTCTGATCGAAATTTCTAACACCAATATAGAGTCATAGAATTTGACATACTGAATTTGGCTATTACTCTATACATAGGTCTAAGCTAATTTTTCATTCTTCTCTAAAATATTTTGTTTCATGAAAATTTTTCTCAAATGTCAAATGAGTAAGGTGGGCATTACTTCTTAGTTAAAATTCCTGATAGAATAACATTGTACAATACTTCTATACGCTTCATTTCTTCAGAAGTAAAAAACACGTATAGTCTTTTCTTTTTCACTCTCGAAATTACTTTCGCGCACCAACTCAATTACCAAACCTAACTGTTACTCTACTTTGTTGTTCCTTGTAATTTCTAATAAGGAAAAAAGATTTTTACTGCCACAACATTTACGGGTTTGCCTTGCATGTACTGCAGTAATATTTGCATGCAATTTACCGTTACACCCATGTTAGCGTTGCACTACGTTATGACAAGAAGGAGAAAAACGAAAAAGGCAAGTCCTCGACATACAAGAAAAGCTTAAACAATTTTTATGTTAAATGTTATATCGAAAACAATTGTGGTTGCAACATGCAATTGACACAAATTCCTGCACCGAACGAGCGTAATAATGCAACTGTCAAATCGAGGGTACTTCAGCCATAAAAAGCGAAAGAAATTGTTTGCAAAAGAAAAGGATTTCAGTGAAAAGGGAAAAGAGAATGAGCTCTGAAAGAAAAAAGTTAAATTTCGCCTATTGGATTAACTGAAACTATCTGACTGTACTTTAAAATTTTCCATTATTTAAGAACCAATAGACTTATTCATAAATAGGCTCGAGACTCACATTTATATGGAACATTTCTCGGCCCTGCTAAATGGTAAAAACAGTGCTGGGTGGCATGAAGAAGAACCCGAATCAGCAATCTACCGCGACAGCATTATAGTTCCACTACTCGTCCAAGGCGAGATGAAAAATTCTTTTGTCAGTATGGCTTGGAAGATCCCATTGCAAATAAACTAAGTGGATCTTACCAGTGCAGCTTCAAATCTGGAAATTCCAGCATATACCAGATTTCCACAACACGTCTAGTCCTGGAAATGACCCAAGACAAACAGATTGACACCCATCACTTTTTTGATGATTTCGAAGCAACAGCACTGACAGGAGCTGCGCTCCATCAAAGTCAGGAAATACCTCTCCGAGTCGTTCGATACCTGACGATTTTTTAGACAGGGTAATTCCTTTCCGTGTGGTTTATTCAAAATAAGGTGATACGCGCAACTAATCTGAGCTGCAGTGTTATTGACTACTTAAAAGTACAATGTTACTGGGGTACGCAGATGATATTGACATCGTCAGCCTCAATAACGGAGCTGTCAGCGCAGCCTTTTCTAGCCTAAAGAAGGAAGCGTAAGAGGTTTGTCTTGTGGGTCTTGGTCTTGTGGCAAGATAAAGCACTTGAAGGACACACCCAAAGATTCCTCGTCTTAGGAACTACTTCGCTCTTGAAAGCTACAAATTTAAAAAAATGAAGAATTTTGCATATCTCGGAACCAGCTTAAGTTTTACAAATAATCTAAACCTGGAGACCAAACACAGAGCAACTCTTGTCACTCGATAGGTAGTTGAGAAGCATATTCCTCTCCCGACGAAAATAATCGCCTCTCAGTATGCCATTATATGGCACCAAAACATGTGCGATGGCGAACCGAGGTGAGAAAGCACTTGGTGTATTCGAGGGAACTGTTCTCCCCAAGTTCTTTGGGGCCATCCGCGTGAGCGATGATGGACAACTGAAGCAAGAACGCAACGCATCTAATGGAGGAACCAAGTGTATAGCGACCTCTCTGAACGGTGAACATATAACTGACGTAACCTTGCAAAAGCTAGATGCAACTGGTGGAGGTTGTGATCTCGGCCGAGAAAAACCAACGGTAATACCACCTAAAAGTATTGTATTTGTATGTAAAGCAGTTCTTGGTTCCTATTCTGTGGCGATTTGGGACCAGATATAATTCGAGACTCGAATTCGTTCTTGAGTAGTTACAGTTAATAATTCCACACCAGCTGGCAAGTTCGACAATTCTTGTGGCGAATGACGGTTTTTATCATAAAACTTCAAAACTTGAGACTCGTTACTCTCGTTTGGGTGATCCATATTTAAAATCATTGCTACAATTTCATTTTTACTGGTATTATTCAACACCTTTAAGCATTTATTCCTAAAGGGGTCAATCGTTGAATTTCCCTATCAAAACAAAAATAAACAAGAGAAGGCGAAAGAAGACAAAGAAAATGAGCATGAAAATGAGAATGTTGCTTATGCAAATGTGCGCAATTCAACAAAAATACTTCGGAACTGTATGGGCGCCCATAAAAATGTCGGAGCAAAAAAGCACGCTTGCATTGGACTCTAACGGGACCAGGTACGCAATGCAGTTGTAATTTAAAAGCGAAAATATTGCAACTCATAAAATTTTATTCGATTTCATGTTTACATGAAAAATTATTATTAAATATGCAAGAATAACCAATGAGCCGAAGTAAACAAGGCGAAAATAATAAGGACAACGCCGCGCGAAAGTATGCAATGAAAATGAGAATGAAAATCGAAAATCACAAATGTTGTTTGCAAACGGAAAGTAAAAAAGGAAAAGCAATGAATGTAATGACAAAGAAAAATATAAAAAATAAAAAATAAAAAAGTGTGGGAAAAAAATAAAAAATATGAGCAAAAATAAAAAAAGATATATACAAAATAAAAGAAAAGAGAGGAAATAAGCTCGCAACTGAAATGAAAATCGTTAACGGTACCAATAGTGTGTGCGCACAGGTGGCGCGCTGGGAAAAGGTGGGTAAACACGAAGAAGGTAAGCGCTAAGTAGGCGTGTGTGGTGTACTGTGGGTGATGGTAGAACAAACGATGATGCGAGTTGGGTGTGAGAGGCAGCGATAGTGACAGTTAGCATAGGCTAGCGGCTGACAAAGGTAAACACCACACCTTTGTCAGCCTGGCATACTTATACTATTATATTTATATGCATATGTACATATGTGCTGCACGAATATAGTTCAACTGCGGCGACATATGGCCAGCACATGGTTGCCCTCATTGTCTATCGAGTAAATTGGCTCGTGTGTTCGTAATGCTTTCTTCTCATTATGCTCTTTATTCTCATTATTTGTTTACGCTGTCTGATTATTCTTATATACTTAGTATTGTTTTCTTATTTTTCGATAAATATTTACGGCCAAGCTATGGCAAATTTGCATATTTGCCAAAGGAGATATACAAAACGATCATTGATATTATGCATATAGTATAGAAGACAAATGGATTTTTGTGTTTTTTTTTATCAAAAAATGTATGCATTATGGCAGCACATATTTTGAGTTATTTAGAAACATTAGAAGTGCCATGAATTTGACTGCAATCATATTTATATATTCATCTCAAACTAAGTTTTCAGGCTTTTGATTGTTACTTTATAATAAAAACAAGTACGATTGGTTTCATTTCTAGCAAACAAAAATTAATTTTTATGTTAAAAACCCTCAGCACCTGAAGGTCTTAAAAAATTATTATTTACCTACAAATCTTTAGGAGGAACTTAATATAGGGTATTCTTTGCATCTTAGACTTCAATTAAAATTTTATTCGGTCAAACGATGGACATATTATATATGTATACATTCACTTCCCTGTATGAATCTATCGGAAGGATGGAAAAGCCAGAATACGAGACTGTAGGAAAGTCCCCGGCATACCATAGTAAGACCCATTTTTTGGCAAAATATGTTTCTTTAATTCAACGTAGTTCCCTTCAAGGCTGGCACACCGATTGCAGCGACCCTCTAACTATTCGATACTATTTTTATTGTACGATTTTATTTTGCTTCAAAATAGATCCCAGTTTCGGCGAGCACCTCTTCATTCGACGAAAGTTTTTAACCAGTGAACATTTTTTAGAGGTCGGAGAAGAGAAAGTAGTCGCTGGGGGCCAGGTTTGGAGAATACGGTTTCTTGATGAAACAACACTTCTTTTTACTTCAAAGCTGGCGATTTTTTCTTTTAGCGGTTAAATAGCGCTATGTAATAGTCGCTGTTGAAGGCCCTTCCTTTTTCGAGGTAGTCAATAAAATCTCCCATAACCTTGCCAGCCGACTATTGTGTTTTTCCACGCTTAGGAGGGGGTTCATTTTGTTCAATCCAGTGGGATGACTGTCGATTGGACTTCCATACGATATGATGGAGTCATGCATCATACACTGTCACATACCGATCTAAAAATCATCAATTTGTCCTTGATGGTAGTCGAAAGAGAGCTCCCCCAAATATTCGTGAATGATGTGATGCACACGTTTAGCTGATATCTTTATAGTGCCTACTATCTCGAATAACTTCTCTTAACGGTCAGACGAAATTGTCTTGTGGACTGTCAACATGGGTGTCATAAGCGATACACAACAGCAATCAAGTCAATCTTTTTTTCCGGTGCTTAGCTGTGGTGGACACTATCAGTAAAATCTGAATTCTGGAAACCGTTATTGCTAGCTGCTCTCTGAAAAAACGGGAGTTCTAATAACTGCTCCAACGGCTGCACAAGCATGGTTACGACAACCTACCTCCAATTAAAATTGTAGTGAAAAGTTCGGCAACGACACTTTCAACATCTAAACGAGCGGATCAAAACTGACTAATGGAGGCCGGAATGTATTGCGTAGAACCACATCTAATCGACCGTTCAAGCAGCCTGAATGCTGCAGTAGTTTCCAAGCAGAAATATTTGCGGTCAGGAAGGCAGCTAATAATGCAGGAAACGACGTCAATAATATCAATATATACTATACGTGGCAAGAAAAACAATAATCTCAAATGTTTTTTCGTCAGAAAATGTCCTTAGATGCAGATATGGCTGCCGGAAAGTAGCTACATAACTATATACTGGGTTCTAGGCTGCAAGGATGTTCCGGAAAATTAAACAGCTAATGAGATTGCCAATTGTACAGTCCGCTCAGCTACCGAACCAGTTCAAGAAATTTGCAAGTCGCTAAAAACGATACACATTGAAAAGCCGAAATGACTGACGGGCGCATCAGGGTAAGAGGAAATGTTTTAGGAGCATGAAGGTTCGCCAAGATCATGTGCCAGGACACGGAAGGAAAATACGCAAGCTTTCCATTTACACGATCTCAAAAAGACTGCAGAACGGTTTTTGGACCCGTAACAGGTCACAACTTACCGGCCGGATATGTGAGCCGTTTGGGCATTAGAAAAGGATAACACATGTGGAAAGTGAAGGAAAGTAGGTCTGAGACAGACGCTGGAATACGTCTTCTCTTTCTGTCGGGCAGACACGGCTTAAGTATCTAGTATCTTCGTAGTTCAATGGACTGAATAAAGTTTCAGAATTAGATATCAAGTCTCCATTAAGAACATCTGTCTTGAACCCCCATCGAAGCTACTTTATTGCTGCTTAAGCAAATAAGCTCAAATATTGGCTGCTGTGCTAGAAATTTTCAAATTTTTCACCTTTTCCTTTTAGCACAAAAATAAACTTCTTACACACTTGTTGTGAGGAGAAACTTAAGTAGCTTCTACTTAACTTTCCACTTTGCATACATAAGCAAATTCTTCGAATAGTGCGACTATTTTAATTAATAATTCTTAACTCCCTGCCAGCCGCTCTGCTTTCAAGATTCCAAGTGCTGAGCATATCATTATGCTTACATATATGTATGAGCCAAGAAAATGAAATGGAAACTCGCAAAGCGCTAATGATGATTAAGTGCGTCTGCAACAAGCAGCATGCAATATGCAACACGAAACTAAACACGTGCACACACCCACACACACCGCAGGTACAGGGTGTGTGAAGCGAGATGTCGATGAAGGAAGCATAATGCAGTAGCTGCCTTACCACCTAGAGAAACTTCTCCTTTTGCAGCGCTCAGCGCATTTTCAAGATTTCATGGGTACACCATGGCGTATGCGTAACTAATGTAATATTATACATACATATGTAGGTGCGTGCATATATTGGTTGCATGGTAAGACCTCAGCGTGTGGCATAACGGAGAAAGTGTTCATGACATTAATTAGCAGCGTGCAGATAGTAAAACGGTACTACTTTGCTTGTGTTTGCACTCGTCTCTGTGCATTTGTTATAATTTAACTTGTTGATGCAAATAAATTTCGCGAAGCAGACACAAGCGGCAAGTTTCTTTCAACTGTTGCACAAACAGAGACGGTTACAATTTTTTTTGTTTTTACATATTTTTTTTTTGGAAAAGCAAGTTTTATGAGTCAGCAAAAAATGACAGCCGATGACACTTTCTTTTAAAAAATAAGAAGACTTCTGAGTATGAAATTTTGAAGAAATTTAAGCATAAATGCTCTATGTGTATTTAGTTAAGAACTTCACTGCTTAATATTTAGCTATCATTGCATAAGTTTCAATTTATTACTTAATATGAATTTCAGTCAAATTTTCACGTATACGCCATGTAGCACCCAACCAATTTGTTTCTTTTGTTAAATGAGGGCATTATTTCTTCAGTATTATTTTGAAATTAACTAGTTTTACATTTGCTTACTAGCTGCAAATATTCTAGAGACTAATAGACGTATCACCTGCCACATCTTATGAGAAGTTGCAACTTCATTCAACACATTGATTGCTTTGAGAATTAGTTGTCATGCAATTAAGTACGTGTTTCAGACACAACGCCTGCTGAGTGCATAGTAATATGTATGTATATAGTAAGATTAAAAATATGTTTTGGTAATTGTGGGGTAGTTGTCTCTGTGCAACTTGTAAAGGATTTTCGTAATATTTTGAAATATTTTGCAGAACTATAAGGAGTTACCAGAAATCAAAAGCTTCATACTGGAAAAGCTTTAGTAAGAGAACTCTCAAGTATATAAAGATGTTTAGGTTTTAGAATATTTATTGACGTACAAACAACTAATCTATCATGCCCAGAAAGTTACTAACTTTCAAAAAGTAATCTACCACTAGTTTAAAGGTAACGGAAAACGTTTGGTTTGTTCTATCTAGCCACAATATTTGATATCAAAAATTTTTTAATTCTGTGAGCGACAAGAACTTCAGCACTTTTTCACTCCATATTCCATTTACATGCACAACTTTCAGATTATTTACATGAAATTAACGACAAAACGGGTAGAAACTGTATCTGAACATGATGGCGCCATGAACCCGTTATATTATTAGTTAAGTCTAGCAAAGCCTACTATGTAAATAAGGAAAAATATCTTATGTTGATTTTGATCGATCACTTTGTATGGCAACTACTGATCAAAACAATTTGTTCGACAATTGTACCGTAGTCTTGGAACAAATCCACGCATCATTACGAAAATATAGCGGGTAATCCAAGTATAGGTAGTTTTTTCAATAACCTCTTCATGTCAAGTTGTCATTTCATTGACCGAATACACCACGTCCAGCACGCGTGAAGAAAATATAGCAGCCGTAGCTGAAAGAGTACACGAAGAACCTAGAGAGTCAGCAACGCGGACTTGGCGCATTTTACGTAGATATCTTAAATCGAAAGCGTACGAAATACAGTTTGCGTAAGAACTGAAGCCGCTCGACCATCCAAAGCCCCTTGGCTTCGCTCCATGGGCTCTTGAAATGTTCCAAAAAGATCCGACGTTTTCGAGCTAAATTTTGTTTAGCGATGAGGCCCATTTCTAATTCAATTGTATTTGTAAATAAGCATAATTGGCAAATTTGAAACGAAGAGTAACCTAAAGAGCTGCCATTTCATCCAGAAAAAATAACGGTTTGGGGTGGTTTGTATGCCGGTGGAATCATCGTTCCATATTTCTTCTAAAATGATGCCGATGAGAACGTAACCGTCAATGGTGACCTTTATTGCGCCGTGATAACTATTTGATGACTGAAATTGAAGCTCGTGATCTCGGCAAACTTCAGCAGAACGGCGCTACTTCACACACATTGCATCAATCAATGGCTTTATTGAAAGAGCACTTTGGTGATCAGATAATTTTACGTTTTGGGACGGCCGATTGGCCACCAAGCTCTTGTGATATCACACTCTTACACATTTTTCTTTGGGGATATAAAAAATGTAAAGTTTATGTGGACAATCCCGCTTCAATTCAGGCCTTGGAGCAAAACATTACGCTTGTCATTCGCCAGTTAGCAGTCCAAATGCTCGAACGAGACATGGAAAATTGGACCCAACGGATGGACCATCTGAGACGTAGCCGTGACCAACATAAAAAATAAATGCCAAAGAATGTTCTTTCAAATAGTAATAAACATTCCCCATTAAATATGAAGTATTTGTGTTTTTCTTTAAAAAAGTAGGGAACCTCGAAATGGATCACCAAATATACTTTGCATTTGGTTAAAGATTTGGGTATATATTTTCTTTTCTGAGCTATTTGTTCATATTGTTTTTTAAGCTACCTCTTTATCTTCCCTGGCGAGAGCGGTTTTATCTCTGCCTCCTACTTTTTGGTTGTTGAAACTGTTCTTTTTATCGGGAGCTCAAATTATAGTTTAGTGGTGTTGACCTACGAGTGATCTTAAAATCCTCCTACAGGTTTTGAATATATAGTAGCTTTCTGTATCCTCCCGTAGTTTCTCAGTGGAGTTCCAAGATGCCAGCTAAGTTTTGTATAAAGTAAATGATGTATATCACTACTCCGCAAATCATTTTGAATCCGTCGGTATAGATTGAGATCGGATTCTGCCTATTAAATAGCTTCTCTATTCATCTCTAAATGATATTTTCATCTCTCATCTATTTGGATCCGTTTTGAAATGGTTTAGAATATTGCTATGTTCATAAATTTTCCGCCTCCAACTAACTATCTCCTTAAATCGAAGAGAATAAGAATCTTGAACGTAATACGCCATATAACTTTCTTAATTCTCAATATTAATTTTTCAGCTCAGCCTGGAATCGGGTTTTAACGTCAAGAAATATTTACGAATTATTAAGAGATCAATAAAAAATAATATTAGATGACGGCGATAGTCAAGCGATTCATAAAACCCAAGTAATATTCTTTGAATGGTTCTGTTCCGATGGATGTTCTCTTCATAGGCCTATAATATCTAGGGGATCAGCTTTAAAATCAGCTGTGCCGTAAATCACATGAACTTAACTTTTATCCTTAGAATAGTTCCTCAAATCGCCTGCCACCGAGGAAATATGATAAGAGAGCTTAGAAAACATAGTATCTCTGAGAGTAAGTCGAGTCAATGATTTTTACTGTCATTACTTAACACGGAACATCTAGCATATTATTCATTAAAGCCCATTCCTTCCACATTTGTATGACATTAATTGGTGACTGATTTTCACCAAACAACCCATTTATTAGTTTCGCAAAACACATCAAACCACTTTTCTTCTCAATTCAAAAAATTTAAAATTCTCTGATTTTTTCTTGCCTTTAACTTAAAAAACCACAGAAAGGTGGTCCCTCCTACTCCACAACGTGTCCACGGATACTTAACTTAATTGACTGACAATGGTCGGAATCTGTCAAATTATGTTGGACAACCCTTTTATTTCGGTTTTATTTCGGTGTGTGGCAAGACTCCCTCGCCACAAGTCGATAAGCGAAGGCGATCAAGCGCAGCGTCACAGTACTTTGTGGACTTTGGATGTGCAACCACAAACTTTGACTGGTGGGTGTAGCACATTTCACCTTTTTTGCACTATTTCACTTCCATTTTCGCATTCCCTTTGATTTACTCGTAAGTGCCTTATTAATACTCTCGCTTGTTGGTACTTCATTTCTATGCTTGAATACTTTACGGCTTTAACTCTCATCTAAATTATATTTTTTTCTAATATTACTAGAGAACTTTTTGTATATTTTTTTACATTCAATTTCAGTTTCCTCTTTACAGTTACAGCAAAATGTCTTCTTATAACCTTTCCTTTCACCCTCTGCGCCTTTGCCCGCCGCTAACCCTGCTAATTTGTAAACTTTTGGTGTTTTTCACTTTGTTCTGTCGTGCATAAACAGCCATTCGATGCGCCCAGTCCCTCGGCTTGTGGCAGCTCAACTCTTGCCACAATTCTGCTCGGTTACCTTTTTACCGGGTCACGCGGAGCGTCAAAAGTTTGTTTGACCCCTATAATTTTGTAGGTTCAATGCGTTTGGCTTCTACCAACTAATTGTTGTTGTTGTTTATGCGATATCAGCGCCGTTTCGGTCTGGCACTTTGTCGTTTATTGACACTCTTGATTAATTATAAATGAGTTTGTTAATACCGTTAGAGCGCATTGTTGCTGTTGCTTTGAAGTAACAGAAATATACGACGAGTGGCGAGTTACGTTTTGCGGATCGAAATACCTTACAGTTATTTATTTAATGCTAATTATTTTATCGTTTTCAAGGCGGTGATGACAGATTAAAGGTTTTGAGGGATCAGAGAGTATTCTCATGGCTGTTACTTCATGTTGGACAAGCCTTAAGAGAAATAGATTTGATAGTTTTCGAGAAAAATTTTCAGTTTACGTATACTAAATGCCTCTTCAGTATTGTTACAGTTATTTATGTAGAAATTGTTTGGCAATTCATCATGAGAAGACTTAGGTATGGACGAAAATTCAAGTTTTGTAAAGCATGTCTTTCACGCGCTTTACCCAACTTATGGTCAAAATAATTGGACTACTGAGCGTACTATTCGCAGCATCATCACCCATCTTGAGAGCCGTCGTTCATTACTGGATAATACTCGACTGAAATATAGCAGAATATAGCAGACGTAGCAGAGAGTGTACACGAAGAACGTGGAGAATCGATTCGGCGCCGTTCACAGTAACTCGAACTGACGTATGGAATGACTTGGCGCATTTTACGTCGAGATCTTAAATTGAAAGCGCAAAAAACACAGCTTGTGCTAGAGCTATGGACTCTTGAAATATTCCAAGAAGGTCCGACGTTTTCGAGCTAAATTTTGTTCAGCGATGAGGCCCATTTCTGATTCAATTGTATACGTAAATAAGCTAAGTTGCCGCATTTGGAATGAAGGGAAAACTGAAGAGGTTTGGTGTGGTTTGTGGACCGGTGAAATCTTCGGTCCATATATCTTCAAAAATGATGGCGATGAAAACGTAACCGTCAATGGCGACCGTTATCGCGCCGTGATAACCTTCGATTTGATGCTTGCTCGTGATCTCGGCAACATTTGTTTTCATCAAGACTGTGTTCCCATACATGTCATAAATCAACGGATTTATTGAGAAAACACTGCGGCGAGTAGATAATTTTATGATTTCGGGCCGTTCGATTTGCCATCAAGTTCGTGTGATATCACGGTTAGACTTCTCCCTATGGGGATATGTAAAGTCTAAAGTCGGACAATCCCGCTTCGTTTCCGCCCTTGGATCGAAACATCACGCATGTCATTCGCCAGTTACCAGTCGAACTGCTCGAACAAGTTATCGAAAATTGAACACAAGGGATGGAGCATCTGCCAAAGAATGTTCTCTTGAATAATAATAAACATTCCCCATTAAATTTGAAGTTTCTGTGTTTTTTCTTTAAAAAAGTATTGAACCTCGAAATTAATCGTCTTTTGTTATCCTCTGCTTTCACAAAAACACAAAAAATAAATATATATATATATATAGTTTAATATTATGGCCAAGAGTTTAGCTTTATTATAAAGATAAAGGTTTGTCGTTTTGTTTTTCTACTGATTTGTGGCAACTGACCAATTGAATAAACTGCAGCCGATAGGGACAATTCTCAACTACCTTGTGTAGCAATTGGGTCGTTGGCCATCAATAACGTGCCGAATATTTCTTTGCAAGTCGTCCATCGTGTCGGGCTTATCCGCATAGACATAGGCTTCACATAACTCCACAAAAAATTCCGTTAACCGTATGGCATCTTGCAATGGTCGTCTACATTAACATCCTAAAATTCAGGACTAAATTGACTTTTGCATTATGGCCAACTTAATTGTTGGAAAAATATGGAGCAATGTTTCCTTCCGCCAATAGATCACGCCAAACAGTGATTTTTTGAGGATGTAACAGCTTCTTAACGATGGCTTGCGGATTGTCATCACTCCAAATGCAACAATTCTTTAATAACTTACCCATTTAATCAAAAGAGAGCTTCAGCGCTGACAAAGTTTATTTGTGAAAATCTGGATCGTTGAGTTCGTTTTGGGCTCATTTACAGAACGTGCGGGCCGCTTGATGTCCGTTCGGTTTCCATTCTATAAATGAAGACCATTGCCTAAAATCTTCCATAAATTGGATGGCACAGCTCTAATTGCGAGCAATGGCGGACGAACTTATTTGGATTTTCTTGGATATTCTGCATCACAGTTGCAATAAAGTCTTCTGTGCGCACTGTTACTGTGTCCACGATAATAAACATGTAATGAAACCTATCCATGGTTTGCTCGAATCCTCTGCATGGCAGTTGTGCAGACCGATTATTTAACGAACCGAAACCTTATTTTTGTATAAATTTCCATGATTTACTAACGTTGCTCCGGAGTAAGTCTTTTCGTTATGAAATTACAAACCAATCTAAGTAAAAATCTAGTAACAGCTGCCAAAAAGACCAACCCGGAAAAAATTATGCTACCGTTATGAGAAATCGCATTAAATTTGTGGCTGATTGCTTCGCCTAGTACAGTTTTGAATTATATAGTTTAGTGTATTTGCTCTAATTTCTTATAAAGTACCTATTGATTTTGTTCCGTCTAATAAAAATATTTTTCTTGACATAATGTACATATATCGCTACGATTTTTCATATCTCGTAATCATTTCACTGACTATTGTGTATTATGTAATATTTACATACTATATCGGTTAATGTTGGAGCAATAACAATTTTGGACTATATCAATTCATAACTTCTCTTAGACTCCTTAAACCAAATATGTTAATCTTTCGAGTTGACATTTAACGATTTGCATATGTTTAGGTGAACTAATGTTGGAATATTTCACTTGACATAATATGCTTTAATACCAAAAATGGTTAAAATGAGATAATGGCTTTTTTAATCGCCCTACTGATTTCTATTACTGATTTTCACTTAACTGAAGACATTTCAGATACTGAGTAAGGTATAACGATGAGGCTTTGTGATTGTATACCAATAATACTAACTACTCGGAATCTCTAAACTTATTTATGAAAGCTTGGATGTATTTTAAAGACCACTTTCAATCCAAAAAATTTAATATTTTGTCTTAAAGGGAAAGTAATGCGTCATTTGACTTAAACAAAGCTATTCAATACTTCATATTTTCTGTTATTTGGAAGTATTTAAACTTTCGTTCTCATTCAGAAATTCAGTCAATTCTTTTCTCTTTTATTATTATATACAAGAAGATACTGAGGGTCTGTTAACTTTTTCTATTGCAGATGAAATTTGCCGACTTCGACTAACCTCGATATCATTTGATGCTTAATAATACAAAATTTTTCAATTACAGGTAAGTTCAAGTCACAAAATTACCAAAAAGTGAATTAGCATAACAGAAACAAATATTTTATTTTTTGATTTTTATATTTTTCATAGAATTTAAAAATAGTACTTTCATCAGGCCACCGCTGTAATTGAGAATATGTGGGAACAGTTTGATTTGAGCATAAAATTAAATGCACTCGAATAACGGGCGTTGAGTGCACAGTTAACATATCTTATTTCAAATTGTTAATAATGTGCATGAATAATACTCTTATGCCGAGAGAAAGAGTGAGAGAAGAAAAAGAGTGTTGTCGGCTAATGTTAGAATTAACCGGTGGAGACTTTACTATGGGATCAGAGTGAACAGCTGTTGTTTACAGGGCAGTTGACACTGGTGAAAATATTAGGGCAAGCTGAATGAGGTGAGAATGAAGTTAGCAAATTTGTTGAGAGACTAGCATCTATTATGGACTGACTTAAGTAACTGACTGGTAAATTGAAAGACCGTGAGGTTTGGAAATTAAATGGACGAATTTTAAGCTCAAGTCGGCTGACATGGCTTTGGTATAATAATTTTCAAATATATACTGCCTTTAAAAACTAAAAAGCGTGATTTATATGACAAAACAATATTTATAGGAAGCAGAAGATGCTAACTTTAAGGGGCTATACCAGTGTGACGCATGAAAAATTAGGCGATTTTCGTGAATTTTTTTGAAAGAAAGTACTAGATTGAATGCTTCGACGTTCTATGGACGTAATATGCAAAGTATATTTTTAGATATATTAAAATTTTTTCTTTTACAAAAATTTTGAAAAATAACGTCTGTGTGTCTGTATGTGCTGTCTGTGGAAGTGCCGAAAAAAAAGTGCCTCAACTGCTGGCATGATTCCGTTCGAATGAGTAGCTGAAACAAAAAAATTCAAAATGTTTATTAAACTTAAATATATTTTCTATACAATGAACAATGAACCATCTTTGAAAAATATCAAAAATTAAGAAAATGGTGTAATTTTGAAAAAAAAAAATCGTTTTTTTACAGAAAAAAGGGTCGTTTTTTTAATGCCAAATTAACAATTTTCAACCAATCAAAAAGATCGTAGTCTATTTTATAGCAAATGTATTCAGCTATACCCAGTTTTCAGTCGGTCGGTCAATTTCTCGTTGAGTTATAATGTCAGCAATTTTGAAAAATGTCGTTTCGAGGCTAACGCGTTCAAAGTTTCACTTATATATGTTTGCACCTCTGAGCGGTCGCTATTTAGAACGCCGCCATTCTAAAACTATTTAAGATACGACCTTATCGATTTCACAGGATATTTTTGAATATATAAACTATCGAAAAAGCAAAAAAAAAACTATTTTTTCAAAGTGTCACACTGGTATAGCCCTTTAATAGGTATCTTAGAAATCTGCTTAAACTAACACAAATTACAGATACAATATTCATCCAAAATGCGCTATTCGACGGTGTATGACTGATTTACCCTGAAGTTTCAAAAGTTTTATTGTTTGCTATTCAACGTCCATTTGAATATTAAAAAATAAATAAATTTTATTCCAGAGAAACATAAATTATGTATGTTTATACATTACACAATTTTCTGGCGTGTAGAGTTCGCAGTAATATTATTCAAAAATAATTTACGAAAAGTGTGAAAGTGTGTATTTCGATGAATTCAAAATTTTTTAACTCATACAGTAAATAACTGATCCATTATTTAAAAAATGAAATTCCTAAGGCTTGGATAGAAACTTTTAGCCGTTATAACATAAACTAACAAAACCCGTTAGGGAGAGTATTAAGATGTTATATTTCTCTTAGTATCAATACCATAAACTCTTTAACAACTAAGAGATTCGGTATAGTCTTAGAAAGAGTAACTCAATGTTAGAATTTTACAACAGAGCGGAAGAGAATTGCCATGTTTTATAAATGAATACGCTTTAGCGTTCATAGGTGTCGCTTCATATGCAGGAAAAGTCAACGGTAAATTCAAATAATAACGGTACATTGACGAACAATGGGTAAAATTCGAATAAAAATTAATGAATCATAATTCCAATCATAATTTCTGAATAATTTCTTCGTTGCAGTGATGCCTTGGATAAAAATCTACGCCAAATTTCGAGACGACGCCTTGTCAAATAAAAAAAATTTTCGAGGACTTGAGGTTGATAGTCCGGTTTATGTGGCAGCTAAATGTTGGTTGTCTGATCCGAACAGTCGCTGCGGCGAGGAGGAAGAAAGGAGGCATTAGAAAAGCGGATCCGACAAATGAGTAGATTCTTGGGCAGAATTTCAAATCGATAACTTAAACACTGAGGAACGAGTTCACATATACACAGGCGGACAAGGCTAAGCCAACACAACTCGTCACGCTGATCATTTTTATACATACATACATACTTTATATGATCTCCGTCGTTTTTTTTTTTGGTGTCACAAACTTCGTGGCTAACTTTCCTCTTCAGAGTATATTTACAGCAGAAAGTAGCTGAAGCTGCACTTCATAAATGGTCATTTCTTTAAGCTTAGCGAGTTGCTAAGGTGTTATTTTCATAAACTTTCGTTCTGTAGGCAAACGCTTTGTCTCTGTAATGCTAATAAAAGAAAGAGTAACGCTCTTCCTTAAGGCAGGCTCTCACGCTCTTCAAACACTACGCTAACGGTATTTAACTGTAAATACTCTCACCTCTCCCCATCTTAAAGAGTATTTCTGCACAAACTGTTACTCGTTACTTTTATACTTATGTCTGCTCGGAAGCGTGGTGAATTTGGCTGCATGATAAGTCCGTTGCACAAAAGAAGCCATTTAGTAGCAGCACTTGAACTTCCGCAAGTGACACAAACATACGATTACCGCATACTTCCTGTGTGAGCGCAGAGGTGTGGTGAGTAGGTGAACAAGTCGTGGTCGGTCGGTAATTCACTACGGCTGTGAACTCAGTACATATAAATAAATATAAATATGTTGGCTTTTGTCGTTTAAGCGCTGCCTCGACGGAGCGCTTGGCGTCGGCTGCAATAATAAAGCTCAGTAGTTTTTTCTGGAATAAAACTGCTTAGAAAAATTCAGCGTTTCAGCAAATTATTTTTATTTTATTTGTATGCAATATCAGGCAGAGCATGCGGTGCAGTTTAGCGTTGCTGCTGATGACAATAGCGCCAGCTGCAGACTTTTACGCCAGCTACGCGCGCTCGTGGCGCCACATTGGCGGCGACGACACGACAATATAAACGGCGGCGCTTCGGGCCATCTTAGCCAATGGGCAACGAATTGCGAACGCTGGTTAGCTTTGAGCTAAGCGGCAGTAAACACTACAAGCGCCGCTTGCTACAGCGCTGCATCGAAGCTTGCAGATGAGCGCGTTCCACTTTGGTGGGACGCGCGCGCGCTCAATTTCTTAGCTTACTGAGATTTATCAATAGCATTGAGAGCGTCGTTGTTTGCAGCATTGCAGCGCGCATAGCGGTGAGTGCAGAGTGCAGTTTGCGAGCGCCGCTTCCGTGTACGTCTGCAGTTTGCTAAAGCGGTGTGGTTGGCTGTGCGCCGCTGGCTGCAATTGTGCATGCAACTATTCTAGTTTGCCATATGCGTAGCGTGTAAATATCTAGTTTGTTGTTTTTGCTTTATTTTTTTGTGCTGCCACACGCTGTTGTCTACTGTCTAGCTGTTTTGTTTTTGCTTTGCGATTGCTGCACAATCGGCATGCTATTCAATCGGCGCTGCTGCTGCAACAAAATAGTTGCATCGTTGCGTTCTTGCCATTCTGGCCATGTTTTTTAGCCAACAGCCGCTACCAAACGCTTCAGTCTATAAGCGACAACGTGTACGAGCGGTCGCGGTCTTATTCTTTTGCCCGCTAATAACTAACCAATACTCAGAAAGTAACCAAGCATAGCGCCACTGATAATCTAGTCGCCTAGCATAAACGCAGCTTTTTGAATAAACGCATGCAGTAAAAAATTTTTTCCGAGCGATTTCCGCGCGCTTAATTTAAAACGTATACTGGCATATATTTGCGCTTAGATTAAACGTATTTCAAGCGTCGCGACAGAATTTTCATGCAAGGCGACTCAACGCGTTTCAAGCGATAGTTCAGGCGGTTGCATATTTTTATTCTTGAAAAGTGGTGTTAACAATATTGAGCTGCTTGACCGGGCGCGTGCTGTATTCCCTAGCCGCGTTGCTTAGTATCTAAATGCGAAAGTGTTGCGCTTAGCCAACCGCTTTCATCGTGAGCGCATAAACGCGCTTTGCATAAATGGCAAACCAGTGGGTTAGCACATAAGCGCGCGTATTTGAAAACAACTTTGATAAGCAAAAATAATAAAAACCACAACAAACAAACAAATTTAACCAAAACGCTAGCCATACGCCGCCTAGCAGCCGCTTCCCTACTTCCACCGCTTAATAGCTACAGTCAGACCATATTGCAAGTGTCGGAAAAGCGCTCAGCCAGCTATTTCCTCACGCTGCTTGCGAGCGGAAGCTGTAAATTCTATTACGATTTTGTCATTATTGTTTTTTGACTTTTGACTTGAAAATCGCGTAGCCTACAGCGCGCTCCACTTCTGTCTAGCTCTGTGCGCGTTTGTCGTTTTGTAAACGCGTTGCTCATTGCTGGCCGCTTCAGGTTTTTTGAACGCGTACAACCCGACAAATATTTATTAAATATTAAAGAGTGCACGCAATAACTAAAAACTAAAACTTAAATAAAAAATAAAATAACAACAAAAGCAATTTTGTGTTCAAGTGCTTGAGTGAAATCAACTAATCAACTTTTGGCAGATTTATTCAGCTGTTACAAACTGTTGTTGCAGATTGACGCTTGAGTGCTCGACAGCGCGTCAAAGTGTTGTTGAAAGTGAAGGTTGTTGAATTTGCCAAATATTTTAATTGCTCTCTAAAGCACCGTTGTTTCTTTTTTTGTAACATACAACATTTTTCAAAACTTCCTCTTGGGATTCAAGAATTTATATTATTTATGACAATTTAGTAAAAAAAAAAGCAACGAACTTTAGAAAATAAAATCAGTTTTTTAATTTGCTAGTTCTCAATTTTTTTTACAAATTTTTATTTAAAGAGTTCTAAGTATTGAAAAAAAACTTTAAATTTGATAATTTTCATTTGTTTTACATTTTCGCATAAAAGTCACATACTATTGAAGTAAAATATATAAAAGTTAAGGTTGATATTTGCAATTTTTTTATGTCTCCTATTATGTTTTTATAATTTTTTCTCTTTAGGTTTATATTATTTCCTTATATCTTTTAATACAGTGTGCTTTAAAATCTTTACTTCACTGAAGACAAATATCCATTGTATCTAACAGAGCTTTGAGGGATTCAACATTTGCTTCCTAAAATAATTTTTTCAGTGTATTAAACTTTGCCAATTTTCTATCAAGTTGGAGAATGTCTTAGGAAAACAATTAAAGAAAACAAAAAAGAAGCAAAACAAATTTAATTAATTTATTGTTTGTATGCAGGAACATTTTAGCTCTTTTTTGAACAGCATATTTAAAAAATATATTACCAACAAATTTTAATTTTATTTAATTTTTATTTTTTTTATTTAATTTTATGGCAGCACATCATATTTTTTTGCATAGAATTAGTTGAACAACAAATTTTTCACTAAAGCCAATTTAACAAATAATTATTAAATTAAAGAAAATATTAACATATTAAGGAAATTATTCAATTAAATTCATTACATTATAATATTTAAAATTTTATTTGTATTTTAACATAATTATTTTGTGTAAAAATATTAATATTCTAAAAAAATATCCGATTATTTTTAAACATTTTTATAATTATATTTTGTCTTTGAAAATTTTTCTTTCTGAGTTATTTTGTTAATATTTTTAATAAAGTTATAAAAAAAATTTTATATTTGTAATAAAAAAATATATTTTATTTGAAAAAAAAGAATTTATTAGACCATTTTCCAGAGTTTTATTTTTTATTAATTTTTTTATGCAAAATATAATATTCGGAAATGTTAATAAAATAATAATATTTCTTAAAAAAGTTAAATGGAAAACTGTTGCTTAAAAATTTGGCGGCCATAATACTGCGAAAAAAGTCTTTAATAATTTTTAAAAAATAAATTAAAAAAAAAATATGTATATAATTTAATATATTATAATAATAACTATTATTATTTTAAACAACAAATTTTATAAAAAACAATAAAATAGATTGAATTATTTTAATTAATTATAATATTAAATATTTGCTAAATTAATTTTACTAAATTACTAAAATATATATTAATTTTTTTTGTTTATTTATAAAAATAATTTTAATTTTTTAAGAATTTTATAAATTGTATAATTAATTATACTAAATTATTATTTATTATTAAATTTATTATTATATATTATTTTTTTTTATTACTAATTTAGTTAAGTTATTAATATATATTTTAAAAAATAAACAAAAAAATAAAATTTTACATTTAACTTAATAAAAAACTCAAGGAAACTTTTCAAGTCAAAAAAATATATTTTTATTACTTTTTATTTATATCTTATTTATTTCAAAACTATCTAAACTTATTTTTTAACATTTTTATCATTTATTACTAATGGCTTTATATGTAAAATTAAATTTTTTTATAATAATTTTTTTTTTTTTATTTTTTATAGCAAAATTTGTACAGCAATATTATTTTCATCCAATTTTAAGTAACCAAATGTAAATGTCGTAAATATATTTATTTCTTGCTTTTTTAAAGTATTTATTAAATTTTGAGTAAGATTATTTAGTTATTTAAATGTGTTTATTAGGGTGGATCAAAAAGACGATTTTTTCGATTGGTTCGCTGATAAATAAGTTCTTAGGCTCTGAAAGTATGCTATTATTTGGTTAAATTATCAGATGTAGTAATTCAACTCGCGCTTACAATTACTTGAAAAAATATATCGTTATACATATATAAAAGATATTGGCGGTTAAACTTTGACTATTCTAAGACAATTTTATTTTATGAATTTTGTTTCTCAATAAAAAAAAGTCTGAACAAAACTTGTGACCAGTTAACATAAAATAAACCAACGAACCATTGGTTTTGCTTAGTATAGTCTGGCTACTCTATAAGATGATATGGTTTTTTGTGTTTAAGTCTTTCTTTCCATCAACTTTGAGTGACGAGTGCTGAGGCTTCAGTGTTCACCTGGTCAAAATCTTTCCATATGAGACTTTGCATATTTGTCGATTGATGCGGCAACTGCGTCGATTCTGCGAGCGCGTTCAAGATCGTGACTGCGAACATACCAAAGCGCATTGAGCGCGCATCTTAAAGTTTTGTTTTGGAATCGTTGGCTTTGTATAACAGTGCTAGTGCTTGGGTATCACTAAAGTTGCATCCCATAAGTTCAACCTGAACACCTGCTTGTAAGCAAGTATTTTGTTATATGTGGATAGGCGGAGTTTCTACCCAGTAGCCAATACATGTTTCTGAATTTTATTTCTAATTCTTCTTTTTTCTTTTTGACATGTGCACTCCATTTACGTAACCAGGGTCTTGCCAAGGTATTTCCCAGTAATGTGATATGGTATCTGCACACCGTTTATGGTTTATGCAATATTGCAATTGATTCAGTCTGTTTTTCCGACAGACAAAACCGTAGTATCACCTGCAAATAATGCTGTAATATAATTGTTATCGTGTGGTAGATCGCACGTAAAAATTAGGTAAAGGATGGGTTCTAACTCATTACCTAGAAGAACACCAGCTTTTATTTCCTTTAAATCAGAATAATTCAAAAAAAAAAAAAAACGGTTCACTAGATATGATTTTAAGATATTGTAAAATTCTCTTGGCAAACGCATCTTAGTTTTGTTTAGGAGTCCGCTATGGCAAAACTGATATTTGGTATTGATATGAGTTCAATAGAAAAATTGTTAAAATGTTTCCTTTAGGAAAATGAAAACGATTTGTACAAGTTTTTTGCTTTCATTTTTTTCTTATTTATAATTTTAATATTATTTTAAAATGTAAAATAACAGAACATCACTTTTCATAAGTTTACAAGTGAAGGAAAAACGATATAATAGAAATAACTCATATTGAAACTAATTGTGTGCTTTGGTTATAAAATCGTTATATATTGGATATATTGGTCAGCGGAAGTTTAACAGTTTATGATACATACATACATGTATTATGATGTAGTGAAGATTTTTTGATGATACCTTGTTTTGCATTTTAAGTGACGATTCATACATACATATATTGTATTTTAATTATTTATTTTATTTTATTTATAATTTACTTTTTGAAAAATTTAAATTCATTTTTATTTATTTTATATATTTGCAATTAAATAAAAAAATTTAAAAAATTAAAATAAAATAGTAAATCAATATTAAATTCGATATACTATATTTAGTTGAGATTTTTTTTTAAATTTTATGTACTACAATGGAATATTTTGAAACTCTACTAAAACTGATTTGAAATAAAGTTTTCTTAAAAGAAGTGTTAATATGGCGTATGAAATATTTTAAAAGATAAATATAATTTTTTAATGCATCAACAACACTAAAAAATGAAAATTTATTAAACTTGAAAAAACGGCAATTATATAAATTTAAAACGCAATCTAAAATTTTGTTATTTATTATTTATTTATAAAATACATTGTAGGCTAAGATATAAAGCCAGATTATTATAAATAATAGTATTTTTATATATTAATTTTTTATATAATTTTTATTATACTTTTACCATATGAAAATTCAATTTTATTAATTATTATTTTCAATATAGTTTTTTAAATATTTTCAATTTTTTAAAAATTTTTTTTTATGTTATTTATGTTCAGTTGTCAATTTATTTACTTCTTCGTTTATTTTTATCTACTTAAAATTTTTTTCAGACAGTTTCTGCTTAAAATAAATAATTCAAAAATTACCAAAAAAAAAATAAATAAATGAATTAATTAACTAACGCCATCCAGCTCTTCATAAAAGTATTTACAGCTGCACTCACTTCATCAATTCGGTATTAGCTAAGCGCAATAAATGCCGGTGACCCAAGTAGGATGGGGGGTAAATTTGCAACGAAGTACATGTGTTCGAGGCAAATTACGAAAAGAAAATCCACAAAACAAAAATTTAATTGAGTGTTGCGCCACATTAGCAGCATTCGCAGACGCAGCAACAGCTGTGGCTCCAACAACAACCACAAATAAAACAACAACATGCAATTAGCCAAAATTACCGTCAATAAAGACAAATGCACTGTAATTAAGTAAAAGTTGTGGTGCTGAAGTGGGCTTTCTTCACTCTCTCTCTCTCGCGCTCTCTCCCTTTTTCTGCTTCTTGCATTAGCTCAACGGAGTGGCACATTTTCTTAAATGCTTACATAAGCAGAAATTAAATTAAAAAAACTGATTGCATTTTTATACTCTTGCATCATGTTGCTACAGAGTATAATAGTTTGCTCACCCAACGGTTGCCCGTATCACTTAAAACAAATCGAGAAAGATAAATGATCAGGATGATGGGACGAGTTGAAATTCCGGTTACTGTCTGTCTGTCCGTCCGTCTTTGCAAGTTGTAACTTGAGTAAAAATTGAGATATGTTGAATAAACTGGGAATGCGCGTTTCTTGGAAAAAAAATTGAGTTCGTAGATGGGCGCGATCGGACCACTGCCACGCCAACTAATCGCCATTAACCGAAAACAAATAAAGTGCAGACAACCTCGCCCACTCCCCATGTCGCTACTGTTCAGAACTACTAAACTAACTACGAGATGGACATTAAATTTTACCCCGAGGTGGCATGAGCGGACGCTATTAGAGCGTTTCAAAATTGGACAATGGGCGTGGAACCGACCACTATTAGGTAAAGTCACATATCTCAGTAACCCCTCAACTGATTTTAACCAAATTTGGGAGGATTGCCAAATTTTACGTTACAGTGTAAAAATAGATGACATCGGAAAGCAGCCCGCTTACTTTTTATTTAACACAATTCTAAATTCCATCTGATTCTTTCCATTCGAGTATACAAATCAAGAATAAATTAATGTAACTGAATAAAGCTTTGCCCGAATAATGCCAAAAATTTTTCAAATCCAAAGAAAACTGTTCAAACCCCTAGGTACCGAATATGTGGACCCCAGTATCTACAATTGACTTCTGATCGAAAATATTGGTAGTAGTATGTCTGTGTGCTACAAATGCGTTGAATCGGGTCAGTACTTTCCTTAGCCTATAACTTACTATAAAGATTTTCGAATTACCGGGTCACATTATACCGCATATAATTTTTGTGCTTACAATGAATGGATGGATTCAATCCTTGGAAGTTGCAAGGGTATAAAAAGTGTTCGGTTATACCCTAACTTGGCTCTTCCTAACTTGTTTTGCATAAAATCATGTTGATTAAAGGGTGTGCAGTTCAATTTGTGAAGGAAATGCGGGGGATTTATTATTGAGAAAAATATTTTCTAAAACAAAAAATCGAAATTCACAGTTTTTAGATTTTTTTCAACAACCTTTAGAGCTAATATTTTTATTCATTTCGTATTATCGTTATTCGATCTGGTGCCATCTATCGCAATTTCTTTTTTGGTAGTCTGGTTCACCTTCTTGTGATAATGCTTGAATATTGCCTAAATCGGAGAGTATATAGTTTTTACTTCTTATGTGACTCTTGCGCCGTCTATCGGGGTTATAATGTGCATTTAAAAATTTATTCTGCAATTATAATTTATAAAATAGATCTTAGAAATTGTGAGTCTCCCAAATCGACAATGAACTTCCCAAAACTTTTCAATTTTTATTCCAGCCAATTTTATATATGTATCCATAACGGTACTTATAAAACTCTTACCGCAAGAAATATTAAACTTTTACATATCTAGTATATCTTAAAAATAAATACGAAGTCTACAAATGATACGAAGAGAAGGCTTGCGGACCATTCAACCACCAGAAATTCTTAAATATACATATGCTAGAAATCGTTTGAATCAGATGTTTGATAAAAAATAACTCTAGAGATTTCAAACTTTCCAATAAGTGATGAAATGACTGATTCAAATCCGCTGGTGTTGGGAAACTAAAGATCTATCAAAATAAATGCTGTTGGTCAATAAAAGATTTTAAGACCCTTTTAGATCACGTCTCTGTAAGTTCTCTATTTTTAGACACAATTTTCTTCACTTTTTTTATCACAAGTAGAGGCGAGTTTTCCATAATCCTCATATGTATATCACACAAATACTACGAAATTTATCGACTTCTCAATACAAATAATATCTAATTCCGACAATTTCTTGGAAACATCACAATACAAAGGAATCTTTCTTAATACTTTTTTCATTCATTTGTTTCATTTATGGTTAAGCAATAATTAAGCCACTTTAAATATAGCATTGTAAGAATTAACAAAATAAATAATTGTGAAATTTCGAAATACTCCCAGCCAAATAATTCCGAAATAATATGTGTGCTTGTAATAGTCACCATATGTCCTCAGAAACTTTCTCAATACAATTGCCACAAACAAAATAAATATATTTAAGGGAACTTTATGGAAATTTCACACAGATTGGCATGTTATGTTGACACTCGCTTATAGAAACTATTCTGAACACGGTATATTAAGTTTGTCACCAAGATTGTTACAACCAAAAGGGACCCAATAAAGTTTTTATAAAAAAGATCAACGTGATGATCGAGACGACTTAGCCGTGTCCGTCCGTCTGTATATATATGAACATGTACTTCAGTTTTTGACATATCGATCTGACTCTCCACATGTTTGTTTTAGAGCAAAAAGCTGCTCTCTTATCAATCGCCGATATTGAGCAACTAAAGCATAAAGCTGCCGTAGAAACTGAACGGTTGGAATAAAGTGCTTGTATGGAAATATTTTTTATTTCACAAGATATCTTCACGAAATTCCATTTAGGTATTAATTTTTTTAAAAAATGTTTTTTCTTTTATATATGATAACTGTATAAATACCATCACTTAGTTAGTAATAAATAAAAAATAAGTTTCTTGTAACAATTTCGCGTTTTTCATCCACTTTCCTCATATTTTTCCATGTCACCCTCCCAGCTAATAACCCATTTTTTCCTTTTTTCCTTTCTTAAGTTTTTCTTTACACTTAAAATTTTCACTAACTTTTGTTGAGGGTGAGAGTCTAGCTGCTAGCATTTTAATATGATCTCTCCCGCTACCCTCCGCTTCCATCATATTCACCCCTCTCACTTCCCATTGAGTTATTTATAAATTTATAGCTTCATAATTCCAAGTGCACATAAATTCAATGGCATGTATTTACTTGCGTCCACGTGCACACACACATGTCGGAGGACCCCTTCAACGCGCCCTAAAGTATGCAAACGCCTGATATAAAAATAGCCAAAGAAGCATGATATCTCATTAAATTAAACTATATTGCATGGAGAAAATGTGACGCGATGTTGTTGTCGCTAGCATCAGTACCGAGTTCAACTACTACTATGTGAGTGCGTCTATCAAGTGCTGGCAGCCAAGTCGCGTCCCCGCGCTCGGCACCCTAACGCGTGTCAAGTGATGAATTTACAGCGACATACTTGCAGCGTAAAAATTGAATTAAAATTGGTGAATGCCCCAGTGAGGTGTACACAA
This sequence comes from Bactrocera tryoni, assembly GCF_016617805.1. Lineage (NCBI taxonomy): Eukaryota > Metazoa > Arthropoda > Insecta > Diptera > Tephritidae > Bactrocera > Bactrocera tryoni. Next base: position 61,618,955 of record NC_052501.1, on the reverse strand, counting down.
TGACTGACGGTGGTGGCGCTGAGTACAACGGCAAGGACGGAGAAGGCGACGGCAGCCTTGAGTCCCAATGACATAGTGCTGTTCCCCCCACAACTGCTTTTTTGTCAACGAGTTCTTTTTTTCGCCTTCGTCACATTTAATTACTTTAATTTGTTACTTTAATTTATGTCAATTCATTTCCTAATTTTAAGTGAATTTTATAGGTGACTCAGTAACACACACACATACATGCACTTTTCATTTGTGATTTTTGCTTGCAATTTGCAGTTCTAAGGAGCGAAGCTGCCTTGCGTTCCCCCAACATTTTGGCTTTAACTTCTTTCTCTTGCAGATTTATCGCGCTTAATTAAATCGTGTGGAAAATTAACAGTTATAATAAGAACAACAACAAAAGCATTTTTTGAAAACACTTTGTTCTTGGGGTCTGGTTCAGAGCGCAAGTAAAATAGTGCATAAACTTTAAATAAATTAAATAGTTGTTTAACTTAATAATGCTAATGTGATCTAAGCGATTTTACTAACCAAAAGTACTAACTAATATATTCCTAATAAATGTAAAATGGTTTACTGAGCACAAATAAGAAAATCAAGTGAGTTTCAACCAATACGCACATATATGTATGTATCATATACCGAGACAAATTTAATAAAAATAATTCCGAAGGTAAATTCCAGAGTAGTAGCGAATTGTCACGAGAGTTTTTAGGTCATGAGCTCCGTCAGTAGATTTATAGGTAAGTAATATACATATTTGAATAAATTCGAAACTTAAATAACAAGAAAAATTTGTTCATAATATCAACTAAAAGTCTTATCTCCGAAAATTTTTATAAAGTCTTCGTCATCATAAATAAAAAATAGGCAAATATTCATTAAAAATAGTTCAATATATTAGATACAGAGACATATTTTTGACGTATTTATTGGATATCTCGGTTGTTTTAGTATTTGTTCCGGAGGGAAAGCCGGTCAATAAGGAGTTCTATTTGTCCGTATTGAGGCATTTTCTTGAGAACAACCTTCGAAAGCGGCTGGCATTGTGTAAGAACAATTTATAGATTTTACACGATGATCATGCACCATCGCATCGAGCCACGATTGTGACCGAATTTAAAGCCACACATGCAATGAATACCATCGATCAACCACCGTATTCACCAGATTTGGCTTCGTGTGATTTTTTCTTGTTTCCAAACTGATGCTGCCGATTTGAAGCCATTTTCAGTCAGTCGAAGAAATAAAACAAAATTCGCTAAAGGAGCTGAAGGCCTAAAATGCTTATGAAAAGTATTTCGGGGACTGACAAAATCGTTAGCATAAGTATATTACATCCGGTGAGGATTACTTTGAAGTGGACAAAATAAATATTGATGTTTAATTTAATAGTATGCTTTTTTTTACAATTTTCGTGTACTTTTTTGTCACAATGTATATCACTAACAGCATTTCTTCCAAAAATGCACTGAAAGTTCTATATCACGATGACCTTAGTCAAAATCTAAAAGTCAATGTCTAAAGAGTCGGACAGCGTCAGAACTCAAGTTTCTAGCTAAAAAAAAAATAACTCTAATATGGCCGGTAGGGAGTCTCCCAAGAAATTGGTTATTTCAAAATGGCACGATTTTTACATCATCAGCACATACATTCATTTATTATTCCTTAAAATCGCTCACACTTGACTGAATTGATGACATTCCGTAATATTTTTATTCAAAAACAACAGATGTTAACTTCGAACCGCATCTGCAAGCAAGTGCATTTCTTAAAAATGTTAGGAGGTTGTAGCGTTGCCTTGAACAATAGTCTGTGCCAAAATTCCTGAAGATAATTAGTCAAATAAAAAAAGTTTTCCATATTTACCTGAGTTTGTGCTGTTCACTATCAGATTATTTAAATGATATCACAATTTGAAACAAAACGATTTAAGCTGTAGAAGTATGACCGCAACTGATCTGGCAAATATAAAGTAAAGTCTTTCAAAGTGAACACCTATCTTTGACATTTATGTTTTGTACATTTTGACATATTGTTGACCAACTTTTAACCGGGGGAACATTTATCCATCGTAGAAACTAAAACTGTGAATAAAATTTATATTTATACTAGCTGACCCCGCAGTCGTTGTCCTGCGTGAAAGTATGTGTTTAGAAATGAAAAAGTTGAATTTATCATTTCACTTTTTTTCAATGTATCGCAGTTTGATAAACAACATTTTTCGGTTTCTGTTCCGGTGTATAGAAAAGATGGTTTTCCAACTGGTGCGCAGGCCACGTATATGATAATCACCGAAATCGGTTCAGGCGTTCTCCAGTTATAAGCGTAGTAACTAACGTTACTTTCTTTTATATATGTATATAGATATAAATTTTTGCCTTTAAATCAGAAATGAGGAACATTTCGGGCTTATCGGATATGTAAGTAAACGAAATAACTATAATTGAAGTATGAGCAATCACGAAGATACTCTCCATACTTAAATACCTGTAGTTATGGTAGGTCAGCGGAACAAGCAATTGGCCGATGCAGCCATTATTATTTTGAGTTGAACTTTTGGTGTCCGAATTACACCAAGAAATACCTGTAGTACTGTGAATATCCAGTGCTTTTACTTATTTAAACTGCTTTTCTTTGGCTACATCAAGTCCCGCGCTTATACTAATAAACCGGCTTTAAAGGAGATGTGGGAAACCTAAGGTTCTAATTCAACATTTCTGGAATATAAAGGCCACCATAATATCAAGCCTTTGATATTGGTGGCCTTTATATTCCAGAATTGTGTACATATGTATACAAAATTTACCTAATGAAACATTTTCTAATCGATTGCCGTCTATCTTACAATATAATGATTGACTTTGGTAGATTCCTTCAATTACAACTCTCTTAGCATGAATTAACATATCTATTACATGGGTACCACAATAATCGTGTCAATAGGATGAATCGAAATGAACAGTAATGGGAAGAGAATTTTTTTAGGGGTTATTTATTTTCAAACTAAATGGGACCTAGAGAATATATGTAATTAGTTTACTTTCATTTTCATAGCCACTTTTTATTTGGGTGTCGAAAAACACTTGTCAGAAAGTTATTTTTACTGACAAATTTAATATAGTATAAAGTAGTATCCGTAATCCGTAATATTAACAAATAGTTCATTGGATGATTTGAAAAGAAGGCAGAGCGCTATAAAAAAACAAGAAAGAACGTTAACTTCGGCCGCACCCAAGCTAATATACCCTTCACAGGTGCATTTCTTTTAATAACTATGTGTCCAGTTTGTATGGAAGCTATATGCTATAGTAAGCCGATCTCAACAATTTTTTCGGAAATTATGTTATTACCTGAAGCAGTAATCCATGTCAAATTTCGTGAAGATACAACGTCAAATGCGAAAGTTTTCCATACAAGCCCTTGATTCCGATCGTTCGGTTTGTATGACAACTATATGCTATAGTGAGCCGATCTGAACAATTTCTTTGTAGATTACATTATTATCTTAGAAAATAATCTGTGCCAACTTTTGTGAAGATACATTGTCAAATGTGAAAGTTTTCCATACAAGAATGGCAGCTATATGTTATAGTATAATGTAGCTACCGACAAATGAGCAGCTTCTTGAAGAGAGTTTTACGTATGTAAAATTTCAAAATGATATCTTAAAAACTGAGGTACTAGTTCGTATATATACAGACGAACAGAGGAAAAGAAAGACATGGCTAAATCGACTCAGCTCAACATACTGATCATTGATATACACACAGGTCTAGTTTCAACTTTCAGTGAGTCAGTGACTGCTTTTGCAAGAAAATAACACTACAAGTAGTACTATATACTAGGTATCAGCAAACATTCCAGCAAACTGGTGTTATAGAAATGTGACACTTCAACTTATTTGCTTGCAATAATATTTTAGCCAGCAAATTTATACCGTTATTTAGCTGTTATATAGTATGAATGTGTATTTTATGTATATATGTATGTATATAGTATAAGTATACTATATATTATTTTCCACACAGGTTACTAGCCCTTAAGAGGATTTGAATGCTATAAAGGATGGATGAGAAAACTCATGATATGTACTTGCCAGTATATAAGCATATACTAACGTCCATTATGTGTCACAGAATTAAATATATACATATTCATTTGTTTGAGGTAAATATTTATGTATGTTGGCTGGGAAAATAGTCCGGAAACCATCGAAGTGTTATTGAACCGCAAGCAAGTGGCTAGAAATGAAGAAGTGAAAAGCAAAGCAGAAGAAGTGAAAATTAATTGCTCAGTAAGTGTCCAGTGGAGAGCAATAAAAGAGATATTTTTTAATAATGCCAGCACTAAAAATTTTACATTTTAAAGCATTTTCTATTCCTATAGAAAAATCAAAAAAAAAAAAAACTTTTTAATATCAGTTAGAAACCAACTTTGTTTAATTAACTTCGCCAACTGGTTAACTGGGTGCCGTGAAAAATATATTGCCTCCATCACCCGCAGATTAAATACCTTAAAGCTTTGGCTTACATGCGGCGACTCTTTATGTAAAGAGGTGAGGTCCTCGAGGAAAAAGCCTAATTTTACCTAAAAACAGACATTTTTTGAACATCCACATTGTAAGAGTGTTCCTTTGCCAGTTAGGACTCATCACGTCTTGGGCAGCTTCAAAGTCTGTCTTTCTTATTGCCTATTTTATCTCTATGATCGGAAGTCCAAAGAACCTACGCTGTAACAATGTATGTTGGCACAAATATACATGAAAGAAAAATTTGAAGTCATTGAGTTTTAAACTACCGGGACCGGCTTGGTCTGACTTTTCTCGTTACTGTATACATACAGAAACAGCTGTTGGATAAAGTATTAGTCCTCAAATCATTGTGGTGGACTTCCATATTTCGACAGTTTTACTTAATGAAGGAATTTTTTTTTTCCTTTCTGCCCAGCGGATAGACCAGTCCAATCATTTTGAGTTCATTGAAGCTATTATATGAAGGATATTGGAACTCAGGTTTGGCGATATTTCGAGCTCTGGTGCCACCTAGAGTTAGTTTTTGCGAAAGCATAGCTTCCTCTCAATTTAAGAATACGACACTGATGACGATTGTTAAATAGTGAAATACGTTGTTTCTTTTCTCTTCATATACCTCCATCTGGTCATTCTGGTGATTTAAAATTCGTCTTAAGTGGCACATATTCTCCCATAAGTGAGTAAATTTGGCGATTTCGCTAATTTTATTTTGTTCGAGAGGCACCTTATCAGCGCAAGCTTACTGTGCTCCCGCTTAAACCCTTGAAAGCCGGTAATTTTTAGCTCAACAACGATCTATTATAAAAAGAAAATAGAACACTTCACGGATGCTTCTCTGCTCACAAAGTAAAGAAAAAATGTCTAACGGTAATAGTAGTGCAAATTAGTAGTGGAGAATATTGCATTCTAACTGGAAGCATTTCAAAATCGAAACCACTCGAAATGAGAGCGTTCGCTGACATGGAAGCAACAAGCAAATAAACAATCTAAAGAAAAACAACAACAACGCATATAAAATAAATGAAAAATAGACAAGATGTGCAAGAAATGCAAAAAAATGGTGAGGCGACAATAAATGGGAAAGTATGTTGCAGCAAAGAAAAATAAAGAAATTAAAGTAAAATATTAAAACAATGCGACGGCAAATGGTAAAGCAAATAAAAAAGAAAACAACAACAAAAAGCGTGCAGTTCTGCGAAAGCAATATTAGTGATATACAAATAGTAACTTGCAACATGCCACATGAAGCAAATAAACTGGCACATTTAAATGCTTATATACTTTTCAATGCTTAAACATATGTAAATGAATAACATAACATATATGTATATACTATACATAGGAGTACATATGCATGTATGTACATATATAGATATAGGAAAACAGTTGTATTGAAAAACAATATGTGGAGCGGAAGTGTGATGGCTTCAAGCTGCAGTGCTGTGTGTGCTAGAAAATCTAAGGCAATGAGAAGGAGTTAAACATTGCACTAAGCAGTATACTAAAGATGAACTAATGGCAACTAGTAAAAGTTGAACCAATTTTGGACTAGTTACAAATTAAATTCTCTACCCTCAATTTAAAAATTTATTTATGATATTAATAATTACTATTTTGAAATATAAAGTACTAATTGAACTAGTGAGCAGACTAATTTAGACTATTTCCAAGACTAGTTCGGAACTAGTCAACAGTAACTAAGACAATATTGGACATCAGTTGCTAAGTATTTTTTTATCTAGTTTAAAATTAAATATTTTGCAATATCTAGTACTAATTGAACTAATCAAAGGACTGGTCCTTCAAAACTACTAGGTTTTGTTGAGATAATTATATGAATTGAGATTATCAATTCCTGGCTAGTTTCGCTATGTTTAGGGTTTTGCATCAAAAATGGCTCTTGACGATAACCTTTGATAAAGACCCAAAAAAAGTATTTTTTAAATGTTCAAAAATTATTTGAGTATTTATATACGATTGTGGTTGAGAAAACCTCGTGACTTTATAAAATTATTTATCTCCAATGGCCTGTTAATTTTCTCGTGAACTGTGTGTCCATTAACTAATGAGGCTAATTAAAAAAGCTGCAAAAAAGTAAAATGACAAAGGGTCCTTGATCCAACAATCGGGTCTGCGGGCTGGGTAAACAATAGGCTAAGAAACATCTGCTCCATAACATTTATGCCAGACGAAAGCTACTCATAAAGTACATTGTCTTGTCATTGGGTCCGTTATAAAATTCTAGGTTCCTCAAACCATCGGTAGTAAAGACGAATCCTGTAAAAGGTGGAAAGCTCGCTTAAGCATTTGGCAGAGATGTAGAAACAAAGCTTTTTTGCCATAAAAATATTACATCCTTAACTAGTTCAAAAAGCATTACATTGACAACCAGTAACAGTACGACCAGTTACCAAACTAGTTGCGAATTTAATAACCGAATATCGATGTAGAAACAAATTATTACACTATCCAAAGCGATTGGGACCAATCACAGTAGTTATTTGAACCAATTATGCTTTATTAACTCTTCATATACTCAGTGAAAGATATTGTTTGATGCAACCATAATTTGGTTTAAATCGTACATTTAGTATACAACACATAAATTTCTCTGCAAGGTAATAAAAAAAGGACAAGAAAACTTTAAATTTTAAGATTGAAAAACTGCCAGTCACAATGAATGATTGTGTAAGAAAATCGAACAATTGGCACATTGACTGCGAAATCAACATCTATATAGTAGTTAGTTATAGCCCGTTGCGGCGGATGTGGAGACTTATGTATGTAAATACTATATTCATATATGTATGTATGTGTTTTAAAGCGGTAGATGCCATAGAAATGCAATACGAATTGTTTGAGGAGAGGCAGTGCAAAAGGTATTGAGATTTTAGTTAGCCGATTTGTATGGAAAAAGACCGGACAGATAATAAATTGAAAAATTAAATGAATTTTAATGCTTGGAAATACTTACGTAAATAAAAAATGTAACTTTAAGGTTTTTTATATTAATTAGAAGAAATTTAATTTGATTTTTTTTTAATTAATTAAAAATGTTTTGTACATTTTTTTGATATTATATTTCATGCAATAAATTAATTTCGTTTGTTGCAAACATAATTAAATAAGTAGGCAGCACTGGTTAAATGAGAGCCAATATAAAAAGCTTACCCACACATATAAACAATTATTCAAATTTAATACCGTTAAGTTATTTGACGCTTTATTTTGTTAATACTGAATTTTATTCTTCAAATAATTTTCCATCAATTTGTCTCTCCCACATAGGCTTTTTCATATAAATACAAACGTAGGTGTGTGTAGGTGCTTGTTTGTCTCTCAACTGCGGCTACTTAATTATAATCAGTTTAATTTACACATATTTTTCCATTGCAACCATTTACTTTGCGGTTTTACCATCAAGTTATTATCACTCTGCCCTTTTTTTGTACATCTGGCTCTCTCGCTCTGCTATCAATGCTTCTGGTGGCCTACGCTATTTTAGTTACAACCATTGATTATTGATTTAATTGCTTTTCGCAAATATTTATTTACAAACCAAGGGCGGGCAGAGTTGCCAACTGTAACTGAGAGTACAACGAGCAGCTTTATGTGTTTACGGATGTTCTTAATTAAGATAATGAAAAAAATTGTGATGAAAATAACACTATTTATGTGCGTGACTTGTTCAGCGCGCATTGTGGTTCAATCTTTTTCATATCCCACGATCGAGGCAACTTTTCGTCTTGCTAGAAAAATATTGATTCGAGAGCAGCATGAAAAAGTGAATGAAACAGCGCTCACAATTCAGTGTGGAGTTCCTTACGGGACTGAAATGTGGCAATAATTACGTAAAAATTCAACTAATCCCAAGGTAATGTGTTTAGTATATAGTTCCGATGATACCAGATTTGTTCAGATGGGCCACAAAATACTTCGGCAATGAGAAATCGAAATTTTACAAAACAAACAAAAACATTCACAAATACGATGCAGAAAAGTGGTCTCACATATCACTAACTGTTTGTTAGATTTGGTGGCTCGCCAGTTTTTTATGTATGATATGTGGCATCAGTCTTTGAAAAAGAGGGGAAAAAAGAAAAAAATGTTAATTTATATTACTTTGCTTTATAAATTTTTCCGAATATTATTGCGTAAAAGTCTAAAAGTTTTCTATAAATTATTATCAAAAACGGGAAGACAAGCGTGAAAGCGTCTAGACGCAATCCAGTACTATCACCAAGAAGCGCGTATCGACGCAAATCATTTTTAATCTAATTAAATACAGCCACAGCATTTAATGAAAACATTTTATGTATTTATGCCACATTTGTTTACCTCATGGCGTCCGTGGCGCCAGTGATGCAAGCAACATGCTCACCAAAACTGCAAGTGACAGCAAAAGTGCCATTTGATTATATGTAACTATATCTGCGTATATATTATGTTTGTCCTCGTGACAGCAGTTATACTTGATATGCTGCAGAAACCTCACACACACATGCGTATAAAATGCGTGATTAGTGTCGTATGCTGCATGCAACAAACTACTTGCGGTGCGCTGAAATGTGGCAATGCAGGTGTGTAAGCGTTAATTAATTTCGCGAAATGCAAATGTTACCGCCGAAATGTAGCGGTAAATTACACAGTCTATTTGCAGCGAAATACACGCATGTGTCGAATGAAATCAAATAGGAGTAGATTGAGTCATCAATGGAGGAGGAAATAGAAACTGAAAATTAAATGTGCAGAGTTTTAAAATAAACAAGAATAAATGATAGTTCCTAACAAGAAAACGATTTTGATCGGACAGTTTGTATTGCAGCTATATGTTATAGTGGTCCGATCTGAAATTTTCTTCGGTGATTGTACCACATTTATGGAAAATAATCTACGTCAAATGTTCTCAAGATAAACTGTGAAATAAAAAAGTTGTTCCTACAAACACTTCCTTACGGTTGTTACAATTTGCTCAAAGATTGCAACGTTGACTTTCAGAACAAACCACGTAAAATTTCTCTAAGATATCTTGATAAGTAAAAGAGTTTTAGATACAAGTACTTGATTTTTATTGCTCAGTTGCTCAATAAATAAGTGAATAATTAAATTTAGTACTAAAACCGGAAGGCGAATGTTGCGTATACGCACTATCTCACCTGAATGTTCCATATTTACTTTAAATATTTCAATTATCAGGGTGGAGTGAAGAGCATGGTTATAGCTGAAGAATTCTTTAAGCTAACACACAAAAATCACTATGGAAACTAAAAGTAGTATCGGGTGTTTCCTTGCTGTATAATTAAGACAATAGAGTGTGGTTAGGTTTGGTGGCATTTGGACTACTTTATGCAAACCTTTGTGAATCCATAAAAAGCAGAAATCCTCTATTCGAACTTACTAGTCAGCAAAACGCCTTGTGGCCAATACAAATTTTCCAGTTGCTTAATTTCTATTGTCATCAGCGCGGTGGGATATCTTAAAGTGTGAGCTTCCATGTGTTTAATCCTTCTCCACACAAACGCGGAACAATCAAGAATGAAGTGATGAAGTGTTTCCATTTCGCATTTTTCCAATACAGCTTCTGCAATTGGCGGCCTATAAGATTCTCAACCTTCCAACTTGAATAACGATAGTGTAATGGCCTGTTGGAAACTTCACAACTAGGGACCTATCCGTACTAAGGTCAAAGATCTTACTGTGGATCAAAGATCTTGATTCCGATCGTTCAGTTTGTATGGCAGCTATATGTTATAGTGATCCTATATCGGCAGTTCCGACAAATGAGCATCTTCTTGAAGAGAAAGTGACGTTTGCAAAATTTCAAAAGGATATCTTAAAAACTGAGGGACTAGTTCATATATAGACAGACAGATGGACAGACAGACGGACATGGTTAAATTGACTCAGCTCAACATACTCATCATTTATATGTATACTTCTTAGGGTCTCCGATGCTTCCTTCGCTATTACAAGGTAGTTTGTAACTGAAGTTGATAAAGAGCTCTTAACAATAGACCCCTCCTTCCTAACAATCTTTGCCCCATCCGTAAAGAAGCTCGCTGCCATTCTCGTCCAACGGTTTCTACCCACCCAGAAGCTTTATCACACGTATGTGGGAATAGAAAAACACCCAAGAGTTTAGTTTGTCGGTTTTATAAACCAAAAGATGCGGTATGAGATCAGGCCCTTGAGGATTTCGGAATATTCAGACACGATAGAGTTGAATATATAATAAATTATTCAAATAGATTCAACTTGCTAAAAAAATCAGAATAAAAAAATAAGTTCAGGGCAAAATTTCAATCAGAATTCATAAAAAATGAAGTAGTAAAGTACATGAGTTACTAAAATACATAGAAACAACTTTAATTTTAATTTATTTTATTGAGTTTTGTTGCAAGCAAAGAGTTTATTTCATAAAGTTATTTATTTTATTTTTGCTATTTTGCTTAATGTTATTTAAGCAATTTTGTCTTATATTTTATGTTTTTAACATAGTTATTTATTATACATTTAATTTAACATTACTGATATTTTATTTTAATAAATTTTATATTATTTCATTTATCTTATATTTATATTAATATACCTTTTAATTAAAGTTTTTTTTTTTTTTTATTTTAGATTATTTTAACCAATGATTTTGTCTATGTTTTTTAACATACTTAATTTTTTGTTTTCATATTTTTGTGTTTTATTTTATGTTATTTTTCTTTATGATATGTTACGGAAACATAAACTGCTTAGAAGAAATTTTGTTGAAATGTGTTAAGGAAAGCAATGTAAAGATTGGAAAATAGGCTTGGCTTTGCCTGCTGCTGCTCATTCGGATTCGTAATGTCGTTAACGAATTTCTCCGTATGTCTGAATTTAACTGTTGGAAACATTTCGACCAGTTCGTGCTGAAACTGTGCAAGTGCATGCAGATCGCAGTGTATTGCGTTTACTGCTGTTGTGTTTACGGCCTCCTGTAAAAGTTCTAATAAATCCTTTTTTTCTCGGTAAGAAATGATATGCCTTGTCTGTTTTTCCAAAAATTATAAAAGTTTTTCTTTGAGGTTCTGTACCTACCTCCACAATAATCTGGTTGCGGAAGCAATTTACCGGTTTTTCCGATCTTTAGAATTGTATGGGTTGATGATTCCTCGCTATGAATTGTCTCGATGCTCGTGTTATCTAAAGCATTTATATGTTGCCTAGATAGAGCGTCTGCCACCACATTTTCCTTTCCTGGTTTGTAGATTAGCTTTGCGTTGCATTCGTCTATGAAGGCTTTCCATCTTTTAATTTTCGAATTAGGATTCCTATCCGAAACCGCAAAGGTCAACGGCTGGTGGTCAGTATAAACATTAAGTTTTGTTACGCCGTACAGGTAGTTTCTAAGAGCTTTCAATGCCCATACAATAGCTAACAATTCCCTTTCATTGGTAGCGTAATGCTCCTCGCTCCCGTACAGAGTGCGAGAAATCATGGTAATCGGTTTGCCCTCCTGAGAGAGGACGGCGCCTATAGCATGAGCCGACACGTCAGTAGTTAGATCGAATGGTTTGTTAAAATCTGGGTACGTCAGGGTTACATCCTCTGACGCTAAAATTTCTTTAATTGTTTCGAAGGTCTTTTTCTGTTCATCCGTCAAATCAATTCTGATTTTTTTTGATTGGGACGCAGTAACTCGACCGTATTCGCCTCTCATGATGCTCGACAATGGTTTTGATATTCTAGCGAAATCCCTTATAAAACATCTATAATAACCCGCTAGACCTAGGAATGATCTGAGTCCCCTTAGAGTGGTGGGCTCAGGAAACTTCGTATTGTGTCGACTTTGTCTGGACACGTTTTTATTCCTCCTTGTGAAACTAAGAACCCCAGGTATTCGACCTCAGTCCTAAAAAATTTGGATTTTTCAACCGACACTCTCATGTTGGCCCTAAATAATTCATTTAAAATTGATTCTATATCTTTCAGATGCTGCTGTTTGTTTTCCGAAAAAATAATAACATCGTCTACATAGACAAAACAGCTTTTCCCAATATGCTCTCTTAATACGTCGTCTATGGCGCGTTGAAAGATGCTCGGCGCGTTTTTTAATCCAAAAGGTAACCGGCAAAATTCATACTTGCCATTCTTGACAGAGAAAGCTGTTTTTTCCCTATCACGCTCCAATAGTTTAATCTGATGGAAACCAGATTTTAAGTCCTAAGTGGTGAAGTATTTACTACCACCCAAATTGGAAAGAATTCCTGTTATGTCGGGAATTGGGTATTTATCACCGATAGTTTTTTCATTGAGCTTCCGAAAGTCAATAACTAATCTCTGCTTCGCCTGTCCGTTTTCGTCTACCCCCTTTTTCTTTACCACCCATATAGGGTTGTGAAACGGTGATCTTGATGGCCGGATAACTCCATTTGCTAACAAGTCCTTGATTTCTTTGTCCACGAAATCCGCTACACTCAGTGGGTACGGGTATAATCTTGAGTAAACTGGTGTTTCGTCCTCCGTTCGAATTGTTGCTATCACCTTTGTATTGTACGGTAATGCCTCATTGGGGTCAGCAAAAACCCCATTCATCCTTTTGATCATCCTAGAAAAATCTTCCCTAACGTCTGTTGGTACTAGATTTGTTTGAAGCCTAAGATGGCTTACGTCATGACTGGAAATGAAGAAGATTTCCTCCTCACCAAAATCATGATTTATCGTGTTCGATTTAAGGTCAATGTTTGCATGGACCCTGTTTAGTATGTCGAGCCCAATCACGCCATCAAATGATGTTAAGTAGCATTTTTCCATGATAGAAATTTAAGATGAAAAATTCTGCCACTACACCAAATATTTTTATGTAGCATTTTTCCATGATAGAAGTAACCCCGTGAATACATTTTACAGAGAATGTGTCCCTGAAATGTTGTGTCCTTAAAGCCGGTGTTGGTTTCATATAACTCCTCGACGCACCAGTATCGATAAGGAGTTTCACTTCTTTCCCTCCTAGGGACTTTGAAATCCAGGGTAGGAGGGACCTTCCCCTAAAAAATTAAGTTGATCTAAACTTACGTCATCCGCCGCTTGTTCGGCTTCTGCACCGTACAATGATTCACTCTATGGCTCAACTTCCTCCTCCAGATGATTAACACGTAGGATCTTTGGTCCTGTGTAACGTCCAGAATTTGCTGGACGTTTTTGTTGATACCCCTGTTGCATTCTATTACTGTTTCCTTGATAGGCACCTCGGTCTCTGTCAAACGATTGGTGTTTAAATTTCGATGAGGATGGATCAACGTCCATTGGTTCCGCTCTGACTAGTCTGTCGCTGTCACGTCCGTTATTTACCCTTTGATTTTCCGTAAAATGAGGTGCATGTCCGGGTTTGTAGTGCCTATTACTATAGTAGTGTGGGCTCTCTTGAGGGTGGATCATAATAAGTGTTTGTCCTATGGTTGTTCTGGCTTGAAATTATATTATTATTTTTTTTAATGTGGTTGCCCTCGACGTTCTTGGCAGCAAAATTGGCCGCGAACGCATACCGCTCATGGTTTGAGTCTACTTCCTGTGCTAAAGCAAGAGCAGACGGAAGGTCAGACGGCCGTGAAGCGAAAAGAATGTCGCATAAGGGCTTCCTTAAGCCGGAAATGAAAACTCTTAGGGCATCTGCCCTATATTTCTCGTTTATAATTTCTGCCACGCTACTCTCGTAAGACATTATAGTCTTATTAGCTAGTAACGTTAGCTTCTTTTCTACCTCATCGTAGAATTCCAGACAGGACCTAGATCCCTGTCTTAAGGTAGATAATTCCTGTTCTATAAGATATACGGGACGTTTGTCCGCGTACGTAAAGTCTCAACGTGCTATAATGGCATTAAAATTAAGCACAGTACTAAACGATGAGAGGACCGCATCGGCAGCCCCTCTTATTTTGTTCCTCAAAATGGTAGCTGCTTGGTAGTGACGTTCACTGCCATCGTACCTTTTGAACAGTTCATAAGCGTTATGCGCCGCCTCGCGCCATGACACATATGTGCCTATGTGACCATGAAATTCGGGAAGTGATTTGATCGCATCAAGCGTTATGTCACATGTCACTAGTGGATTTACAGATACCTTTAGATATTTTTCTACCTTTGGCCTGCTGCCCGTCACTTGGTTTTGGATTGCTAATAACTTCCTATCGAACTCCAACCTTTGTGCTGCCAAAGCACTTCTAACTTCCGCCTTAATTAACTCGCTTATTTGTTCTGTGTTCATATTTGCTTTCTGACTTCCTAACTTTAAATTTCTAAAAAGGTCTTCCAGACCTTCACTCATTAATTTTTGTTCTGTCACTTTCCTTTATTTTATTCACAATTATTGTTATATTTATTCCAGGAAACGAGCATCTCACTTACCCTTCCATTGGATTTGAATAGATTAAAATTAGGTTCAGGTTCTTCCGGTTAGTTGATCGGGCCAAAGGTTGTCTCTTCTTAAAGTCCACGTTGAGTCCAAGTAGTTGATTGTTGTTGATTTTAAGTGAGCCAGCTATCGTAGTCACACGAGTCGAGTGAAGAACTTTATATTTTTCTATTAAACTTTTCACTCGCGTGCCCCACGTTGGGCGCCAATTATTCAAATGTATTGTTCAATTTTAAAATTATTTTATTTGCCGCCATCTCGGCTTAGTTGTCAAGTAAAAAGTGTCGCTTAAAATTGTTCCTAACTTAGCTCAAGCCACCAACCCGCATCGCGTTGTGGCTCCTCTGCTGACGTTTTGCTGACCTTGCGCCTCGTGGCGCTTGTTTGTGGTGTTTGTTTACTTTGATGTCTGGCCAATGTTCTCACGCAAAATGTGCTGACTTAGCGACATGTGCAGAGTGGTAGGCTCTTATTACGACGGGAATTAGGGTGTGTCGTTTCCTCGCGATAACTTATACATTGACATTTAGCAATCGATTTGAAATGCTTCAAATCATTAACCTCACATATTTAAGTTAGTTAACTTTCTTCATCTTACTGAAATTGACATAAAGCCATAACGACAGTGCACTTGGAAAAATTCCAAGGCACTTACCGTTAAGTGAATTTCGATATCCAATTTCGTTACTTTGATTTTGGCTTTTTTTACCATATAATATTTCATATCACTATTTGTTTTTCCTCATCTCAACTTATTTCATTATTTCTTATCGCCTTTGATGTAGGTCTCCAGCGACCCCTAGTTGTATTGAAAATTTATGCTAAATTATGCATTTGTTTAATCCTCCAAGCACCTGGGAATTGAGTAAAAGCTGTTGTAAACTACAATTCCTATGCTTGCCACACTTTGCGGCGCAACATGTGTCAACGATTTGTTGTTTTTACTCTTAAATAAGTAGCCTTTTTTGCACGTATGCTTTTTTATCGTTGCTGTTGCACCTTTCTCGCCTTATGATTGACTTTAAATGGCACACAATGGCGTAAATTTGCCAGCTCAATGGCTCAATCGCGTCGATTTCCTGGTTGCGCTGTGGCAACGCAAGAAGCGATTGTAGGAAAAGGTGGTGGCAAATGCACTTTTATTATTAGTGTATATGTGTATGCTGTGATTAGGTTATAAGCACATGGGGCAAATAAGATTAATATGCGCCGAATTTTTGCTTTTCAATATAAACCGTTATAAATCAATAGTTAATTTATTGCGTTGCCGCTCTTTATGCCTTCATTATATTCAAATGCGCATAAAATTTAATAATCATTTAAACGTTTGTTTGTAATTGTTGTTGTTTTTATTTTCTTTTTTAGTTAAAGCATTTTTATAACTATTCACCTATTGCATAACTTACCGTTAACCATTTGCTCAGTTTATTTCCGTGCGTATGCAAATGTGCTCCCGCCTGTCTGTCTCCATCGCTATCTTGTATCGCCTGCGACAACATGCCATGCAAGCGCTTCGAGCTACTCGCTTTCGCAGTCACTTAAATTGCATATGTCTCCTCGGCGTTAATCTGATCACACAAAGCGACTTGTGATTTTTATTGGAGTTTAATTGCTTTCGAAAATGTGCAGTTATCATGCGGCAAGTCCAAATGTTGTGGTCGAAAAAAGCATGGAAACTGTGTGTGTGCCGTTGTATTACGCTGGCTGAGCAAGTAGTGAGGAAATTATGAAAATATTACAGTTTGAGTTAATGGTTTATTATTTTATTACTAAATATTTTGATAATACTGCCTTGCAAGCATAGAAATGTGCTTAAGGCGAATTGAATATAAACAGAGCGCTTGTTTTATTATATTCAACTTTATGTGTCTTTGATGGGACCTAACTGATACATAACTGAAACAGGTCTCAACTTCAATCGAATTTGCTCAAAAAATCTAAAGGCAACTGTTATTCAAAACAAGAAAAACCGATAACTTCGGCTGCACCGAAGCTAATATACCCTTCACAGATTAGATTGGTGCCTTAGAAAATAATTTATAGCAAATTTCGTGAATATACGTTGTCAAATGTGAAAGTTTTCCATACAAGAACTTGATTCCGATCATTCAGTTTGTATGGTAGCTATATGCTATAGTTAACCGACCTGACCAATTTCTTCAGAGATTACATTGTTGGCTTAGAAAATAATCTGTACCAAATTTGGTGAAGAAACATTGTCAAATGTGAAAGTTTTCCATACAAGAACTTGATTCCGATCATTCAGTTTGTATGGCAGCTATATGCTATAGTAAGCCGATCTAAACAATTTCTTCAGATATTACATTATTTTTACAAACAATAACTCATACCAAATTTCGTGAAGATACGTTGTCAAATGTGAAAGTTTTCCATACAAGAACTTGATTCCGATCGTTCAGTTTATATGGCAGCTATATGTTATAGTGGTCCGATATCGGCAATTCCGACAAATGAGCAGCTTCTTGAAGAAATTTCAAAAGGATATCTTAAAAACTGAGGGACTAGTTCGTATATATACAGATAGACAGACGGACATGGCTAAATCGACTCAGCTCAACACACTGATCATTTATATATATACTTTATAGGGTCTCCGACGCTTCCTTCTGGGTGTTACAAACTTCGTGACAAACTTAACATACCCTGTTCAGGGTATAAAAATGTCTTCCAAAATATAAACTATATATGACTTTTATCAATTATATATCGTTATTCACAAATTAGTTACTAAAGTATTATTCTCAGATATTTCAAGCACTTTTTCTTATCAAAAAACGACAAAGGAAAAAAGGTCGAACAATAATATCCCCGTAGTAACAGTTATGTTTAAAAAATTTCGAATGAAACCTTTTGAAAAGACTACAGTAACATCGAAGTTTTAGCAACTGTCATGAAATCAAGTGAATTCTTTATTTAGACCTAGAAGGTGCTTTCCAAAGTAAACAGGATATTTTGGATCTAGCGCTCCTTGGTGGCGCCAACTATATGTCGACTGGTGCGTTAGAATCTGCTAACTTTATCGATTGTTTTGTGAGAATTTCATGACATTTCCTTAATTGGAAGTGAAGTTATTGCGTTTTAAATGTCAGTATGCTCGTGTTATCGGTGCGAAAATGGGCTTCGAACAAAGAGCCAACATTAAATTTTGTTTTAAAATTGGTAAAATTTTTACCGAAACGTTTCAATTGATGAAACAAGTTTATGGCGATGATTGCATATCCCGTAGGAGAGTGCATGAGTGGTTTCAATGTTTTCAAAATGGTCGTGAAGACATAAATGACGATCCCCATGTGGGCCAATCAAAATCCGTGGTCACCGGAATTTCCATCGAAACTGTACTTGAATTCATCAAAAATCAGCCGAACTTATTATTGAAGTTCATGGAAATGGAATTGAACATCTCGAAAACATCGATTTATAGCATTTTGACCGAACGTTTGGGCTTACAAAAGGTGTGTGCACGGTTTGATTTGCACAAACCGTTTTGACTGACGATCAAAAATTGATCAGAATCCAACATTCGAAGGACATTAAATAGGTCAAAAAGGACAAAAACTTCCTTTACAATACTGTGACAGGTGACGAAACGTGGTTTTTCCAACGCCAGAGTTCTGAATGGAAGATACAGGACGAGCCGAAACCCAAAAACTCGCGCATGGAGAAGTCAAAAGTGAAGACAATGCTGACTTGTTTTTATGATTCCAAGTGTATAGTCCACAAAGAAATTTTTCCACCCGGTCAAAACGTTAATGCGGTATTCTACCTTGGAGTTTTGAAGCCTTTGGTGCGCCGTATTCGACGTGTTCGGCCCGAATATCGCGAAGATGAAAGTTGGCTTTTGTTGCACGATAATGTGCCGTCTCATCGATCGATGCTTGCGACCGATTATTTGACCAAAAATCACATTTTAACCATTAACCACTCCCTGTATTCACCTGATATGGCACCGTGCGACTTCTTCCTTTTCGGAAAAATGCATTTGCCCATGAAAGGAAAGCGTTATGCACACACTCGTTCGACATTCTTTTGGATCGAGCAAAAAGCTGTATTGAAGAAGAAGAAGACTATTTTGAATAAAATAAATTGATTTTGCCAAAAAACCATTTGTTCTTTTTTTTTTTTTAATCCTGTTTACTTTGGAGAATATCAATCTTGGTAGTATAATTACCTTACAACCCATAAAATGCTTGCTTCACTATCCCAAATTAAACTCATACTCAACATGCCGAAATATTTGTGAAATATGTTTAGACTTTGCCCCAAAGAACCCAGAGCTCTTAATGGAACTCGGTAAGTCATTTATATACTAATTGTGGTGCAAGTATTTAATTATCATTTTTGCTATGCAAGGATTTAAATAAAAATCAGAAAGTGTGTAAGAGGATATAATCTCGACCACTGTGCTACCAAAAAATTGTTTAGTTTAGGTTAACAATACCTATCAAACAATAGACCGAATAATAATTTTCTGTAAGCAGACTCTGTCACTTTGGAAGTGAACTTGACGTTTTTTAACTATTTTGTTCAATAAATGGCAACTCTACCATATTCGTATGTTTGTATTCATTAAATGGATAATCTCTTGGTAAATCTTCGTATGTTTCATATGTTTTTTCATATTTTCTAAATAAGAAGATTTAATGGTCTAATATCGAGGAGAGAGTAAGGAAGGCATTGATTGCCTTATACCGTTGCAGAGGAGCCATTGGCGAAAGGTGGGTTCTCTAAACGATAGTAGTAGTTCTCTATCTCCATGGCACCATAATGTGATCTCTTATCGAAAGTAGTCCACTGTCTCTAAGGTACCATAATGCATCCCATTATGTTCTATGAGGTATTTGTATAGTGGAGGGCAATAGGAAAGGCCACACTTACAAGAAAGTTCAAAGAGCGGTGCTCACAGTATGTGCGATATAAAATGTTCGATCCAACCATGCCACTTAATTTGTATATAAATGTCGCTGGTAAGATAGGTCAAAGCTTAGGGTTAGTGGAGGGCTACATTGTCAGGAAAGGAAGATAAGTGATTATACTCTCTGATTGCAGGGTGAAGATACTAGCCATGAAATCACTAATTGTGGGTTCAGGGTAAGGAATGCCTAACCTCGTTATCGATGGCATCAAGTCACTTTGTGATAAAAATAGTATGGGTGACAGGCCAGAGCTGACGAGCTGGCAAGGAAAGTCATCGTAACCCCACTATCAGTAGAATGGAAACAGGTCGGTGTTCTCCACTCCTCGCGTGTTCTACTATTGGATAGCTGGACTTCACAGTAGATTGTCCAGCGCTTGAACCCATGGTAGTTGAATCGCTGTCGTAAAGTCTTTTTGGCCTAAGATTGATCATAAGAGATTCAATGAGCTCTTAGTCCTTTTTAGTTGTGGGGGTAATAACAGAACATTTCTTTATCGGCTTCCTCGCTGTTAGTTGAAAAGCGTGTGAAAAAAATGAGATAGAAACATCTCAACACTTCTTTTGGGTTGCCCTACGTTTACGAGGTCTTAGGAGCTCACACTTTCAGATATTCCACCGAACTGTTGGGAATATAAATTAAATGCATGAAAAAATTTGTATTGGCCATAAGGCGCTTTTCCAATTTATAAAATCGAATAAAGGTGTGTGTTATGGCTTCACAAAAAATTTCAAATACTTTTGAATGAAAAAATGTTTTGATACGTTAGCAACTCTTTGAAATATAAATCTCATTCAAAGATACCCCCAAATATTTTTTTCCATTTGGTTTTCGAAACTTAAACGATGTATTTATCAAAGAACATTATTGAATATCATTGGATGTCAACTCAAATGAAATATATTTTTAAACGAAAAGTACCTCCTCGTTCGTTTCAATTTAATTTAAATGTGACAACTTAAGTCCAAGCTAAGCCTAATTAATATATATAATATCATTAAAATAAGTACCTGAAATAAAAGTGAATCTCATCACAAACCCTGTCACTAAATTAAACAAATGATTAACGGCAGCACCGCCTACAGTTGAGCAGTTAAATAACTAGTCTAAGCGACAGCTTGCCACCTGTGTCACCTTTGCCGACAGCGGGGTGGACGCTGCATTGACTACTGGGTAAGCACACTGCCAGCCAGCGAGTCAGCCATTCAGCCAATCTCTGCCACTCACCATCTCAGCGGTGGGCAATTCGAAGACACTTTATTTGTGCAACTGTAAATTTCTTCGGTTGCTACTAAGTATTGAACTGTTTGAGCGTCGCCTGGCGAACACGGCAATTAACTCGCTTTGCATTTGCATTTATTTATGCGATTATTCTCCGTAGGCGGTAAGACCACTTTGTTGGCAATATTGGCTTCAGAGTTTATTCGATTAACGTCCACTCGAACGAGAAGTTTCTTTTATTGAAATTAATTTCTTTTTTGCTAATTTATGGAGAATTGCCTCGGCGTTTATATAAGCAGTAAAGGTGTGACTTAGATGTATTGCTAAGGAAGCGTTAGGCAAGCTTTCGGGTTTACCATGCTTAGCAAGATAGTGTACAAAAGTGGCTCATACGATACGATTAAAGCAATCATTAAAGGTTAAAACCCAGTTGAAGCGAAATATAAAATAATAAGAAAAATATTTTCGACCAATCTGCGGTCGGTGATCAAACTTTTAAGAGTTAAAACGATTTAGCTCGATTTCAGGTAAAACTAGAAGTTTTATAGAAAAAGTTGTTTCGCAAACCTATGGGTAATGAAAGAATCTACAACTTTTGTTTTCACACCTTTTTCATATAACCTCAAAAAAATGTATGTGAAAAATTGAAAATTCCAAGGTTTTGGGTTTTTTATTGTAATCGTGTACAAATTTGAAGTAATCTTACCTACTTATATCATAAATAGTTATTCAAAAATGAAAGCGGAAATCTTATTTATACTTACAGTGGAAAAAAAAAGACAAATTTTTTATCAAAAACTCTCTCATCTGAATATCCAACGTTTTTAAGTTAGTAATTTATATGTTTTTTGAAATCCTACTTTCCGACGGTTTAAAAATATATACTTTACCATAGTAAATTTTACCAGAAAATGCGAAAATACCCCATATTATAAAGACAACCGCTTCCAACCTTTATTAAATTCTTTTTATATATCTCAAAGTTTTAAAACTATATCAACTCAACTAAGTAGGAACATTTCTAATTGGCATTTCTTGAAACAGCTTAAAATTTAATAATAATAACCACGTCCACCCCATAAATGTCATTCATATCTTAATGTTACAATTTTAAAATATAAGGAATCGTACTACAACCACACCTATTTTCAAATAACTTCTCTTTCTTCTTTATTGGCGTAGAAACCGCTTACGCGATTATAGTCGAGTTAAAAACAGCGGGCCAGTCATTTCTTCTTTCCGCTACGTGGCGTCAACTTGCTATTCCAAGCGAAGCCAGGTCCTTCTCCACCTGGTCCTTCCAACGGAGTGGAGCTCTTCCTCTTCTTCCCCCGGCGGGTACTGTGTCGAATACTTTCAGAGCTAGAGTGTTTTCGTCCATTCGAACAACATGACTTATATCTCGTACAGCTCATCGTTCCATCGAATGCGATATTCGCCGTGGCCAATGCGCAAAGGACCATAAATCTTTCGCAGAACTTTTCTCTCGAAAACTCGTAACGTCGACTCATCGGTTGCTGTCATCGCCCAAGCCTCTGCACCATATAGCAGGACGGGAATTATGAGCGACTTATAGAGTTTAGCTTTTGTTCGTCGAGAGAGGACTTTACTTTTCAATTGCCTACTCAGTCCGAAGTAGAACCTGTTGGCAAGAGCAAATCCTGCGTTGGATTTCTAGGCTGACATTGTTGGTGGTGTTTACGCTGGCTCCAAGATAGACGAAATTATCTACAACTTCAAAGATATGACTGTCAACAGTGACGTGAGAGTCAAGTCGCGCGTGCGACGACTGTTTGTTTGATGACAGGAGATATTTCGTTTTGACCTCGTTCACTGCCAGACCCTTTTTCTGTGCTTCCTTGTCCAGCCTGGAGAAAGCAGAACTAACGGCGCGGGTGTTGAGGCCGATCAAGCTCTTCATACTCACGCATTTCGGCCTCTTTCTTTTTCTGTCTGCAAATGCGTCTCGCTTGCCTCTTCAACTCTCGGTATCTATTCCGCACGTGTTGTGGTCGATCGTAACGTTGCGAGGTAGGCAGTCTGTTTTTTCTCCGCTGCGACACGGCTCTCCTCGTCGTACCAGCTGTTCTTTTGCATTTTTCGAAAAACAATGATTTCGGTTGCAGCTGTACGTAAGGAGTTTGAAATGCAAGGCGAGTAGATAATCGTTCGGCTGTCTGTTGTGATTGCAGCTTTTCGACGTCGAACCTTCCTTGTGTTTGTTGATGTGCGTTTTTTGCTGCATAGAGGCGGGTGCGAATCTTAGCTGCAACAAGGTAGTGGTCCGAGTCGATGTTAGGGCCTCGGAGCGCACGCACATGTAAAACACTGGAGACATGTCTTCCGTCGTCCGTCGGAGCGTGGGCGCAAATCAGCGATATGTTGATGAACTTCGCTTTGATTCGGATTGTGGCTAGACGTTCATCCACCGGAGTGAATGACAATACTCGGCGACGGAGTCTCTCTCCCACCACGAATCCCACACCAAATTTTCGCTCCTTTATATGGCCACTGTAGTAAATGCCAAAAGGACCTACTCGTCTCAGTCCTTGTCCCGTCCATCGCTTTTCTTGGACGGCGGCCTTCTCAGCCTTCACTCTAACGAGGACATCAACCAGCTGAGCAGCGGCACCTTCCCAAGTAAGGGACCGGACATTCCAGGTGCATGCCCTAATATCGTAGTCCTTATTTCGTTCGCCATGGTTGTCATCAAAAGGGCGGTCACTGATTCCAAAAGATTTTTTCGCTTTACAAAATATAAAGTGTGATCCATTTCGAGGTTCCCTACTTTTTTTTAAACACAAAACACAGAAATTTCAAATTTATGGGTCTGGTGGTGAACGAGAGCATGAAGAAATATCTCCTGTCATCATACAAGCAGTCGTCGCACTCGCGACTAGGCTCTCACGTCGCTGTTGACAGTCATAATTTCGAAGTCGTAGATATTTTCGTTTATCGTGGAACCAGGATTAACCCCAACGACAACCTCAGCCTCGAAATCAACGCAGAATAACTTTTGCCAACAGGTGCTACTTCGGACGGATTAGAAAATTGAGAAGTCCTCTTTCGACTCTCTCTTTTATTCCCGTCCTACTTTATGGTGCAGTGCTATGGTTTATGACAACATCTGATTTGTCGATGTTACAAGTTTTCGAGGGAAGGTTCTGCGAAAGATGTACGTTCCAGCAGGGCACTTTTCAGGCTGCTCTTTGTCCCAAATGCGGATATTTTGCTTGTTTACATACCCATTGAGCTAGAAATGGGTCTCGTCGCTGAACAAAATTTCAATCCGAGCAAAAGGAGAGGGATAACACAGAATCACGTGAAACACCAGATGAACTTTCAACAATTACACAGACAGATCAGAACTGACTCATGAAGTAGGCGCCTGGATTTATTGCGCAATCTCAGGCAAGGCTTCAAACTGCCGGAATACTACAGTCGGTTTTTTTCTGTCAGGAAAGCTTCTCAGATAGCTAACAAAGCAGACCAAATGATAGACAAGTGACCATTAAAGAAATAATCTCACATCGCACTACCTCAGAGTATATTCTTAGTAGTGGAGAGGCAGTAAATATAGACTGCCGGAAAGTGACTGCATATTTACTGCCATCCACACTACAAGAGAGTTGCGGAAAACGAAATAAATTATGAGTTAAAAGTGCCATCCACTCAAGAAATATTCATTTCGTTAAAAAAGTTACATAACCAAATTTCTGAAAAGGCTGACAGACGGACCAGGGTGAGAAGGAGTGCTTTACGGTCAAGCAGGATGGCCAAGATGATGTGCGGGGGAGCTGAAGGAAACTCACAAACTTTCTACTTACATGATCTCGAAAAGACTGCGAAACTCTTTTTAGTCTAATCAGCAAGTAGACTTGAAAGAAACGCTGGAATACATCCCCTTGTTATTGTGGTAGCTGCAAAAACATTCTTGAAGCAATTCCGATGCATGGTGCCGAGTTAGAGTCCTCGGCTGGACAAAAATCCGGTTCCGTTGCGTTTACTTAGACCCGACTGTCATGGGAACGGGCAAGCCTCCTCTACTTACCTTATCTAAAACTCGGCTTAGATTTCTAGGAGCTTCGCATTTCAATGGACTGGACGAAGTATAAGTATTAGAAATCAAGTCTCTGTAAAACATGGTAAAGATGGCGTAAACTTTCCATTTGACATTACAAAATACCTGTTGGTATATGTATATCATGACAGCCAGCCAGTGTTACCTAACTTATACTATTGTTCAGTACTTATACTATTGTTCATATATCTCATATAAATGATCTTAAAAATTCCGCTTAACCTTGAATTATATCGTATCTTAGCAAATTTATTTGGGGTATAATCTCGTACAATTACAGGTTACTGCTGACAATTTTTCCCGATATTATCGGCTTAAGAAACATCCGAGCCCCATATATAGTACCGTTTATAGTGATTCTGAGATCTCGCTTCTCTAGTTTATTTTAAACCAAGTTTTACTGCGAAGAAAATGTGCTTGCAACTTTGCTCACCACCCATTACGTTGCCGCACAGCAAAAGAAAATCAAATATACTATGTTTGCAACATTATGTGGCAGTTTAGTGTATAATCATTAGCATTGCATATTCATTGCTGCAACCCACCGGCGATTGCCTGCAGATAGCGATCGAGTGCAATGAAGCATTAAAATCGCTAACACCAACAATTTGTTGCAAGCAACAGGAATCGCATAGCGTTGGCAGCGCGCAAATCGCTTTTATTTTAGTTATTTATTACTTTTTGCCGCCAAAAATAGAAATGCATTTGCCACACAGATTCAAATGTGGCAGCGATTAGTGGCACAGTGCGCTCAGCTGGAAAATAAGCTGGTGTATTAAGTGATTTGTGTTGTTGTTGTTGCCACTTGACGGTGTGTAACTGACAATGGCAAATGCGGCGATTATGCAACACTTGCTGTGCCACAGGCGCGCATTCAAACATTTTGATACATATCTATTCATAAATGGGCACATGCATGTATGTATGAATGTATGCATGGGTGCATGCCACATTTATATATATTTTCCTCATTTTTCAATGCTCCTGCAACATTTTTACTTTTCTTCTACTTATGTTGCACGCTTGTTGTTGCTGCTGTAGTTGTACAATTTATTATCATTGTTGTTGCTGTCACCGGCTGTTGTTTACTCTTTAACCCGCTGTCACAAACTAATTTGTGTGTGAACCAACGACTTCGGCCAATCCGTTTAACCAAATGAACGCCTAAAGAAGTGTGGCAGAGCGTGCCACGCAGCCTGTTGTTGTTGTGGCAACTTTTGCAACGCAGGAACACATTTGGTATGTTGCACATGCTATTACATCGGTCGGCAGTTTTAATCCCACACAGCTGTTCGTAAGGCATGTTGCAATATGATTCACTCGCTTTGGTGCATGCCGCACGAGCGTCGTATATTAATCCAGGTATTTCTTGTAAACAGTTATTAAGTCTAATTAATTTGTGATTTTATAAAAAATTTCATTTATGATAGCTGCGTCATTACTTTATCCTATATAATTGGTTTTCTAACACGCATCACATGATGATCATGTGATGGGCGACGCTGATTTGAAACGCAATAGATGTAACAGCAACTGTTGCTTTTATTAAGTTTTTCAATTTAATAAATTTAAATATTTAAGTTTCCTTTATCCGAGGTAAATTGAGTTTTTATATATAAAGTTTGCATGATATTGTGACTGTTTGGTCACGGCAATCAAGTGATATTATATATACATCAATATAAATATGGTACTATACGAGTATTTGCGAAACAATGGTTGAATGTCACAGACAAGATTTTATTTAATTATGATCACATCACATACATGTCACGTCACACTAAAATCATCTCCTATCTGTTCGCGTCATAACATAATCACTTGGAATCAGATATTTAAGATGATAACCAAATCACACAATAATATATTATCTAAAATATCGCATCATTATCACCGCCAATTAGCTCACTCCCTAGTAGCATGATCATTTAATGTAATAGCATTAAGTCCACTGTGCTACGCTCGTCATATTTATTACTTTGAAGTGTCATGTCATAGCCCAGATTACAATATATATTAGGTGATGACGATCACTTCAGATTAATTGATATAATGGTCGCATCTATTTATAATCAACTCTACTGTTTAATGACATTATACCGTAGTCCTAGTCATGGCATAGATCACTTTAGTTGTCAAGTCGACAGATTTTTTTCCTCACGGTTGAAAGGACACACTCAGATTTATTTGTTTTCCTATCATGTGATGGTCATCTTATATGCTAATAACATCTTAGAAATAATATCAGAGGAAAGATTTAAGTGAGAAAGTGTTTGAGAACTATTTCAATGTATGCAGTTTCATTTCCATTCAATAAGTTTGAAGAAAAGGCGAAATAAATTATAAAAGCAAATACATATATGTGATATTGACCATATTTTATTATCTTGCGTTGATAATCTGATTTTGATATTTTACTTATTTATGTTAAGATAATCAAACGGTAAAGAACAGTTCGTAGGGAGAACAACTTCACAGAAACCACACAACAGAAGAATGAGTCGGTGCAATGATGATCTTTGTATTCGAGTATATCTTCTATTAATATTATCAGAATATACAGGGTTAGATTAGGTTGGGTTATGTCGTAAGGTTTATTGAAAAATCGATGGATCTTAATTGGACAGATAACATTCGTCCTTTGTGTGAAGTTAGTTAGAACATTTGCAATTGCGGCGAGATTGACTTTGCTAAGAGCCAGTAGTTCGGAGATCCTGTTACGGTTCACTCTGGGCCAGAAAGATCTCGCAGTCGCATAAGTTGCAGTTGCCGTCTCCATTTCGATGAAATTGCAGAAATGATGCCCTCCCTATCAAGCTCATCGATTTTGCAGTTTGAAGCTATTGGTAATGAAGTTTTGCTCTCCGTGACTAGTTTTAAGCACATTGTCACTGAGCACCAAACCAGTATAGCCGTTTGCCTATCGGAGTGAATTCACATCTCTGAAGCAAGTTGCACTTCAAAGCAGCTCATAGGCAGCCGCGTCCTCTTGAAAAACGCCACAGTGGTCTGGTAATCTGAATGTAAAGTAGATGGAGAGCCTCCGACAGCATACTCCAACACATATTGTATTGAAAATAAGTGCCACGCCTCGGAGAGTTCTTTTAGCTCTTAGTTCTAGACTTAAAATATATGTACTATATATTTTTCATAACTCAATTTTTGTCTGTGATCCATACAGGATGACGAGTTGGAAGTAAAAAAAAACCAAGTTTAAGCTTGAGAGTGATCTTTGTTTTCTTTTAAAGAGAATTGGAGTATGAGACTAAGCCGAAATTTGTACTAGGTGCCTCTACAAATTGTAGTTCTTAGCGCTTTGTCGATTTATGAGATTTTTATGACCAACGCTTAGGTGTTTTTGGCATTACCAAATATCAGCGTTTGAAACTGTTTGCTTCTTTCACGAGATTAATCTTTTTACATATATTCTTAAAGGGCTGGAGAACTTATAGCACTCCTGACTTTTAACACTTTTAAGGAAACCCCCTTGAAGTTTGATCTAAAATCGATGAACGTATACGATGAACGAACAATGACGTATATGAACAGCTCTACTTGAACTAAGCGTTCTTTAACATATTTCTTAATGATTACTATTATAATTTAGATTAGGTAACGGTAATCTGGCAGGCTAATGAACCACAATTAGACCAGTTTTGCGTCTTTGCGATACCTGATGAAGTCCCGTTACTCTATGGCCTCACTAATGATACTTCTTCCGATGTCTCAAATAACGCTTACAGCGTAGCCTTGCCAATGCGGGTCAAGTGCAGAATAGATATTCCATTCTTCCCCTGCCGCCTTGCTCTTGACACTTTCTGCCGTCTTCCAGATTTGTCAGCCGCATTCTGCAGGCGTGTGTCTCCATCAAAGTGCGAACACTGAGGATTCCAATCATATTGCTAGAGTCCTTTCGATCGAGTGCCAGTAGGAACTTTGCATATTTCACCAAGGTGAGAGTTTCATTTCGTTTTGATTTTCCTTACCATGGTCCTCGCCGTATAGACAATGCATAGATTTTCCAATGTTGATCACATTTTCGAATGACAGTCGTACACCACTCATAGCAATCTCGTCCACTATCTTAGTGCGGTCGATGTCTTTGTAACCTGACATCCAGTAGAACTGAAATCGCTTGTATCTAGCGACACTCTCCACTGCTGCCCTACTTTCCAATACGCTTGTGACCGGTATGCGAAATGAGGTTAAAACTTTGATTGCTGCTTTGCTATCCACGTCGACAAAAGGCTAACTTATGCTTAACTCTGGATATTACACCAACTCTGTACTCCATTTTCAATCGAGCTATGCTCGAAGGTTTTATGTGTAAATTTTCTGTGGCGAAGAGGTCTATTGGTGGAAAATTTAGCACTACTTCAAGAGCCGTCGTTTGGAATGAATCCATTGGATGGATGGATTCCATTATACAGAGCGCATCGGTTTAACTTTGTTTTCTTTTCTAACTTCCGACTCGGTTTTTTCAGGAAATTATCTTTTTCGCTTCCCAAAACCTTTGATATTACCGAATGGAACAACCAACTGGATGAACTTAACAGGGAGATTGCAATAAGCATTACAATCCATCAAATAACAAACCTCTCAATAAACAGGTCTTATACTCTCATGCATTGCATACAACTTTGATAACTTTATTGTTATTGTTATTATTATTGGAAACGCTAATAGCCGCTAGTTTTATTAATTTTGTAACTTACATTAATCAAGCTTTACTACAAGCGGGTTTGCGACGAACTGTGTCAGTAAGTAACGGGAGCGAACATTTTGTGTGCCGCTTATTTCATAATTCCTTTTGTTGTTTAATCATCATATTTTATATTAATCCGAACTGTTTTATACCTTTTGGCACAAGATACTAACTTTTATGCTCATAAAGCAAAAATGAAAAACTCAAAAAGGGCGTGATAAAAATTATTGCGGAAATTCATTTGCAGATTTATGTTTACATCGAAAAGCCGGCTTCTTAGAGTTGCCAATCCTTTTAAAAACAGTTTTTGCAGCAAATTTCCCTATTCAACTTCGTTTATTTTTCTGTGTTTTGCGTATTTTCGCCGTAATTTACTTAGGTTGTAAATAATTTCGAGGTTTGCCAACTTGTTTGTTGCATGCAATTCTTCGTTGGCGTTGTTGTATGGACTATGGAATCGTGCGCTGTTGATGTAACGGCTGTTGCAGCAACAAAGCTAACAACAACACTCACAGGTAGCGATGTGTTTGGCGGATGACTGTCAGTGGTTTGACAACTAAATCAGCGAAAAAATATCGCCTAGCGGTTCGCCCGTTATATACGGAGTTAGTTTAAGGCGTTGCATGCCGCATGCTGTGGCAAGTGTCTCAACTACGCGCAGAAGCTGGTAGAGCGTACTACGAGGGCAGTCGAACGCAGAGCAGTGTCCCTCTGAGTACTTGTAATTAATGAATCGATTGGACATTAACAAATTGTTGACCGATATAAAGTCATTGGTAGGTGAAAGAGGAGATATTAGTTACAGGTTAGGAGTGGGTATCATATAATTTGGCAATTTATTAAAATAAAATTTTTATGAATTTTATAGTTAACCGTTTACTTTAGAGGAATTGCGGCGATTTTCCAAATATATTAAGTATTATAATGGGCTATTACCACAACTTGGCCAAGAGTTTGTACCTTCACTTTGCAGAAGTGATAATGATCAGAAGAGATTACATTTTGCTCAAATATCTCTGACTATAAAATACCACTAGTACCCTTAATTTATTTTAGAAAGGTTTATTCCTTACTCCAACCTTTTCAGCCTATCGCCAACAATAGTTTTCCTGGTGTCGGTAGTTTGCGAACACTGTCTGCTCTATCTGCGCTTTGTTCTTTATCGCTTTATTTATGGTTAGAGGATCCATACAAGTTCTGCTTTTAACAAAATAACGGCCGTTGCTGAACGAACGAGATCAAGTGGAAAACTTTTTAGGGAAATTGGTGCTCTTATAGACTTTCCTCACCAATTTTTTGCATATTTTGACTCAATATTGAAATTTCAGGAACCATTCAATATCTACTTTTTAAAGTTAACAATTGGTCCGCTGATGGCCATAGTTTTTAGTCAAAAAAAGCCAGCCTGTTGAAATTTCAAATGATTGACAAGGCAATGTCGACCACTTTTAGTATATGTATATTGAGCTTGAATAACCTTTTTCCATAAGACCAAAAGGTATTCAGAGCTGGTTTAGTTTTAAAACTTTGACTTTTTCGTGTACAAATACCTTGTATTTTCCGAATCCGGCTCAGCCACAAAAGTGGTATCCGAAAGTTTAAAGATGGCTATAATTGGTGACGAGTTATTCAAAATTTATCTGCTGAGTAAATTCCTTCACCAAAACTTGCCACCAATTGAAATTTCAGTGAAAAGCTAGGCAGTCAAAGCAACTGAAAAATTGGCTGCGCTAGGTGAACCTTCGGACGTAGCTTAATGAACCATATACTTACATATCTCATGTTTTATCTCAGAGAGAAGCGTTCAAGTCACACTGAAAGAGGGTGGATGGCGTAGAAGCACGCGACCTAACACCGGAACAGTCATCTGCGAATGGATCAAAACTGACAGATGGAGAGGGAGTCTGGATCTATTGCGTGGAGCTAGACCTCAGGCGACCATTCAAGCTGCAGTGTTACCACAGTTCGTTCCACGCAAAAGATGGTCAGGAAGGTTGCTGAGATAGCCAGTAACGCAGGAAACGACTTAAAAAGTATCAGTATACAAGTATATAGTACGTCAGTAGCTAAGCTGCAATTAAAGCAATAATCTCACATACATATGTTTTTAGAAGTAAGGAGGCAGAAGAAGTAGGGAGGCAGAAGATATATTGGCTGCCGGTAAACGGCTGCATATATACCGGGTTCAAGGACACAAGGGCATTCTAGGAAATGAAATACCTAACAAGTTTGCCAAAAGAACCATCTGCTTAGCAAACGAACGAGAACAAAAAACACTAAAGTCGTTGAAAACGAATGAAATGAAAATTTCGAAAGCGTTCACAGACTGATCAGAGTGAGGTGAAATGCTTTAGGGGGATGCAGGATAGCAAAATCATGTGTTAAGGAGCGCATAGAAAACTCGTAAGCTACATACACAGTCTTGAAATAATTGCAGAATTGTTCATGGCCCAGGCGAGTCAAATGGGCTTTATTAACGATAACAGATGTAGAAAGTGCAGGCAAGTAGGCTTGACATAGAGGCTAGAATACATCCTCTGCTTGTGGTCGACCTTATCTAGATAGAGTTTCGCATTTTAAGTAATTGGATGAAGTATCAAAATAACATATCAAGTCTCAATTAAACTTCGTTATAAGCTTTAACATCCTGCACGACGTAAACTTCAGCTTGTGTTAGTAATGAAACAGCATTTGGCATTACAAAGGTCCTATGTATGGCATAACAGCCAACCAGACAGTGTAACCTAACTTAAACTAATTCCTTCACAACTGCTGACTTGAGGAGTCAGATATTTAAGATTAGTAATGAAAAAGGTAGCAGTGCTTATTCGAAACAGTTTTGATAATGACATAATCCCAACAACCGAAAGATGACGACTATTGGCAGAGCACTGTAATGTATTCTCGTATAACTACTACTGTCAAAAATTCAGTCGACATTTATGTTCCACATAAATCCTTTTTGCTTTGACCGAGCGCAGTAGAGGTCGTATCTGGGGCCTTTACAGAAATGAAAAAAGTTAATTATCGGACGGTGAATCGATACTCGCTCGTAAAATCAAATACCTTTTGTCAATAGTTCATTTAACGACAGCCCAGTAGTAAATTTCGTTCGCCCCTTAAAATTTACCAAAACTGATAAAACGCGTTCTAGTAAAATAGCTTTAAGGTTACAATATAAACAGTTACAAGTTTTTGATAATTTGTTTACTTAATGCTTTAGTCTACTTGCGTCAGCTTATTCATCTTTATCCACATAAATCATTTGCTCCCGAAACTCTCACTTTCCGCGAAGCGTTGCTTGCACTCAGCATTGTGGACTCAATCATATATCCGTTATGTTCAATCTGTAGCTTAGCATCTTTGCCGCTAATCTACATAGCTGTGGTTTTTTTGTTTTGGTTTTGCTTTTTGCTCATTTCCGTTTTTCTTGCATCAATATGTCTTTCACTTTTCACTTTTTCTTGCCTCAATTGATTGTTAAGCTCACCATGCATGGCGGCGGAAAGCAAGAAAAACGCTAAGCGTTCGACAGTTGGAAAACCAGTGACAGCAACAGTGCGCTAACCAATGCCAATGAATGACAGATAAAGCTGTCACAGCGCTGCTCGCAACCAGAAAAAGCGGCAAAGCGAATGTGTTACAAAGCAAATGACATAAAATTGGGCCATTTAGTTAGATGCATAGATAGATTCATATGTTAGTACTTATATATTATATATACATATATAGTGTATATATATTTTTTTTATGGAAAATTGTGAGTGCAGTGAATTATTTCGGCTCTCGCGGTTTATTGCTATTTCACTGTTTCTCTTGCTAATTGAAGAGTTGTGGCGGTAAGCACTTGCTGTTGGTAGCTACTTTCTGCATTTTCTTTTTTGAATATACATACATACTTCCATATAAGCATTTTTACAACTTATTTACATTTTTTCCACAAAATTTAATTTTTACTGCATAACTAATGAATAAATTTTAATGTTTCTTTTTAATTGCAGGTATGTTTTATTAATTTTCGGGGCTTATAAATTTTAAGTCTTGTCTTATAGCAATTATGTGGTAACAGGTAAGCTTCATTTAACAAAAATATTTCATAAATAAAAAATTAAAACGAAATTCGCGGAAGAGTACATTTGAAGAAAGCTCAAAGTTTCCATATAAGTTCTTTTCGCTTCAGTGACATAAAGCTCTTATGTTTAGCGAGCCATTACAGCTTTTAAGTTGAGCTTTTAACGCTAAAGCCGGTGATTTCACCTTAAAATTAAAATAAAAATTGTAAGGTTATTTCCTCACAGCTCACAATTATTAAAGGATCCACTTTATATATCAATTTTACTCAAAGCTTTATAAATATTAAGCACAATTTTGCCTCATATGACCTCAAGACTAGAGATAACACTATTAATAATCCATAGTTAGGTTATGTTAGATTAGGTTAGAAAAATTTCTCTTGAGACCACGAGTAATTCTATTTCGACAGCTAGAGCTACAAATTTATTGAGGCGGCTAATATTAATTCCCGCCAGTTTACTGAGTTCATAAAAAGTATGGAAGCCGAGATGCTTCAAACTTAGTCTGGCGGAAGCTGGACAGTGGAGTAAAGAGTGTCTAAATGTTTCCACCTCCTCTTCATCACTGCAATCCGCGTGAGTGCCAATGGGACAGTATTTAGTTTGGACATCTATCATATTGATGATAATAAGAACTAGTGGTTCAAAGGACATTTTACGTTCCACACATGACCAAAGGTTTTCGCAACTTCACAAGTGCTGGTTACTGACCACCTCGTTCCTATCTTAATGGAATTTGGTTTAGGGTGTCTTTTCTTGCAAACTTATTGTCTTTATAATTTCTGCGATTTCCGCTGTGTCCAAGTACACAGAGAAGTTTAATAGGGAAATAGCCTGATGCTATTGCTAGTGAGCTCATGTACTCCTTGACCGTTTGGCTGTTCTGCTATTGGAGTGGTTGCATACTTCCATAAAAGAAACCGAACTTCGTAGAAATACATCTGCTTGTACCTCGATGACTCCCAATTCAGACACTACAGTGGTCTGGCAGTGCAAACCAAGAGTTGATTAAAAGCTGCCGACAGCAGGCTCTCCTCCAACCTTCTTCTTAAGCTTTGACCTATCCGTGAAAAAGCTCACTGCTCCTCTTTTTCATTGACTCGGTCCCACCCCCCCATCTCTTGGATATAAAGATGTCAATAGTAGTAGGTTCTGCAGCATCTTAAAAATATGCGTAATTTATCAGCGAACTTTATCGGAAGCAAAATATCTTACTTCTTCTTCTTCTTCTTCTATTTGTTATATTTTTAAGTTTAAGAATCATAAATATCTTTTATTCACTAAAAGTGTGCATGCATATTATGACAAAAAAGTACCCGAAAATTGTAAATAAATTAAATTCAGTATTTATTTTTTCGCCTTCAAAGTAATCTCCACCAGGTGTAACCCACTTATGCCAACTATTTTTCCAGTCCTCTAAAAACTTTTAATAAGCACTTTTTGGGATTGCCTTCAATTCAGCGAATTTTGTTTTATCTCTTCGAACGACGATTCTTCGAAAACGGGTTCCATTGCATTGATTGTTAACTTGTTTGCATGTCAAACTCACGAACCCATCGGCAGTTATAATGCTCTCAATGAATGTGGGGTCGGAACGATTAAACATGTTCAAAGAGACCTGTTTACGGCAAACTTTTTGAAAAAAACATTTGTTCGTCCCGATCCGAGCAAGAAGGCTTTTCATATCACCAAAATCATTCGAACTGACTCGCAAGATAAATCGAGCTCTCTCACCATATTTGCTTGATGATTTCTAAGCACCATAACTTTCACTTTTATTAATGTTTTCATCAGTTGAAGAGGTCGAAGGTCTTACAGAACGAGGCATGTCTTCAACGATCTCTTGACCATCTTTGAAGGCTTTGTATCACTCGAAAGCTGGACAGACCGCGCTCATAATTAAGGACAGTCCTACCAACTTTGAAACATATATCCCTTTGAAATATCAATAACTCGTGGAATTTAAATTACAATAACGGACTATATTTTATACAAGAGAAAATACTGGACGCATTCGAGTTATGTTGCACATGTAATGTCTCAAAAACTAGACTTCCCATCAGATAAAATGGTTCTATATAAATACATTATGCAAAAATTTACTTTAAATAAACTTAGCAGTGGTCTTCCGGAAGCTCCTTGTATCGACTACTAAGGTTTATTTAAGGAGAAATTATCGTCCCAAAAATGTTTGAAGAAAATTTGATCGTTACAACTACTATTCGTATTCGTCAAAATCGAAAAATTGTCTGATGGTTAATGCCTCAAATGATTAGCAATAAAAAAATATTGGCTTTTATTTTCTGACTATGATCTTACGGTTTATGTTTCGTTAATTAACTTTAAGTAAGTATTGAAAGCTTTTCAAAGGCTTACCGGTTGATCAGACTATTACGTATTGAAAGATCGGTCCAGTGTTGCCAACTTTATTTTTATCAAAAGATCAGCAGTGAATATTGTGTAAAGGTAAAGTGATACTCCAAAATAAACTGCAAAATCCAAAATATCTGATATTTTACGGGGGTCTGATGGCCAATACGTTGGTTTCCCCGTAGATATTGTTGAAAAATTGTTGGTATTTATACATTTATACAACTCTCTTCCCTTGGGATTTGCCAATCTTGATCCCCACCAAGGATGCTTGGCATTATAATCACCGCCAGCAATAAACTTACAGCCAAGTTTTATAAAAAATTTGCAATAGTCTTGTTCTTTGAAATAAACTCGTCGTGTTAAATACACTGAGCACACATTAATATTAAATGACATGCATTTAACATTAATGCAAGCGGCCTGTATAGCGTTTTCATTTATTATTTCGACGATATTATATTTAAGCCCGCTTTTTATTAATATCGCAGAGCCACCATGAGCTCTATTGCATGATTTGCAACAATTAGATCATATCCATGAATTTTAAAGTGTGACCTATTTATAAAATGAGTTTCTGAAATCAAAAATATATCAATGTAATTAGATTTGAGGAAAATTTTTACTTCTTCTGTGTGGTTGGAAAGCCCATTCGCATTCCATATAGCAATTCGAATATCTACTTGCATATTTTTGATATTAACAGAGATATCATATTGAGGAGATTGTTTGTTAATTCAAATTGTTTTGCTAATAAAGCCTCGATTCTTTCGAATGGATCCTCGTTATTTAAATTTCTATTTTCGCGTAGTATCTGTGCATAAGTTGGGCAGCTACTCCTATTGTTAAAATCATTTGTCCCGTAAGAAGTGGAAACATTATGCTCCTGAGGAGCTTTACTTGATTGCTGACTAAAGAAACGACTATTAGGCTTCTACTTTGCAACTAATTCTTGATAAATTTTGCAGCCCTTATAGCTAGCAGCGTGATCTTGTAAGCAATTAACACATTTGGCAGGTAAATCCTTGTCTTTCTGACACTCTGTGGTTGGATGGCACATAGAACATTTAACACATTTAAATGTCTTTGTACAATACATCTTGGTATGTCCATATTCCTGACATCGAAAGCATTGTACTACATCAGTTACTTTCCTGGGAAGCTCTACTTTAATAACTGCATTGCTTAAGTATTTCAAATTATATATTTCCGCATTGTTATTGTTCGGTTCAAGATCAATAAAAAATATATTTAATGGATGCTTAGTAATGCGACTCCTAATATTGCTAATATTCCTCACGCTATGTCCTAACTCTTCAATTTCACTTTTAATTGAGTCAATTGGTGTAGAGAAATGTAGATTCTTAACTACAACTCTAAAAGAACGCTCTTGTTTTAACTGATATGTGTGAAATAAAACCTCGTCTTTCTTAAGTGTTGTTATAAACTTTCTATAAGTATCCACGGATTTAATCATAACGCGTATTTGACCATCGCGTTGTGACTTATATGTAAAATCTTCTTTGGAAGCAGTTTTCGATATGTAATTTAGCATACCCTTAATATCATTAACGGTAGCCAGTATTATTGGCGGAGGCTTCGGCGTCGTATTTCGCTCAGTTGATTCATCTTTGTCCTTTTGTGTTTTCTTTTCAGCACTTCCAGTCTCCTCTTTATCCTCTGTCTCCACTCTGCTTTCAAGAATCGCAAACCGATTTGAATTCTTGGACGTTCCAGGTGTTGGGTCTAACAATAGTTTTTTCTTTGAAACGTTTTGTGAGCTGTAAATAGGCCTTTTGTTTGTCTTTTTTGTCTCAATCCTTTGCCAGTCCATAACAGCTTCAATACTCATGATGCAAATTTTAGCACATATGCACCAGGTAGGCAGATGTACTGATAACGAAGGTTTCTTTGTTCACTTATGTTATTGGTGCTTTTTATTGCGCTAAAGTGAAAATAAATTAATTTAATATATTTTTATCTTGAATATTTAGAGTGTTTTTATTTGCAAATTATATTTATTTGAAAAAATTTACTACTTTATTACTATTATTATTGTCACTCGAAAATGGAACCTCAAAAAAATGCACGTGGGTGGCCCGGGTGATTTTGGCTCTTGATGTTATTTCAAATCAAATATTTTTGATTATTATTAATTCATAGATATGTATTTCATTCTGGTCGGAACTACCGAAGTTAAATTTCAAGGGTAAATAACAAAATGGCGGACTTTGAAAAAAAAAGTTCTTTATTTTAGCAAAGCAAGGGTTGTAAATTACAAAGTTAGGGGTGAAAAAATGCTCGTTAGTATCGACGATTACTATAAGTGTGTAAAACACCCTGTTAAAATTTGAAAGCAATGAGTTCAGTAGAAAAAAAGTTAGGACCCGGGCCGACCAGAAAAACAATGTTTTGAGAAAAACGTGTTTAAAGTTCAACAACTCCGAGGGAGAGGACTCCGAGGCGCTCTTGGAAACTCGTTATAACTCCCGAAATTATTCGAATTTCCGTCTGAAATTTTCACAGTATATTCTCAAGACATTGTACCTTTAAATTAAGCAAAAAAACATTTCGAATTGCCAGAATACTACCTTAAGTTCTCCGATTGCTTGCAATTAAATCAGATGTTCGCAAAAATTAATAATATTAATAGAAGGGCTCTAAGTTCTCAAGGAACGGGTTTCTTGTAGAGGATTCTAAAAATCTAGAACTTTCCGCAAATATTGCTTAAAGAGAGGTCCCGCCACGAATCTAAATTTATTCTATACTATTCATTATTTTTATAACCGGAACTGGGTTTCCGCTAGATAATACTAACTGTTCTGTTGACATGTTTCTTGGGATGGGAAATGACAATAAAAATTCGGAAACAGCAGAAAGAGCGTCAGAGAAAAATAAAAGGGGTGATAAATGTAGCGCATGGGGTAAGTTTTTTTCGCTGACAGGTGTCAGTTCCACCATTTGAAAGGGAGTTTAACAGGCTCTTTACTCTTTTAAAGGCTCTTTACTATACCACTGACAACAGACTGCAAGGTGTTCTTAGTGGATGCCGCATTAGTGATCACGTGCAGGTTTGAGTCCAAATTCAAGCCAGGTAACGACTTAATTACAGCCTTTAGATGTTGAAAACAAAATTTGCATGATTGAGAATTGCGAAGCAATGGATTTCCAATTTGCGTGCTAACGTTTGGTGACTAAGTAACATTTTTTTTTTGAGTCAGAATTATATGAGCAAATTGCGTTTTGATGTATGAGAATAGTAGGTTGAATGGTCAGGGCGCTGAAAATGTAAAAAATTTGTCAAATATAATGCATACGGGTTTGCAAAACAGGGTGTTTCGTTATAACATTTGATGATTCGCGTGTGATACGCGGCAGCAATGTGCGTGTGCCATAACATGTTGTATGCCACATTTTATTAGCGTGCTACAATCGCGAGTTTAGCCACGCGTTGAAGGGGAGATCTTAATCGCGTCAGTAAAGAAAATAATAAAAACGAAAAGTCAGCAACTTTTTTCCACCAGACCTGCAGTTGCGATTTCGATTGAGTTTAAGCAATAGTAAACAATTATAGAGTCATTAACGGCAGTAACAACTTTAATAATAATGACACATGAGAATACATTTGATCGACCGGAACTGATTCATACATTGCTAAGGCTTGCGGCGCTCGATATGGCACGAAGCTTTTAATTGTTCTCTTGAAAATGTATGGTAATAAAATCCGTAGGGTTTCCTCGATTTCTTTCGCTTAAGTTTGAGAAAGTGTCACACGTTTTTCCGAGCTTCAAGCTGTCCTCCGCAACGATGAAATGGAGTCAGTACGTTTGTTTAGTGACGATATTATCGGCTTATAAAGTGTGAATGTAGAATTTATCTCGTCTCCACGCTTATATCAAACAACTTTTTTTCGAGGAAATCTTCATATACTCTAAAAACTTCCAGTTCACAGTGACGTATCTAAACTCTTCCACAATTATTTTTTGCAACTGCAACTTGATAAAAATTGAGATATCTTGATGAAACTTGGTAAACAGGTTCCATAGTACAAAGAAAATTCGAGTTCGTAGATGGGCGTAATCGGACCACTGCCACGACCACAAAACGCTATTAACCGAAATCCTATAAACTACCATAACTAAGCACTAAATTAAGATATCCAACTGTGGCACAAGGGATCGCAGTAGCCAGGGTCACATGTGGGTAAAAAATTTGGAAAAGTGGGCGTGGCCCCGCCCTCTCTTAAGATTAATGTACATATCTCCTAAACAACTACAGCAGAAAAATTCTTTGAGTACAAATCTTAAAAAACGTTTCACCGACAGTGTGAAAATGGATAAAATCGGAAGATAACCCCGCTCCCTCTCGATATAACGGCACTGTTCGAAACTACTAAAAGCGCAACAAACCAATAACTAACCTTTAAAATTGCACTTGATTCTTTCACTTTCGAGTACACAAATCAAGATGTACTTAATATAACGGAATACAATTTTACATTCATAATTCCCTTAAAGTATGCCACTTTTTAACTAAATGTCCAAATCCAACCAAAATTGTTCAAGACCCTATATACCGAATATGTGGACCTCGGTATTGATAGTTGACTTTTGACCGAAAATATCGTTACAATAGAAATTCACACAGAATCCTTTCCTGACAATAGTAATTCTGTATATCAAAAATGTCTTGAATCGGGTCAATATATCCCTGGGCCCAAATATACCTAATATAAGGATTTTCGAACTTTCAGATGACTTTGTGCTGGATATATTGGCCAATATTTGGGTATTTCCCCCGGCTTTGATTCCTGTAAGTTGCAAGAGTTCAAAATGTTTGTTGCACCCGAGCTTAGCCTTCCTTACTTGTTCTAATTAAGAAGCTGTATATCCTGCTACAATGTTCACAACGAAGTTGCGCGTGGGCCACTTTAGATTCTCGGGACAACTTCTAGTCCTTCGTCTGCTATGGTGGATGTTTTAATTAATAGAGCGCCTATCACTGGGAAGGTGTCGGTGAAGTAGCTAATGGCTCCACTGAATATGGCGGTGAACGCACTTCTGGTGTTATTTGCATCCGTAGTCCTGTCGACGTACTGTTCAATGTCATCGACTTAATCCCGGAACGACCTCTTGATGCTCCTTGAAGACGGCTCCACTTCAAGCTGTCTTCCTTACCGGCAGCAAGCAGGTCCCACTGTGTAGGTATTCGACGTCAGACATCAAGAGACATCGCGTAAACATACGCACTGCAATATCCTGACGTTTCACAATGTTCAGTTGCCGATATCGGTGCTGCACAACTAAGACCTGAGGGTTGTTGACAGTCGGTATTTTAATGCCATCGACGGTGATATTAAATTCAGTATATACTCCTTCAGTTTGTCAAGCACTTTCTCTCTATCATCCTCTCTCACCCTCCTTCTCCATCTTTCTCCCCCTCTCTCTGTCTCTTCCGAATATCGAATGCTGCCATCGTCCAAGATTTTGTTATTGGAATTTAAAAAATTGTTTACAAATATAATATTAAGATGTGCTAATTGTGAGAATTTTAAGAAAATAAAGCTTCGAAAAGTAAAATCTACAGTTAAAGTTATTAAGTTATCTATCTATCTATCGTGAGGATACTAGTATCAAAGAAATGTATTAACCCAATGAGGATCTTAAGGATATTTTACCTTCGAAAGCAATAAAAAAGAAATAAAAAAGTCTGAAGTAGAAAAAAGATAAAACTAAACGTGAAGAAGTTGACGTGGAAACCGAGGTCAAGCCAACTCTTTAAGAATGACATTGAAGACTTGACGAATTATTGTCTACGATTAGAAATGAATTATCGCTACTAAAAAAGATTCGAAAAATCTGTGTCAAACTGTCCTCGCATTGACATAAGCAATTTAAATGTCATTAATCCCATTAAGACAGCGCTTAATAAATCAAAGATTGCCGCATTAATTCATTAGTTTTCTCACATACATACACATATAAAACCATACAAGAACAAATATCCTTCCACACACAGCAGAAGCGAGGAATTTATCTGTGAGCGTATAAAAAACCGTTTTATCTCTTGCTTTTGTGCTTTTGTGTAGGAGTTCAAAGGATTGCTGCATTGATTGCGCTTTTTGTTCTTTGAACTCACTCCGCACGCACACACACACACTCATACATTCTTCCTCACACACGCC
The DNA here is from genome assembly GCF_016617805.1 of Bactrocera tryoni. Classification (NCBI taxonomy): domain Eukaryota; kingdom Metazoa; phylum Arthropoda; class Insecta; order Diptera; family Tephritidae; genus Bactrocera; species Bactrocera tryoni. The sequence continues at coordinate 61,576,478 of NC_052501.1, read as the reverse complement.
TAATCTACCGCCTGCGCACATAACCTCTTTAACTGGCTTACTATTAACCCCCGAGTCACATATGCATATGTCCTGGCATCCAGCTGCAAGAGTGATTTCCATTGCCTTTTGACCGTTTAACCCTTCCCATTGACTTTCTCATCATTAAATGCAGCATCATGGCACTTTTGTTTTTCCTTTGCTCTCGTTCTCATTCTCTCCCGCATTTGATTCATTTCTCAAACGCATTCAATTACATTAAGCAACTCATTGCAGCGGATAATCAGTAGTGGCAACAGCCGGCGTAGCCTTCAGTGTAATTCACTATTGATTTAACTGCAGATTGCAACTCATTCCGATTCCGTAAGCTAACTAATCTCAGCTAAGACTTAACTTGCATGGCAAAGTGGATCTAATTATGTGTACGTGGGTGTCATTGACTCTTTACGATTCACAAGAATTCGGTGCAAGTAGTCCGGAGTAAGCTTATTTGCAGAGAATAACGGCTTATTTGGAGAGGCTAGGGAGCTACTTTCAAAGGAAAAATTAAAAGTAGGGTTTCGACCAAATTAGACTTGAATACCGCTTACACATGTGATTACTACAAAATATATCCGTAAGAAAACATTTAACTTCGGATCTGTAGCTCTAAAATAATTTGCCGTTGTACACTTGCTGGATATCTTCCGATATATCTAAGGTTTTAAAGGTTTCACTGATCCTTTTTAATTCAGAAGAAACGTATGTTTTAAGAGTTTCCTCTTTCTCTCTCCCCCTCTGCCTGTCTCCTTCTCCCTTCCTCTCTCTCTGTCTCTTTCTCTTCCTGAAAGCAAAAACCGGTTAGTTGCATGTTTCCATCTTCTACGATTTTGTTTTTGCAGTCTAAAGAACTGACGATGTCTGACCAAAAGTACATTTACCAAGATAGATTCGTATTAAAGAACGATATCAAATTTGAGTATTGGAATTTCAATATTTTATAAAAAACTATCGCATTCCCTCGGAACACTAACTGGATATCTCCCGCTACATATTTATACGCTTTCGCACTAAGAATTCATACCACAAATGTGTTGGTATGGCGATTCATGTAGAAATAGTACGTACCACACCTAGTGATCCACAACATTAACCTAAGGCTCTCAACCCACTGTCCCGTACTACGTTTTGAGATTTTTTTCCAATTGTTTCTAAACTTATTTTTATAACAACAAAGACTTGATATTTTTGTCAGTCTATAGGTCAATATAAGATGGTTCTGACTACAATTCTAAGGAAACCGGAAAGGTTAATCATTTTAAAAACAAGTTGAACTACCTGTAAGCTGATATCAATGAAAGTCACATGTGTGAATTAACGTTTTTTAAAAGATTCTCTAATTCCTCAGTTCATATTCTTGGTACATCAAATTGTTCGAGTGCCATAAGACTGGTGTTTGAATTTTGATATGGTATTAGTTTTTTGACGATGCCAGGAAGAAGGTGATCGTTTGTAAATTAGATTTCGACACAGAGCAGTTTTCTTTACCCGACATTGTTTTCGGGTCATACGCGAGGCTAACATATTGACCAGAAAAACTAAGAAGTAGAGGATTTAATATATTGGCCCCCGAAAAGCGTATATTTAACATGATTTTTATTGAATCCCCTGTGGTATATGAGAGGATGTCTCCGGCCTTAAGAGCCATTCAAATATGTTTTTTGTTGAAGACATTAACTATATAGTATACAATTGAGTCGGAAGCTCGAAAAAGCTGAAAACCTAAGTTTACCCAAATATTGTCAAAAATGAGAAAACATCTAACAGATCAACTGAAAACCCCCGACTTACCCCAGTAAAATAAATTTTTTGGCAAAATTCGTGTTTTTAATTCAACAAAGTTCCCTTCAAAAGTGATACACTCATTACAGCGACCCCCCAACTTTTCGGTACCATTTTTGTAGTTCATTTGTGCCGAATATACTTGTAACTCACCTATGCTTAGATAACGGAATAACAATAAATCCAAGTTTTCTAAGAGATTAGTGGTTATATACTCGGATTTAGAGATAAGATGACATCAGGTAAATTATATGATAGTAAATATTATCATATGTAGTATAAAAGTGGAGTTTTCGTCCAAATATGAGAGATATCTTGAAATATCATTTTAAACCCAGTAAGAATTGTAATTTGATAAGAAGACTCCCTTGTAATATGGACGCATTCCCGTTACATCTTTATCAAGATGCAGAGTGGTGTGAGGTGAACTTAAGTATTTCAGAATAATTATTTGAGTTTTGATATTGTTAGCTGATAATTTATTCAAAAAATATACACTTGCATCATTTCTTAGCGAACTCCGTTCCAGTTTTCTAATTGAACTTATGGAATACTGATTTTCGACATTCTGTCACATCGAAATTATACACTAAAGACTTATATTTTAAAATCGAATTACTAAGTTGTTATATAGTCTGAAAGCGATAATTAAGTTGAGTTGAAATAAACAGAAAATTATTCAAATTACCTCGAATAACAGCTTTCTATGACACTCTCGGATCCAGTACCTACATATAATATCAAGGGTATAACTCCTGCGTTATCACCTCATAGTCGACTTACACAACCTAACCTCAATTATTCGACAACTACCTTAAATATGTTATGCAATCAGGCATCCCTAACGCATCACATGGTTGTCCTTCTCACACCACTTGCCGGCTCTTTCAACCCTTTTCTCAAATATTTCAAATATCTACAAGAACTCAACTGGCCGCCAACCGCATAATATGGCCCTGCTTATTAACCGCCTGACTAAGCAACCATACCGCCCGCCCCCTGCCGCACTGCAAGTCATCTCTAATCACCACTTATTACACTATCTACATGAAAGTATTTATAGAATGTGGCATGCCACACCGCCTACCGCGCAGCGCTACGCTTGTGCTTTCAAAGCTTTATTCAGTTGCTTTTTATATGGATTGCCTTCTCTCACGCCTATCGATTGCCCGAACGCTTGTGGTGGCACACACTTATTTGATATATCGTAAAACTATCAGCAGTCACTTGAAGTGCAGTTCATTGACTTATTATCCACGCTATTGTCCTTTTAGCAGTCGGTGAGTGTGTATGCAGATGTGTGGTCATCAATGTGTGTGTGTTTGTAAATAGTTGCACAGTGTGCGCCGTAAGTATGCAGAGACACACATACATCTATAAGGTTTATATAGGCCGTTCGGGTAGTGTGCAAATTTGCTTGCAACTTATAGACAACAACGCACAGCACGCTCTTCATTTTGTATGCCACAGCAAGTCGCTGCTGCCACTTTAAACTATTTTTCATGCGCTTTTCTATATATCGAGAGATTTTTAATATACATTTTTTATATAAATTTCCGTTTAGTTGTGCTTAAAGCGCAGATGCCGTTACGTGCAACAAAGAATACGTCCATATATAGCGTATATACCCCTCACTTCGCCCCTCAACTCGCCCATCAGCGCTGAACTGCACTTCTACCACACTTTTCATGATTATAAATGTGGCACGTACACTTCGTATTGCCACACTGTTGTCTGTCTGTGGCGACTAATGGCTTTTGTTGCCACAGAATTTTTTCCTCGCATTTTTCAACATCCCTTGTAAACCTGCGGATATGCCCTACGTCGACTGCTGCCAATTTTTCTTTGTTTTACCGTTTTTTCGCAATTTTTTGTTTACCACTTTTGTTGCCATTTCACCGCCTGCCACATTAGTCTAGCCGCCAGCTGAGTAATAGTCGTTGCAACTGTGTATTTGCATAGACTACTATTTGGCGCGCGTATGAATGGATATATATGCATGAGTTAGTGTGTGTGTGTGTGTCTGCTGAACTACTCAGCCAAAGCAATCATCACCAAGTATGTACCGTTATAACTACTTCACCGCTATCTCACTATCAGCGCACGATAAACTCATCTATCTGTCGCAAGGCTGCCACAGCTCTCCGACGAGGGCTCCACGTGCTGATATACGCATGTAAATGTGTAGATATGTATGTGCAATGGCCAAGCCTAACTCCAGAGTGAGGTTTATATCCCGCTGACTGGCATTTCATGATGAATGATTTGCGGCTGTGCTCATAGCGCATTATCGAGCGCGCGCTATATTGTTATCTGCCACAGCCGATTTCTCAATCGAGTCCTTGCCTGATAGCGTCATACATATGTACATACAAATCCATCCACCTTCCTTGGTAATCTATCGATCAGCTGCCATGCGTTCCATCCATCGTCGATAGTTTCGCATTTTTTCAGCATTTATTCATTTTCCTCTAATTTTTCATTTTTTTATCATTCAAGCTCATCATCATAATATTAGCAGCCGAATGCAATACGCTTACACCTGCCCACCAACGTTTGGATCTGTAGCATTGTGGGGACTTCTCTGGTGCGCTTCAGTAACTTTTCGACTTTGCATTGCATATTTGCAGGCTGATACGCTTGAGTTGCGCTTTCAGTGCGCTTAAATGGCACATTAATGCGGCTGCAAATGGTGCAGGTGCGGCACTTTGTTGCTGTTGTAACCAATAGATTTGTGAAGCTACTTCGTTCTAACGAAATTCAAGAAGTGTTTGAAGCTATTAGATTGCCTACTTTTAGGCTTAATGTGAATTTATTTTTAATAGTATTAGTTTTTCATTCCGGGAAGGGAGTTGTCGAATTTACTGTTGGAGAGTAATTTATTCTGTATACTTTTAAGCTTAGCTGAAAATGAAAAGTGTTGCCTACTTTTAAGAGCTAAATTTGCAGTCTTTTAAGAGCACCCAAACAGAAAGTCATTATAAACACCTAAGAACTTCCTGCCACCTGTGCAAATAATTTTCGTTCAAGTCAGTAAAAAATTTAGATATGAACTTCTTATTCTTAATTGGCGTAGACACCGCTTACGCGATTATAGCCGAGTTAACAACAGCGCGCCAGTCGTTTCTTCTTTTCGCTACGTGGCGCCAATTGGATATTCCAAAGCGAAGCCAGGTCCTTCTCCACTTGGTCCTTCCAACGGAGTGGAGGTCTTCCTCTTCCTCTGCTTCCCCCGGCGGGTATTGCGTCGAATACTTACAGAGCTGGATTGTTTTCATCCATCCGGACAATATGACCTAGCCAGCGTAGCCGCTGTCTTTTTAATAATAACTATGTCAATGTCGTCGTATATCTTGTACAGCTCATCGTTCCATCGAATGCGATATTCGCCGTGGCCAATGCGCAAAGGACCATAAATCTTTCGCAGAATTTTACTCTCGAAAACTCGTAACGTCGACTCATCGGTTGCTGTCATCGCCCAAGCCTCTGCACCATATAGCAGGACGGGAATTATGACCGACTTATAGAGTTTAGCTTTTGTTCGTCGAGAGAGGACTTTACTTTTCAATTGCCTATTGAGTCCGAAGTAGCACCTGTTGGCAAGAGCAATCCTGCGTTGGATTTCTAGGCTGACATTGTTGGTGGTGTTTACGCTGGTTCCAAGATAGACGAAATTATCTACGACTTCAAAGTTATGACTGTCAACAGTGACGTGAGAGCCAAGTCGCGAATGCGACGACTGTTTGTTTGATGACAGGAGATATTTCGTCTTGCCCTCGTTCACTGCCAGACCCATTTGTTTTGCTTCCTTGTCCAGCCTGGAGAAAGCAGAACTAACGGCGCGGGTGTTGAGGCCGATGATATCAATATCATCGGCATACGACAGCAGCTGTACACTCTTATAGAAGATGGTACCATCTCTATTTTGTTCTGCAGCTCGAACTATTTTCTCCAGGAGCAGGTTGAAGAAGTCGCACGATATGGAGTCGCCTTGTCTGAAACCTCGTTTGGTATCGAACGGCTCGGAGAGGTCCTTCCCGATCCTGACGGAGCTTTTGGTGTTGCTCAACGTCAGTTTACACAGCCGTATTAGTTTTGCGGGGATACCAAATTCAGACATCGCGGCATAAAGGCAGCTCCTTTTCGTGCTGTCGAAAGCAGCTTTGAAATCGACGAAGAGGTGGTGTGTGTCGATTCTCCTTTCGCGGGACTTGTCCAAGATTTGGCGCATGGTGAATATCTGGTCGGTTGTTGATTTTCCAGGTCTGAAGCCACACTGATAAGGTCCAATCAGTTTGTTGACAGTGGGCTTTAATCTTTCAAACAATACGCTCGATAGAACCTTATATGCGATGTTGAGGAGGCTAATCCCACGGTAGTTGGCGCAGAATGTGGGGTCTCCTTTTTTATGGATTGGGCATAGCACACTTAAATTCCAATAGTTGGGCATGCTCTCGTCCGACCATATTTTACAAAGAAGCTGATGCATGCTCCTTATCAGTTCTTCGCCGCCGTGTTTGAATAGCTCGGCCGGTAGTCCGTCGGCCCCTGCCGCTTTGTTGTTCTTCAGGCGGGCAATTACTATTCGAACTTCTTCATTGTCGGGTAATGGAACGTCTGCTCCATCGTCATGGTTGGGGAATCGGGTTCGCCTTCTTCTGGCGTTGTGCATTCACTGCCACTCAGCAGACTGGAGAAGTGTTCCCTCCATAATTTAAGTATGCTCTGGACATCGGTCACTAGATCACCTTTGGGGGTTTTACAAGAGTATGCTCCGGTCTTGAAACCTTCTGTAAGCCTCCGCATTTTTTCGTAGAATTTTCGAGCATTACCCCTGTCGGCCAGCTTATCAAGCTCTTTATACTCACGCATTTCAGCCTCTTTCTTCTTCTGTCTACAAATGCGTCTCGCTTCCCTCTTCAACTCTCGGTATCTATCCCATCCCGCACGTGTAGTGGTCGATCGTAACGTTGCGAGGTAGGCAGCTTGTTTTCTCTCCGCTGCGACACGGCACTCCTCGTCGTACCAGCTGTTCTTTTGCACTTTCCGAAAACCAATGGTTTCGGTTGCAGATGTACGTAAGAAGTTTGAAATGCCGTCCCACAGTTCCCTTATACCGAGTTGTTGACGAGTGCTCTCAGAGAGCAGGAGTGCATGCCGAGTAGAAAATCGTACGGCTGTCTGTTGTGATTGCAGCTTCTCGACGTCGAACCTTCCTTGTGTTTGCTGGCGTGCGTTTTTTGCTGCACAGAGGCGGGTGCGAATCTTGGCTGCAACAAGATAGTGGTCCGAGTCGATGTTAGGACCACGGAGCACACGCACATCTAAAACACTGGAGACGTGTCTTCCGTCTATCACAACATGATCGATCTGGTTGGTAGTTTTTCGATCCGGAGACAGCCAGGTAGCTTGATGAATCTTTTTATGCTGGAATCTAGTACTACAGATAACCATATTTCGGGCCCCGGCGAAGTCGATCAGCCTCAACCCATTTGGGGATGTTTCGTCGTGGAGGCTGAATGTACCGACCGTGTGGCCAAAGATACCTTCTTTGCCCACCCTGGCGTTAAAGTCGCCAAGCACGATTTTGACATCGTGGCGGGGGCAGCTCTCATAACTGCGCTCCAAGCACTCATAAAAGACATCTTTGGTCATATCGTCCTTCTCTTCCGTCGGGGCGTGGGCGCAAATCAGCGATATATTGAAGAACCTCGCTTTTACTCGGCGACGGAGTCTCTCTGCCACCACGAATTCAACAACAAACTTGCGCTCCTTTATATGGCCACTGTAGTAAATGTCACAAGGACCTACTCGTCTCTGTCCTTGTCCCGTCCATCGCATTTCTTGGACGGCGGTGATGTAAGCCTTTATTTTTGCGAGGACATCAACCAGCTGGGCAGCGGCACCTTCTCAATTAAGGGTCCGGACATTCCAGGTGCATGCCCTCAAATCGTAGTCCTTATTTCGTTTGCCATGGTCGTCATCAAAAGGGGGGTCTCTCATCCGATGCTGCTTTTTCTTTTTCATTGGAGTGTTTTTTTACGTGGCGGGTCCCAAACCCAGCGCACAACCCTATGTAGGGGATGTTTCGCCTTCTCACATTAGCTCGCCTTCGAACGGATGTTCTTAGGCTACCCAGAAGATACTTGGTCAAAGACCGGAAGTAGTGAGCTGCTTGAGCCATGTGTAAAAGAATCGTTTCTGGCCACTGCCAAGTGAATGGCGGTCAGAGAACTTTCCTCACTTGCGTGAACTTCTACACATGACTCCATCCTCCATTTATGAATATTTAAAAATTTTAAAAATATTTAAAAAATTTTATTTCATTAAACCTTCTCATGAAATTTGTTATCCAAATTTTTTGTAACTAGCATTGCCACCTGTGTGAAAATGTTTCGTTGCAGTCAGTTACCAATTTTTTATGAATATCGCCATTTTTTTGTTTTAAAGTTGTAGTTACTCTATTATGAAAAAAGGCTTCTATTTTCATGTTTTTTTATTAGCGTTGCCACCTATATGAAAATTTTTCGAACATTTAAATATATAAGTTAAACAAAAATAAGGATACCAAACCCATTTGTAATCAAGCATATTTCAAAAAAGTGTTGCCACCTGTTCAAAATGTATTATTTATTATAAGTGCAAATGCGAACAGAACGCATTTAAATAAGCCATAACAATGATAAATAAGCTTAAAAAGCCTTACTTAAAAAAAAGTTATAAAGATGGTTGCCACCCATTTAAAAATTTTATGCAGTTAAAGAGGTAAATTAAATAACATAATGATGTAAATTATAAGTATCAAAGAAAATTGTTTCCAAAAATATTTTTTACAGCCGATACTATTGAAGAAGATTGCCACCAGTTTAAAAAATTCAAACACAGTATCGGTATAGAGAGAGAGCTTACTTTTTGAGGTTATAACTCACTTTCGTATGCAATTAGGTAATATCATTTTGAACTTGTAAGTAAGTTTAGTGAGCAATAATATAAATTCACTAACTTCCGATGCTTCGACCATTCCAAGCATGCTCTAAATATTCGTCTTGATGTTAATCTTCCAAGGCTTTTAATATTGGCTTTATCAATATACTTCACTTATCTCCCCTTGGACTTGATTTCAGTTGCCTTGACGCAGGGAGGGAAGGTATTAATGATTTTAACGTAACTAATGAGGCGTTTGCTCAACGCCTTGAGGTATGCAAATATGCTTGTGTTATTTATCAATTATAAGCAATCATAGTGTATGTATGTGAGCATGTATTAATACTTATGATTGATTTCGGCTCGGGGCATATTTGTAATTATTATACATATCTATTCTTCGTCTTAGGTATCTCTCAATGCAGGTGTTCCTTTGCTTTACGGCCACTTACTTGTACATGTTATTGTTGCTTATTGATTTACTAAAGTGCTTAAGAGATTTAAATTGAAATTAATGTCCAATATCTTTCAATTGATAGTTATCTTTTTAGACAAAATATTTTATAGAAACAATTAATATAAGTTTAACTTTAATTAGTTTTTGAGCTGGTCAGTGTGCTGGATTTCGGTAGCATTTTATTACCGCTCGTCTCATGTACTTCCCAAAAAAACGCTCGTGAAGGCCTTCTTTTGTTAATGCATGAAAGCTCCGAAAGCTTTTAGGTTCAATCTTCATTTTTAAAGCGTTGGGAATTTTAGATAGATATGTAGCGCTGTAAGAGTGTAGCCCTTCTGGGCTCAATTAGCGCTAGATGCTGCATTTGATACACCATTTTAAGACCTTTATGTCTCGATATCATATTTCATTGTTGTGTTATGTTTGGTGACTTCTATCAAACTACAAGTCTCCGTTATGCTTTTTGTGGACAATTACACTGGTCAACAAATTTGTAATTTTTTTGTCACATGAAAATTTATATCAAATTTTGAATATACTAGGGTCACCAAATAATAATATATCAATAAAAAAAAAATGTACACATCATGTTTTCTTGCGACATCAAAACATATATTTTCGTAAAAAGTATAAAATTCAGCCACACTTACAGAAGTATTTCCTAATATCTAATAGATACTTATGATTTTCTTGAATATTGGCTTCCGGTAGGTCCCTTTTAAGTCTCCAATAATAGTCTGCAAGCATTCCTGGACTCCATTTTCCTTGATAACGCTTCTCCGTTAAGGAAATGTCTTGATGGAACCTCTCACCTTTTTCGTTACTCACAGCACCCAAATTTGCCGGAAAGAAATCCAGATGAGAGTCCAGCATATGTATTTTCAAGGACATATTACACCCCAAAGCTTTAAATGATATCATAAGTTCATTTATTAAATCTTTGTAATTTTCCGCTTTATGGTTACCTAGAAAATTTTGAACAACATTCACAAAACATTTCCAGGCGAGTTTTTCCTGATCATTCAGTTTTTCTTCAAAGCTCTTATCCTTCATCAATTGCTTTATTTGTGGCTCTAAAAATATTCCCTCTTTGATTTTTGCCTCGCTGAGTTTAGGGAATTTCTCTTTTAAATATAAAAATCCATCTCCATCTTTAGGTATAGCTTTTACGAAATTTTTTATCAGGCCAAGCCTTATGTGCAACAGTGGTAAAAGTATGTCATCAGGGTTCACTAGAGGATCATTTTTAACATTTTATGGCCTGGAGTTAGTGATTCACGCTTGGGCCACACTTTCTTTGTATAGTGACTTTTTCTGTCTCTACTGTCCCATTCACAAATAAAACAGCAAAATTTCGTATAAACAAGCTGTAGTCCAAGTAAAGATGTAATGACTTTAAACTCACCACAAATTTTCCAAGCGTGTTTACTGTATTCAATTGTTTCAAGTATAAATCTCATATTTTCGTAAGTCTCTTTCATATTAGAACCATGAGCAATCGGCACTGAAGGAAGTTTGCTTCCATTATGCAGTAAGACTGCTTTCAAACTAGTTTTTGATGAGTCAATAAAGAGTCGCCAGTGAGTTGGATCGTATTCGAAATTTAATAAACTCATCACAACAGGAACGTTATTACAATAGACTAAATCACCTCCTTCAGAAAAGTAAGGTTTTATTTCATCGTCACGACGTCGAAAATAAGAAATCTTTGTACCACGAGAAAGTAAATTCCAGTCTTTTAATCTAGACCCCAAAAGCTCAGCCTGTTTTTTAGACAGATTTAAATCACATCGCGAGGATACAGATCATGGGGGGGTGAGTCCCTTTGAAATGTCGACTCATTTCAAGAATTTGCCGATTTAATGTATATGATTATAAATATATATAAAATAAGGATATCTTCATTTCTGATAAGGTATTACGGAGAAGTTTGACAACATAATAGTATAATTCATTATTTTATTCTCAAATAAGTGTTGTACATATTAGTATAATCATTTAATATGTTTCTCTTAGTATAAAATACATACTATATTGTTCAGCGACGTGTTACGCGGGAAAAAACAAGATTTTCTTAAGAAATTGAATTGCAAAAAATATAAATTTCTGAGTTATATTTTCACTCTGCGATGTTTCAACATTGACCATTTTCCAACAACATCGCGCAGATCGATTTCGTCTACTTTATCCTTTGAAGAAGAAAGCAGCATCAAAGAATTCAAACGTTCATCCCCCATTGTTGTACGCAAATCGTTGAAAACAAATTTCAATTTACTAAAAGAACGTTCACATGAAGCTGACGTGACAGGAGCAGTCATTATGTAATGAACAATTTTGCACGCAGAAGGAATGACCTTTCTCAATTTGTACGTTACTATAGAAATGTCATCGAAAGATTTACACTCTTTACATGAATCAAAAAGAATTTGTGTTTCAGCAAAAATACAATCTAGATCTTCACTGAAGAACTTAGGTTCCAATTGTACAACAAATTGTATAGATTCTATTGTAATATTACTTTTGTTAGCTGATATCCTGAACATCTCTTGAATGGGTTTGAAGGTTGACATAGATTCTTGCAAATTATCTTGAATACAATTTGTGAAATTTTCGAGTACAATTTTGAATTCTTTTCTATAAAATGTCTGGAAATCAAAATTACAAGCAGTTGCTGGATTATCGTCATATTTCTTCGGAGCACGGCGTGTTCTGTGGTGTTTCGAAAAGTCATTTTCAGGGTTGATCTGACACTTTTCAGCAAATGCAACTGAACTCGCTAGCAATGCGTTAATTTGTGAATCGTCATTCATTTGTTGGAATGACAGCAATCAATCAATCAGCAATAATGCGTCAATGACGTTCAAATTCTCGGCTTCCAAACTTTCTGTAAAATTTTTTACTTTAAACATTACATTTTTACAAAAAAATAACGAGCTAATGAAATCAAAATCCAGAACTTTTTTAAGCAGACCAGAAGCTAATGTACGTGTATTGTTATTAAAATTTTCTGAATCTTTTTGAATGACTTCCAAAGCGTTAACAATACCTTCGATAGAAATCTACACAGCTTTTACTGTTTCAGCCCGAGCAGTCCATCGTGTGATTGACAGGTTTTTCAGTTGCAATGCATTCTCAATATCATTTAATTCTTTTCGCAAACTAAGAAAACGTTTCGTACTTCCAGAAAAAAAAACGTACAGTGTTTCTAAAACGTTAAAGAATCCTTTAATCAAAACACTTGCATTACATGCTGTTTCAACAAATATGTTGATCAGATGAGCATGACATGGTATATAAGGGATAGTTTTCTCACATTTTTCTGACAATTTTCGCTGGGTTCCTTTATACTTGCCAGACATGTTTTTTGCAAAATCGTAGGACTGGAAAACAATTTTTTAGACTTCTAATGAAATTCCCTAAACTGTATACACATACACTCACACAAGCATACCAATCTCAACACACCATTAGGGTGCGCCGACATATATATATATATTCATTATTTCGTAAATGTCATTCCAAATAGTCGATATTTTAGAAGTCGGTATTTTAAAAATTTAATTACCGTATCCATAATATTATTCAACACAGCAATTACGATTCGAGTCATACTCATACCTGATTTCTCGCAATTGCATAATATATTCACCAAACTAAAGCAAATCGCATTATATTCATAATTAATTCAACATTATCTAGATAAAGGAATATTTTATCGACTTCAGATTATTACACTAGAAACTCGTTTATTAGAACATTTGTTAATTCGAATACTCGTTCATTTGAACGCCGAATCACTCGCTGATTTGAATTTTTAACATTGCTGTATACCTACTTATATGATACGATATGATAAACTAATCATAATCTCCTTCGTCAATTTAAACAGAACGAGTTTCTTGTGAATATAAATATTGCACATATAACAGTAAATTAGGAGATAACCGACTTTTGAAAGAATGACGATCGATAGTAAATTCATTCTTCGAACTTAAAAAAAAATATATTCAACCACTGTTATTCGAACATTGCAGTGTTTTAATAATCCTCGTGGAAATTACGAAAAGGTGTCTTTTTAAGCTTGCTTCCGCAATTATAGAGCTATTTATTGCGTTTTACTGAAGTTAGAATTTTCATAAATGCCCGCTAGTGAATTCGCAATGGATATGACGTAAAAATTAATGTGCAATGATATATTTTGATGAAAATCTTAAAAATATTCAATAAGTTTTGACAACAAATTTCCGGGTACTTGGCAACTCTTACTGGAATTGCCGAAATGAACTTTCAAATTTAAAGTTATGATATTAAAACGGCCGAAAATGCCGACTCGTTCATAGATGGGGGGGTGTCACACTAACTAACTAAAAACTAACTCTCAATGAGGATGGGAATATGACAGTTCAAATTATATAAGCGATAGTAAATTGATTTGGCTTACTGTTGACTATTTAAGACTTTGAGTATATGTACGCCCGTGGTCGAAAAATATAAAAGCTAACAACCAACAACTTCTGAATGGTTATTTTTATAGTATTTTTTCTTATGTTATTCTCTGAGCTTCTAGGTAGTACCCGGCTCTAAATATAGCAGTGAGTCACTAGTTACCACACCATTGATGCAACGGCATGTGCTCTGTCGACTTTTCATTTACTTTCACCGATATGTGACGAATTAAAAATGCATTAAAAGCACCCAAACGGCACCCAATGCTTTTACCTTGTCGAAGTTTTCTCGTTTGTCAGGTGAGTATTTCGCACACAACTCTGTTATTCACAGTTCAAATAACGTTCCATGGCCGCAAAAAAGCAACGAGAGCGAGGAAGAACAACTGCAAAAATACCAAACACATAAACGAATGAAGGATTCGACGAGCGAGCGGACGAACGATCGACTGAAATCCCCAAATAAATGGCATAAATGAATTGTTTACACTCGAATGGTCAAACTGTTATTTCGAGTAATCCACACAATCATGTTGGTAATAACAACAGTAGCAACAGCAGCCACAAAAAATTGCAACAGCACCAACAACATACATTCGCGCAACAACGTGACTAGCAACGAGCGTCCTCGTATTCATACCTGGCTAGGCACTTCCACGCACTCCACTCTCTCGGCGGTGACTGCAAAGTTCCACGCTCACGCACTTCTGTTGCATTCTTCTAGGGTTTTGTTTTTCCACCTCTTTTTTAACCACAGTTAGACTGTACACCAGCCCACACTTGTCCACAGCGTCAACAACAACCAACACTAAATCGTCCCTGGCCTGCCATGAAAACTGGAATATATTCGAAATTTGCGGAATCATATGTGAAAATCGCGCACAGGTAGCGCCACCTGGGTAAATGTGTGACCAAATGTATGACAACGGTATATGAAAAAGTAATCATAGAAATGCATCGGAAAGAAATTACAAAAAAGAAATGTAGATATATAAAACGAAAGGACAAATAACTCAGAAAGACAAAAAGTTAGTGGCGTAAAAGTAAAAGGCGTGGAAAATTTGCAAACTACAGTTAAGAGCGGTTTTGGTAGCGACCAAACCGATAGTCGCTTTGTCGGCATGCAAATGGAGTCGTTTGGATATATTTACTTCATTAAAAGATAAAAAAGTTTTATGAGCAGCAAACTGAAATGAAAAGGCTATAAAGAGATTAAAGCGATAAGCGGTATGTGAAGTTCAGAAGAAGCATACTTAGAGTGCCCAAAAAAATAGAAAACTAACTCATAGCTAAAGCGTTATGCTATGACTGAAGAAAAAATTTTGCTCCAAAAACGGTCTGAATCTTAATCACACTTAAGTCACACATTCGAAGTACTAGTACTTTAATAATACTGTAAAGTTTTATTGGCTCCTGACTATCGACTAAACGAAGTTATCGATGTCGGGTCAGTTGGCTCTTGGTAAGACGAACTCGGAATCTAGAGGCTTAAGGTAGTAGTCTACTTGGGTTCAAAATATCGAATTTTTTTTTTGCTTAGTTTGAAAGTGCAATGTCTTGAAAATATACTATGAAAATTTCAGACAGAAATTCGAAATATTTCGGGAGTTATAATGAGATTCCTAGAGCTCCTCGGAGTCCTCTCACTCGGAGTTTTTGAACTTTAAACGCTTTTTTCTCAAAACATTGGTTTTTTGGTCAGCCCTAGTGCTAACTTTTTTTCTACTGAACCGATTGCTTTCAAATTTTAACAGGGTGTTTTACACACTTAGAGTTCTCGTCGGTACTAACGAGAATTTTTTCACCCCTAACTTTTTATTTTACAACCCTTTCTTTGCTAAAATAAACGACTTTTTTTTCAAAGTCCGCCATTATGTTATTTACCCATACAATTTAACTTCAGTAGTTCCGACCAGAATGACATGTCTATAGATTAAGAATAATCAAAAATATTTGATTTCAGATAACATCAAGAGCCAAAATCTCCCGGGCCACCCACGTGCATTTTGTTTTGAGGTTCCAACTTCGAGTGACAATAATAATAGTAATAAAGTATTAAATTTTTTCAAATAAATGTTTTTTTTATAATTTCAATATGTAAATAAAAACACTCTGAATATTCAAGATAATTCATTTTTATTTTCCTATAAAAAACCGCCCTCCAAAAAAGTCATGGAAATAGGCAAAAGTTACCAGACTACTACCTTAATACGTTAGTATGTCCGCAGATAAATTACTTATAAATGAACGTCTGAAAGTAGTCAAAAAATTTTTTTTGTATTTCTAATCAAACTTCAACTTATTTTTTTTTTTTTAATTTATAATAATAAATAAATAAACAAATATGCACGATTGGTCGACCACTTTTTGCCATTTTTCCGCTAGAGATATTATTACATCAGTGTAAACTGAAATTTTGAAATTTTCAGAATGGAAGCGAG
Organism: Bactrocera tryoni; assembly: GCF_016617805.1. Lineage (NCBI taxonomy): Eukaryota > Metazoa > Arthropoda > Insecta > Diptera > Tephritidae > Bactrocera > Bactrocera tryoni. The sequence continues at coordinate 61,560,411 of NC_052501.1, read as the reverse complement.
CGAACCATTGTTGTGCTCACGAACTGGTACAGCAACTTCACAAATTTTATTGGTGGCTTGCATGGCATTCTTCCCTTTTTTATACAAAAATTTCAGAATATAGTGAATTTCTTCATTATTTTCAACCATTGTTTAACAGATGTAACTTTTTTTCAACTTCCCCGAAATAATTTTATTTTGGCTAAATGGAGCTTAAAATCTCACCATTCCATCACTACAAGGTATGACACAATGTGAATGGTGGCACGGGAGTTATACGACTGCAAAGACATCTATCGACAAACTACGAAAATACTTTTTCGACTATACAATATATATGTTGTGGACTAGACATATACTGGAGGATGGAGTCATGTGTAGAAGTTCACGCAAGTGAGGAAAGTTCTCTAACTGCCATTCACTTCGAAGTGGCCAGAAACGATTCTTTTACACATAGCTCAAGCAGCTCACTACTTCCGGGCTTTGACCAAGTATCCTCTGGGTAGCCTAAGAACAGGCGAGCTAATGTGAGAAGGCGAAACATCCCCTCCGTAGGGTTGTGCGCTGGGTTTGGGACCCGCCACGTAAAAAATTTTACCAATGAAAATTAACAACCAGCCTCGGATGAGAGACCCCCCTTTTGATGACGACCATGGCAAACGAAATAAGGACTACGATTTGAGGGCATGCACCTGGAATGTCCGGACCCTTAATTGAGAAGGTGCCGCTGCCCAGCTGGTTGATGTCCTCGCAAAAATAAAGGCTGACATCACCGCCGTCCAAGAAATGCGATGGACGGGACAAGGACAGACACGAGTAGGTCCTTCTTGTGACATTTACTACAGTGGCTATATAAAGGCGCGCAAGTTTGGTGTTGGATTCGTGGTGGCAGAGAGACTCCGTGGCCGAGTACTTTCATTCACTCCGGTGAATGAGCGTCTAGCCACAATCCGCATCAAAGCGAGGTTCTTCAACATATCGCTGATTTGCGCCCACGCCCCGACGGAAGAGAAGGACGATGTGACCAAAGATGCCTTCTATGAGCGCTTGGAGCGCACTTATGAGAGCTGCCCCCGCCACGATGTCAAAATCGTGCTTGGCGACTTTAACGCCACGGTGGGCAAAGAAGGTATCTTTGGCCATACGTTCGGTACATTCAGCCTCCACGACGAAACATCCCCAAATGGGTTGAGGCTGATCGACTTCGCCGGGGCCCGAAATATGGTATCTGTAGTACTAGATTCCAGCATAAAAAGATTCATCAAGCTACCTGGCTGTCTCCGGATCGAAAAACTACCAACCAGATCGATCATGTTGTGATAGACGGAAGACACGTCTCCAGTGTTTTAGATGTGCGTGTGCTCCGAGGTCCTAACATCGACTCGGACCACTATCTTGTTGCAGCCAAGATTCGCACCCGCCTCTGTGCAGCAAAAAACGCACGCCAGCAAACACAAGGAAGGTTCGACGTCGAGAAGCTGCAATCACAACAGACAGCCGAACGATTTTCTACTCGGCTTGCACTCCTGCTCTCTGAGAGCACTCGTCAACAACTCGGTATAAGGGAACTGTGGGACGGCATTTCAAACTCCTTACGTACAGCTGCAACCGAAACCATTGGTTTTCGGAAAGTGCAAAAGAACAGCTGGTACGACGAGGAGTGCCGTGTCGCAGCGGAGAGAAAACAGGCTGCCTACCTCGCAAAGTTACGATCGACCACAACACGTGCGGGATGGGATAGATACCGAGAGTTGAAAAGGGAAGCGAGACGCATTTGCAGACAGAAAAGGAAAGAGGCTGAAATGCGTGAGTACGAAGAGCTTGATAAGCTGGCCGACAGGGGTAATGCTCGAAAATTCTACGAAAAAATGCGGAGGCTTACAGAAGGTTTCAAGACCGGAGCATACTCTTGTAGAACCCCCAAAAGTGATGTAGTGACCGATGCCCAGAGCATACTTAAATTATGGAGGGAACACTTCTCCAGCCTGCTGAATGGCAGTGAACGCACAACACCAGGAGAAGGAGAACCCGATTCCACAATCGATGACGATGGAACAGACGTACCATTACCCGACCATGAAGAAGTTCGAATAGCAATTGCCCGCCTGAAGAACAACAAAGCGGCAGGGGCCGACGGATTGCCGGCCGAGCTATTCAAACACGGCGGCGAAGAACTGATAAGGAGCATGCATCAGCTTCTTTGTAAAATATGGTCGGACGAAAGCATGCCCAACGATTGGAATTTAAGTGTGCTATGCCCAATCCATAAAAAAGGAGACCCGACAATCTGCGCCAACTACCGTGGGATTAGCCTCCTCAACATCGCATATAAGGTTCTATCGAGCGTATTGTGTGAAAGATTAAAGCCCACTGTCAACAAACTGATTGGACCTTATCAGTGTGGCTTCAGACCTGGAAAATCAACAACCGACCAGATATTTACCATGCGCCAAATCTTGGAAAAGATCCGTGAAAGAAGAATCGACACACACCACCTCTTCGTCGATTTCAAAGCTGCTTTCGACAGCACGAAAAGGAGCTGCCTTTATGCCGCGATGTCTGAATTTGGTATCCCCGCGAAACTAATACGGTTGTGTAAACTGACGTTGAGCAACACGAAAAGCTCCGTCAGGATCGGGAAGGACCTCTCCGAGCTGTTCGATACCAAACGAGGTTTCAGACAAGGCGACTCCCTATCGTGCGACTTCTTCAACCTGCTTCTGGAGAAAATAGTTCGAGCTGCAGAACAAAATAGAGATGGTACCATCTTCTATAAGAGTGTACAGCTGCTGGCGTATGCCGATGATATTGATATTATCGGCCTCAACACCCGCGCCGTTAGTTCTGCTTTCTGCAGGCTGGACAAGGAAGCACAGAAAATGGGTCTGGCAGTGAACGAGGGCAAAACGAAATATCTTCTGTCATCAAACAAAAAGTCGTCGCACTTGCCACTAGGCTCTCACGTCACTGTTGACAGTCATAACTTTGAAGTCGTAGATAATTTCGTCTATCTTGGAACCAGCGTAAACACCACCAAAAATGTCAGCCTAGAAATCCAACGCAGGATTGCTCTTGCCAACAGGTGCTACTTCGGACTGAATAGGCAATTGAAAAGTAAAGTCCTCTCTCGACGAACAAAAACCAAACTCTATAAGTCGCTCATAATTCCCGTCCTGCTATATGGTGCAGAGACTTGGGCGATGACAACAACCGATGAGTCGACGTTACGAGTTTTCGAGAAAAAAATTCTGCGAAAGATTTATGGTCCTTTGCGTATTGGCCACGGCGAATATCGATAAGCTGTACGAGATATACGATGACATTGACATAGTTATTATTAAAAGGACAGCGGCTACGCTGGCTTGGTCATGTTGTTGTTCGACGCAGTACCCGCCGGGGGAAGTAGAGGAAGAGGAAGACCTCCACTCCGTTGGAAGGACCAAGTGGAGAAGGACCTGGCTTCGCTTAGAATATCCAATTGGCGCCACGTAGCGAAAAGAAGAAACGACTGGCGCGCTGTTGTTAACTCGGCTATAATCGCGTAAGCGGTGTCTACGCCAATTAAGAAGAAGAAGACTAGATTTCGCTCAATCATAGCTAGAAAATGAGCTTTACTTCTGTTCGTAATTTCAAAGACTACACATTTGAACTACGATGGTGGAAAACATCTTTTTTGTGAAAGAAACATCTATCTGATGTTGTTTGAATGAATAATAATGATGATTAAGGATTCTTTGCCTAATAATAGACAATAAAGAAGCGCTGTAGACGAATGTACTTCCCCAGAAGAATTAATTTCAAAGTCAGATGATTCCCAGGGTTGACTTAAGAAGTGTTAGAAATATTCTCCAAACTTATAAACACAAAAGCAAGAGTATCGGAAGTATCGTGCTGATCTTCTCTATAACTTCGACATTATGGATCTGAAAATCACTGTTTCTCATTTCCTCTTAAGTCTTAACGATGTCCATGGGTACAAGAGTAAATATGTAGTAATTAAACAGAATATAGGTTTGGTGAAAACCAAGCTGTTTAACTTGGATTGGATTCGAGTACTTCAGAGTTTCAGTGCGCCAAGATCGAAAGCCACGAGTCAGTAATGTGAGGCAGTACTGTATTTAATTAAGGGGTTACGTATACATATATGGATTTCCTCGAGAAAATACAGCCTGTTTAAACAATTTTGTCTCATATAAAAAATGAAATATTTTATTAGAATTTTTTAATTGTTGCAAGCGTAGACTATTAGTAAAGAAATTCTTAATTTTTTCGTAAAAAAATATTTTAAGCTCGGCCATTGCGAAGACATTTCCGGTGACCTCTCGGAAAAAAGATGCGCCGGCGTTGGCAGGATAACTCCTTACAAGACCAACTAAAGTGAAAAAATACGTGTTTTAGTTAAAACTTAGAACTTAGACGAAGGGGGAAAAACTCAAAATTGGGTTTTTGGAAGACGCTTTTACAAAAAAATTAAAATTTCAGTGAAAATTTCGAGATTTTTTTTAAATAGATGTAATCGAAAAAAATCCTTGAATTGTATCTCAAAGGCATGTGCAAAATTTCATGAAGATCGATTGAGTAGTTCTCGAGAAAACTAGCCAACCGAATTTAAAAGCAGTTTTGAGAAAAACGCGTTTAAAAATCTGAGAGAAAATAAAAGCTAGCCTGGAGCGCACAAGTTCTCAACGCCTAATCTCCGAAACTATTGCTCAGATCGACTTGAAAATTTAGTACAATATTCTAGAGGTATTGTAAAATTTAATAACACAGTAACCCTTAATAACATATAGTTCAGAAATAAAACAGTAGGTTTAACTTTTTCTTACTCAGGTGAACGGAAAGATCATTTATAGTAGCCCAGCTTGTCCGTAAGATATTTTTCAACAACATGTAGTACTTATGAGTCTGAAAAAGAGAGAATATGAAAGTTATTTTAGACTCACCATGGCTCATATTGTAGACCTACCAGACTGAGGCTCATCAAACCAAGAAGCCAAAAGAAGGTTGGTTGTATCGAGATGAAAGATGCGCCAAATTATTTTCCTAAAACAAATATTCAACATATAATGAGATGTTCAAAGATAACAGCAATAAGCAGTGCCATAACCAGAAAACAACGGGAGAACGTTCAAATGTGTAGAGCAAAAACCGTCGGTGTGAAACTTCATTTTGGTTGTACTTTACGGAAGATTATTTCCACAAGCTCAAAAACCGAACAAAATTATACGAACAATTAAGAAATCCATTTAGAAAAGGCTTTGAGAACGAAGGAGATAACAGAACTGACAAATATAAGGCAAAACAATACAACAAACAATAGCGCGTATGAAACAAAGAACGAAAAATAAAAAGAGAGGTGAAAATTATTAAAGAGAGGAAGAGAGAACGACATAACAGTGATAATAATCACAGCACAAGCAAAATGTTTGTACGAACAACACTAAAAAGGTGTTGGAAGTAGGCAAATAAGAGCTACAATAAAAGTGACAGTGGCAAGAACAATACAAACAACAAAATAATATAAGACGTGGCAGGAGCAACACGTGAGCGTTACAGGAACAATAGGAGCACACAACTTCACTTCACTTGTCAGACTATGGCGACGGAAAACGTGGCATCTCAGCGGGAAACACTCTGCGCATTGATAACGGTCATAAAGCGTATAAAAATTGTGATTCCAGGAGTTATAAGTGGTGGCAGATGAAGAGCGGAGGAGGCGAGAGTGTAAAAGTTATGACAGAAGACAGTGAGCGTAAGAAATAAAAGGAATGACAAAAAACAATCCAACAGGCGCAAAACGGAGGGTCTTTCCTTTTGAAAACAGAGTGAGTAGGTTTTAGTAATTATGGGGTCTTGTAGTTTTATCGCTCTCTATTGAGTAATAAGAATGCTGTGTCTTGTCAAGAAAAAGAAGATCCATAGGTGTGACAATTTTGATTGGAAGTTGAAACAATTTTAACTCCTTTTGCTCTCTACAACCATAGCCAACTGATCAAGACCAAGAAAGTGACCAAGAGACCGACTGACTCAAATTTGGCAAGGGAAATCCTAAGTTTTTTAAATTTTGAAATAGCACGCTTTTAATTTATTTCCACTGACAATAGTTCACTGGGTTGTGAATTACTGTACGTACTTAGACTGTGAAGAAAGTGTAAGCGATCTCAAACACACACAATTATTCACAATTATTGGACCATGGCGAAAATAGTGAGCTCTCAAAGCCAAACTATACAATTACATGCTCGTTAATAGACGCTCGTAAATGGAATGGTTTAGCGGAATACGTAAAAAAATACCAAGCTTCTTGTTCTCTTTCTGAGAGTAACTATGAATATTAGCATTATAATGGGATAGGCTTGAAACTTATTGTGTGGATACTAGAGTCTGTGTAGCCAGAGAGTAAATTGCATGAAATTAAGAGAGAAGAAATTAATACCAAATAAGGACTTAGGAAACCGTTGAAGTTTCAGAGACAACTGGTTCGGAAATTGTTCCTAAGACAGTCGAATATACGTTGTTTGGAAAAGGATTATGTAAAATCGAGATTATATAACAAAAAAATGGGCTCAACGATATCAGAAAAGTAAATTGGGTTTAAATAATAGAAAGACAGAAAAGAAATCATGTTCGCCTCAGGGCAATTTGAAACCGGGCACTCGAAGAACACGTGCTAGAGATTTGTCAATCCTTACTCAGATATTTTCCCAGAGCTGGTTTCAAAGTGGTTCCAAGAAGAATGAGATTATTTATGTTCGCGCTAAGTGGGTAAATCTGACTATTAGCTTCTTAAACGGTGTTTGCCCATAAAACAAAGTTTCAAACTACTAAAAACAACAAAAATAACACGAAAACGCAATCTGAGGAAAATTCGCGAAATTTTCTGCCTTGGCTCTCTCTTAAGAGTCAGTAGGGTAATCTTTTTTTGACATTTTTTATTCATAGAAATTTTTATTCTGCAATAGAACTTTTTTCACATATCATGAGGTATATTGTGAGTGGGTTTCTACATTAATTCTAAGGCTATAAGGGAACAGAAAATGCAAAAAAATAAAAGTTGAAAAAGATTACCCTACTGACCCCTTAAAAAGCTCTTAACTTCACCAACGTCTGATGTTACAACTCCGGTATGGGTGGCAATAACTACTAATGTTTTTGTTGTATTTGTTATTATAATGTTTTATTGCGATAATTGCAAAGACTTGACTGTGACTCAAGCCCCCCGCGAATTTGCGCTAACAGAACAGCCGATTCGAGACGAAGTGATAGAAAACTCACTCACCCGCACATAAAAAGTTAAGTGTCAGACAACAGCGGTTATAACTCCCTGCACCATGTTGCAAGGCACATACTGGTAAGCGACGCTATCAAATGGAAACGCAAGCGAAAAGTGATGCAGCAGTGGAGGGTAAGGTGAAAGCACGAGGCGGGCAGAAGGTGAGCGGCGGAGAACATGTGGAGCAACGCCACCAGCTAACGGTATGATGGAGGAGATGGACAAAAGATGCATACAAAACGCAGGATGTGAGCGACTTGTCGTGTGGACGTCTTCGCAGCGGGTGGCAAGTGCGCGAAGTGCGACGGAAGTGTGGCATGAGCAGCAACAAAAGTCATGTAAGTCAACCTGAAGTGGCAGCCGACGGCTGCTGGCGAACACGTTGCAACTTGTATGTCAAGCAAGGCCGTGTCGCAATGTCAATGCTGCTGTTGCCCTCGCTGCGAACTTACTGTTCTTCTCATAATTGTTGTTATATTTTTTTTACTAGTTTTTGTTGCTGTTGTTGCCAGCAGTGATTTCTTGTGCTGCAATGCATGTCAGGCGAAAGTCAAAGTGTCACTGAGCTTCTATTTACCGTTATTTTTTGTGTCTTCTTTGTGTATATGTGAGTGTGTGTATAATATACATATGTATGTGTGTGTATAGCTTTCATAAAAGTCTCCTGTATGCACGCTGCTCGCCTTTAACACTCGCTCACGTGTCCGCCAGCAAAGCGTTGTGAATTTCTAAAGCTCTTTCGCAGTGTTAGTGTGCGTCTCTGTGGATTTTGTCATTATTTGACGCTTTAAAGCGCGTTGGCATTCACAAATGCTTATGTATGTGTGCGTTGTTGTTACTTGTGTGCCCATTTAAAACATTTGACATCAGTAACGATTTGTATCGCTCACACATTCAAAAGTTTGCTTTGAGTTTGTTCCTTTTTATTTGCCTTTTATGCGAGCTTCTATTAATTTTGCCTGTTCATCTTTTGCTTCTGATCTTCTACATTAAGGAATATGGATTTTACTTAATACACTAAAACTTGTTATTCACTCTCTCTTTTCTCTACTATTCAATGCCCTTGTTGGTCTTATGGCATGGCTCCGAATCGTCCTGAAAGATGACGGAGTTTTGATATTTATAGAGTTCTTCGATGCAGCATAAAAAATCAACCCTCACCTTTGACTCTTCCTTCAATTAAATAAATTCCTTTTCGTCTTTTATAAGAAAAAAAGCCCCAGACCTTACCGCTTACTGGCTGGCTTCCTGTTGTTTGAAGGTATTTGCCTTTGCACCGTTCGCCTGACCTTCTCCATACAAAATAGGTATCATCTAATATAAAGCTATTAAACTTGGTTCCTTCAGAGAAAATTACGGTCTGCCACTGATCCACCGACCAATTTTTATGTTTGTTCATCCACATATGCTGCTGTTTCCTTATTCGTTGTCTGAAAAAAGTTTTGTTTGCAGGCCGCTGAATCCTGCCTTTCTGAGTCTCCGGCGAATCGTTGATTCATCCAGTATCACTCCTGTGGCATCACTAAGTTCCTTTTTAACATCTGAAGAGGATTTAAGACGATCCAGTAGATAAGACAGTCGGATGAGTATTTTTTGGGCGAATGTCGTCTTTTGGAATGTTCCGGATAATTTCGTCGATTTTCACAATGTAACATGGTAATATCAAGATAATAAAATGCACTTAATTGTTCCACTGGTTGTTCTACTGGTAATTCCTGAAATATTCTTTCGTCCTTCGTCCAATTTTGACACCGCCTCCAACGAAGTTCTCCCAAGCCACTTTCAAATCGAAGGTTTTTGGCGTTTCATTTCTTAAATCGCAATAAAGCTTTCAACGTAATCGTCATATGGGTTGTGGTCATGGTTATCATATGATTTCACCCATTTCCACGTTAAAGTGGCGCTGAAAGTATTTGTCCTGAGCAAGTAGAGTTAAGGGGTTACATGGGTTTACGGGTTTCAAAAAATCGGTTTTTATATGATCTTATTCAATTTTACTAAATATTTAGAATATTGTCCGAAATTTTCAAGTTGATCCGATTAATAGTTTTGGAGAAACAGCCCTGAGAACTTGAGCACTCGAGGCTAGCTAGGCTAAGTACGCCGTCTTCAAAGGCGTTTTTCTCGAAACTGTGTTTTGTGTGAAGTTGGTTGGCAAGATTTCTCGAGAACTATTCAACCGATCTTCATTAAATTTTACACAGATCTTTGAAATATAATTATTAAAGACTTAAACGCATGACTTTTTTATGATTACAACTTTGAAAAAAAATCTCGAAATTTTCATTTAAAAAATTATAATTTAAGGTTTTAACTAAAACACGTATTTTTTCACTTTAGATGATCCTTTTATGAGATATCCAACGGAAATGGCGCCGCAAGGGCCGAATTTGAAATATATTAAATATTTCAGAGAAAAAAGTTATTGAAAAAAGGCTGTTTTTTACCCGAGAAAACCCTTGTAACCCCTTCGCATTAGTGGTTCATGAGAATGACTTATTAGGGAGCGAAATAACGAACAATCTCTGAAAACTAATTCTCAATCAGAATATTATTGTTGAATATAATATTACACTTCCATTTATATTCGAGCGAAGCTGATGGTTTGCTTTAGCCATAAAAACTAGCCTTTTTGTGGCGTTCTGATGAAATATGCAAAATATTTCAGAACTTGTTTAGTCTTTTTAGGATAGGAATATTTCTAAACTCTGTATAGTCTTAATGGACACTTGAATGCATTGTATATGCGCGCATAGCGCTTAAAGGTAGGCAACACAAAAAAGCTGGAACTTGTTTTGCGCAAAACTGATATTTATAAGCGACTTAATTTGAGCTCCGAAGAAGTGCATAATTCTTTAGAATAATAAAATTTACATTATGAACCTATATCAGTACTGGACCTCACACAATATGTATACACACCTGCTCAAAATAATAGTTACACTATAAAACTTAGTACTCTCAATAGTTTAAAAAACTTTTTATGGGCTTTTTGAGACAAGTTATGCTGTAAGTCTAATTAAGATAATATGGCATCGCCCTTTCTAAGAGAATGAAGCATGTGAATCCCCGAGATAATGCGTATTTCAGTTTTGCGTGAACACTCAGAAAAAAAACTTGCTCAATATAATAGTTACACATAAGTGAACTTAGCTTTTTGTGAAAACAAAGTGCATTTTATCCAATTTTTAAAGTTTTTTATCTCGATTATTAAGTTTTCTTTCATTAAAGCTCAAAATGCTGAAGAAAAATTAAATTATTTTTTAATCAGATGGGTCGGAAGACACATTGCACTGTTAAAGAAGCCCGGCTGGTTTCAAACCTCAGAAAGCAAGGAAAATCGCTTCGGGAAATTGGGAAATTAATGGAAAGGTCTCTTAATTTTGTTAAAAATGCTTTAGAGCGAAAATCTAGTAGAGAAACTCGTGGAAGGCCACAAAAAACGAGTACAGTTCTTGATCGCCACATTGTAACGTCGAAGGTGATAACAGCAGAAATTAGAATTGTAGTAAGTGCTCAAACAGTTCGTAGACGTTTGCAAAAGGCCAAGCTACCAGAACAAATAGCCAGTAATGTTCCATTAATGCGATCAAAAAATTTAGATATGGGGTTAAACTTCGCAAGAAATCATTCAGATTGGTCAGGACCTCAGGGAGCAAAAAAGTGGAGAAACATCTTATGGATTGATGAAACGAAAATAAATTTGTTTGGAAACGACTGTAAGAGAATTGTGCGCCGTCCAAAAGGAAAGGAGTTTCACGTTCGATTCACAAAAAAACTGTGGAGCACGAAGGTGAAAACGTCGTGGTGTGGGGATGTTTTTTTTGGTATGGAGAAGGTCCTATATACCCAACAACTAACAAAATGACAGCGTTGGAGTACAAGGAAATATGTACTTGAAAATGTCATGATACCCTATACTGAAGAAAACTCACCATTACGTTGGGTATATCAGCAAGATAATGGCCCAAAACATACCTCCAAACTGGTTAAAAAATATTTTGAGGACAATAATGTTAACATTTTGAAGTGGCCAAGCCAATCCCCGGACTTAAATCCAATAGAAAACCTATGGGGAGAACTAAAAAAAAGTTTGGCGCGTCAATCTTTCTCCAAAAAAGACCAATTATGGAAGTGCATACAAAAAACTTGGTATGAGATACCTAAAGAAACCTGTCAGCCTCTAATCAGTATTATACCCAAACGAATAAATAAAGTAATTCAAAATAATGGTGGATATATTGGCTATTAACTAAGTAATGTTAAATATGCAAGAAACTGTTTTATCATAATTTGGCTTTCCAAAACAATTGTCTTATTAAAAATGTACCTATTTTTTTGAGCAAGTTTATTTAGCTTTGAAATGTTTTTAGATCTACATTTCTTTGTTTTGCTATTTTTTTAAATGAAGTTTATTTAATTTAGCTTGTAAATATTTAAAAAATATAAGTACGTTGGCGTTTTTCTTAAAAATTTAAATACAACTTTTTATTCATGAGCTTTACTTGAAAAAGTATTATCTGACTATTATTTTGAGCAGGTGTGTATATCAGATTTCCTGTATACATTTGAATACCAGCTTACTTTACTAAATCCAGCGTGTTTTGCATGCAACTTTCAAAAACACAAACAGCGTGTGTCTGTGTTAGTGTTGCAGAATCTTTGACTACGCGACACAAAGTAAGATAAGACATAAAGTAATAATTTCACAGTCGCCTTTAAGTTGACGCAAAGGCAAATAAAAGTATACATATAGGCGGATTTCTGCGTTATTCGTTTGAAGCACTGAACGCCTTTGTATTAATGTTTGTGTAACATATGCAACACATGGAAAACATTCGCTGTTGTAGTTGTCGCTTTCGGCGCTGCGAAAAGCGTGAGTGAGTCGCGCGCGTCATGTGTCGCTCCAGCCGTCGAACGGATGAGGATTGAGTCAGCACGCTGCGTTGCACACACTTTCGGTGCTGCCGTGATATGTGTGCGTATGTCTGAGTACGCGAGCGTGTGGTGGGACGAGAGGGAGTTCCGCGACAAACAGTGCAATATACAAAAACGGCAACAACACACAACACTTGTGAAATCTCCAGCTATAACAACAAAAGCGCGTCGCAGCAGGCGTTTTGTTTTTATTTGAACAACAACAACAACTATTAGATACTCGCGCTCTTTCTGCGCTGCTAACTGTCCTTTAGACTGTTGTTGTCTGCCTCCAGTCGTCTGTCCTCTGTCGTCATTGTCAGCTCTGTATTACTCCGACTCCGCTGCACTTCGCATTGCTGCACCCTTTGCTTTCGTTGGATGTTCGGCGACAGTCAGTCTGTTTGTCTGCTTGTTTGTCTGTCCTCTGTCGCCCCGTCATCCCATCGCATCGCCCAACAACATTCACTTAATGCGCTTAATTGACTTTCATTGCATGCACGAGTGCGTTGCTGTTGTTGTAATTGTGTTTTTTCTTCACGCGCTGCTGCTATAATTGTTGTTGTTGCTGTATGTGTAGCTGTTGTCTCTGTGAAGGGCCGGAAGGTAACAGCTTCAGTACCATCATTGCTTGGGCTTGCACAGTGGGACAATGCTTGCATCCTTGCAGCAAATTATATGGACTCTGAGTAGTCAGTGGTAGTATTCTTATTTTAAGGAGAGCAGTGGTAATCAGGTCAAATATTTTCCATCATTCGAATGCTCATATCGCAGTCGCGATCAGAGCTTTGCTTTACTTTTACTTAGAACCCGGAGTTTGGAGAGTTTTGAGACTTTAGACTTTTAAATTTCTTTGGTATTCTGTTAAACCAATTCAACCAGAATGATTTATTATTCAAATGAACGAAATTTGAGCTTGGAAGATACTAAGGAGATCCTTCTGCCTTTGAAAGTACAGTGCCTAGGAGTACAATTCCACATGAGCTACAATATCCTATTTTTTTTTTGGCAACAACGTAATACTGTCGTGATATGCTGCAGAACAACAATTAGGTACTCGCGTTCATTCTGCGCTGCTAACTTAAAAGTCCTTGTGACAGCCTTGTTGATATTTTGTCACTTGATTCTATTGAAATTGGGCTTGTAGATATTAAGTATTTCAGTCAACGATATCTAAGTATCTAAAGTTCAAGAGCTAAGAAGTTTCCAATAAGCCCAGAATCATCAATGAATCGACTCAAAGAACCGTTATTGAAAAGATAATTAGCCAATTTTTGAGTTTTTTGGGATATTTCTATAAAGGAATGTTGAATGAGGAAGGTTCTTTCGATATATTTGTAAAGAGAAGTTGAATTCAGAAGTCGAAGCTAAATGAAAGCTCTTTTTCTATATATTTATCTTCTATTCTTCTATATATTTACACCCATTTTATCTTCCAATGGAGATTAAAACCAGGTGATTGCTTTAGGTATTCCATCTAACGGAAAGCTTGATATTACGGTGTTCGTTAACTGTGCTCCTTGCATTGGAATATTCAGAGCTCGGGGAAGAAAAGGCATGTTGAAAGCATCGTCAAACATGCGTAGAACACAAGAAGACAGATACTGAAAGGGCCTTATAAAAAATGGCTTTATTTGGAAATATACCTACATACTTAGCATAACTTTTGGTGAAAAAACATAATTTGGGCAAGGGTATAGTAAGAAAACATTCAGAACTAGGCCATTTCTTACAAGATTCAAATGAGTCCAAAACCTTTAGTTCTAAGGATTTCATGAATTTGGTCGAAACTTTAAGTTAACTTCATCAAAATTAAACGAAACTTTAGGTGGATCGACTTATTTTAATGCGAATTACTGTTCTAAAATGGATTTGATAACATGAATCTTTCGGTTTACAGCAACTACGGAAAGAAATTATTTCAAGAATTAATATCTCTTTCTTCAAAAAATGCGAACTCAATGGTTTCACTATTTCGTCATAAGGTTTCTTGAGTTGTCGCAAGAGGTTTGCGTGACTGTGTTTACCGTCAAAACCAGATCCTGACAAGCCCCTTACAGCTTTGAGAGAACTTTCAGAGGAAGTCTCATTTAAGTTTAAATTTTCTCATCAAATAATGACCCCTCATATACTCTCCATGAAAATGGCACACTGTGCTTTCAACACCAGCCGATTGTTGCGGACAATCCACACATCCTTTCAACCACCACCCCTCTCCATCTAAGTAAGCCAACACGTTGCGCCTAACGGTAACTGTGCGAATATTTAAAGCGTTTTTAACGCGGTTAAAGCTGCAATTATTGCCACCATACATACATATATACTTACTGTTGTTGTAATTATAATAATCGTTTGTTGTTGATGCTGTTGTTGTAGGCGCTTTACACATTTCGTGCGAGGGCGCGTAGAGCTTCGATAGAACGGCAAACCAGCAGCCGTTCAACCAACAGCGGAGCAAACAGCTGCAGCAGCGGTGTTGCAACAACAAACTGCCAAACAAACAATCACACACACATTTTCAGTTGTTCATACGCGCTTCTAAGCAAATGTTTGACAGTTATTTTTTCTGTTATTTTTTCTGTTTTTTTTTTGTTTTAGTTAAACACCACAACTCACACAGCCCTACAACAGCAAAACAAGTGCTCGTATTTGCGTAATGCAACAGTGCAACGCGTGTCCATGCGGCTGCCACACTGTCGGGTTGCACTGTACACACCGCAGGTGGTGGACAAATGACAAAGCGACGAGAAAAAAATGCATCCCTTTCGCTTTTATTTGTCTCGTCCTTGCAGCGACAATGCCAAGCAATTGTTGTTGTTGCGTTTGATTATTGTTGCATTGTCGCTGTCATTGCTGCTGCGTTTGCGTGCATTATTCTTGTTGTTGGCGTTAATTTAAGTGGAACAAATACTTCCTTAATTATTGGTACTTCAATTGTAAAACCGGGTGCAAGATTTGTTGTTGCTATTTTTTACTGTGTTTACAACAAAAACAAATCACTGCTTGCAAAAGGGTTGAAGTGAAGTGTTGTGCTGTTGAGGTAAGGTGGGTCGATTTGTTGTTGTTTTTTTATGGAAGTTGTTTGGTTGGAGAACACATAATTGAAGTGGAACTTGAGGGATTGGAGGTTGAAGAATTGCATTATGTTGCAAGAAGTAGAATGATATTTAAATATAAAAACATTGTAAGGATTGTTGTAAGATTGTATGATATTCTTTGAGTGCTTTTATTATTTATATAAGGGAAGGATTTTGTTGGGTTAAGATAGGTTAGTTAAGGTTAACGTAAGTTAGTTGTGGTTAGGTTAGGCTACCAGTTGTTGGATTAGTTTATATACATTTAGTTTAGATCCTATACGAGCATATGAACTTTTAACAGGCGTCACTTTATTGTGTTCGATAAAAGGTGTGTCTCACAAGATTAAAGACGTCCCTAATGGATCTCCGTGTTCAGACCTCTAGTACGCCATAAGAACAAAGCTGAATTTCATGCATTTTAGATTTCACTACGAGATCATATATACGTGGTGATGGATTTGGAGTTTGCCTACTATTTTAAAGAAAAATCACAGAAAATTCAAATTTAATGGGAATGTTTATTATCATTTGAAAGAACATTCTTTGGCATTTAGTTTTTGACTACATCTCAGATGATGCATCCATTAATACCTAATTTCGATGACTCATTCGAGCGTTTCGACTGGTAAGTGGCGAATGACATACGTGATGTTTCACTCTAAGACCTGAATCGAAGTGGGTTTGTCCGCATAGACTTTAGACTTTATATGTATATACTCATAGGAGAAAGTCTAACGGTGCTATATCACACGATCTTGGTGTCCAATCGACCGGCCCAAAACGTGAACAAATCTGCTCACCGAAGTGTTCCTTAAATAAACTCGTTGATGTGTGAGAAGTGAGGCCGTTTTGTTGAAACCCGAGTCGCCGAGATTACGAACTTCAATTTCATGCATCAAATAAAAAAGTATATCGACTTGGTTTACCCGTTAATATAAATATTACATTGTAAGATACATTTTTTCTATTCACATACTTTGTTCACTGATGAAAAAATCAAATCTTCAGTACCTTTCTCGGGCGGTGAACATGCTTTTAGCACTCCGTTTATAGAACAAAGATATAATACATGTTGAAATTTCTCTGATTCTCTGATTTTTCTAGTAAAAGTGGCCCTGTTTTCACAGTTCGTTTATGCCCATAATTAGAGGGAACTAAATTCTAGTTTCTTTCGTCTTTTCCAGTAACTATTTGTCTTTTTGCATTATTCTATATCTTCCCAACAGCCTTTATGAAACTTACTTCTAAGAGCTCCAAGCCAACTGACTATAATGTAACACTTAAACCAACTAGTTCCATTGAAAGTTCCGGAACTTGTCGTGGACTTTTGGACCTTGAATACCGCATAGTGTCACCCTGTGTAAGGTTTCTTTTTCTGTTCGGCTTGAGCTTCTAATGCTAAGTTGCATATTTAAAAAAATGCAAAGTAACAGAGAACCTTTAAGCCAGTTGATTAATAGACCGTTATCTCAGGTTAAGCTCCAGTGCCGCAAAACCACAATTTTTCATTTTGAAATTTTATTCATCGCTAGGATTCTCCGATTGAAACACCATTCATATTTCTGTCTAAAAATAACCATATAATTTCATTTTCAATTCATTAACACCCACAGTTCCACCATTTGAGATTTTCTGAAAGAATGAGTTTAGGTCACAATAGCATTATTTAGTATGCGTGGAATAGATCTCCTCAACACCCGCGCCGTTAGTTCTGTTTTCTCCAGACTGGACAAAGAAGCAAAGCAAATGGGTCTGGCAGTGAACGAGAGCAAGACGAAATATCTCCTGTCATCAAAAAACAGTCGTCGCACTCGCGACGAGGCTATCACGTCACTGTTGACAGTCATAACTTTGAAGTCGTAGATAATTTCGTCTATCTTGGAACCAGTGTGAACACCACCAACAATGTCAGCATGTATAACTTTTGCCAACAGGTGGTACTACGGACTGAGTAGGCAATTGAGAAGTAAAGTCCTCTCTCGACGAACAAAAGCTAAACTCTATAAGTCACTCAAAATTCTCGTCCTGCTATATGGTGCAGAGGCGTGGATGATTACAATAACAGATGAGTTGACGTTGGGAGTTTTCGAGAGAAAAGTTCTGCGAAAGATTTACGGTCCTTTGCGCGTTGGCCACGGCGAATATCGAACTGAATTCAAAAATAATTGCAAACGAAATTAGAATAAATTATTTTCTTTTCATAAATTAGTGAGGTCCCTTCAATTCTTCCCTCGGTTTTTGCTTTCTAACGGTTTTCTATACCACAAGTATCAGACAATCTATCGCTGAAAGCTCGGTGATGTTTTTTTGAAGGCTAGCTTCATAAATCAGCAAATCGGAAAAAGGAGATTATTGCTCAAGTTATACAGATACTATCATATACATATTAGAAACATTTATATTAGTCAGCCTAGAGCAGGGATGCTCAAGCCCTAACTGACTTTGCTCTGTTGGACTCCGAAAAATGTCTTTTACAGCACAACACAGCATTTTTAAGAACAATACCCAAAATAATTACAGCGATCAAGTTAACTTGAGTGGACGTAGCACGCTCAGAACTTGCGGGATAATCGTAATTCACTCAATGCTGAAGAGCATGAGATCTCGTTCATATAGATTAAGAGATTGATTTTTACAAGAAAGCTCACTTGTATAGCTTAGAACTTCGGTTCATTGTGGTATCTAATACCCGTATAGTATATAATAGATTATAAGTTCTTCACAAATCGACAAAGCGCTTAGAGCCTAACACAAATTTGATGAGATATCATCAGTACCGGCAATGTCTTTTGATTCGGCGAAGGTAAGATTGCCTAGTTGTTCCAACCTCAAATTTGCAAAGGATAATGGAAGAGAAAGTATCTGGATGTTTTCACCTCACCCTCTCCATACATTTTGACAACTAGCGTCCGACACGATTTTTAGCCTTTTCGCATAAATACCAGCTGGGCAATATGCAGTAATAACCGCTACTATTGGAAACATAAACTTTTAGTTCAGAACATCTTGTCCGTTCCACTTTAGACCAAAAGGATCTTGTAGTGGCATAGGAGCAGGTCGCCGGTCAGCGCTCGCTATGCGCTTGTCAGGTCTATTGGTCTATTGTTAGAACGCAAAATGCCAGTGAAGATCTAACGCAATCCCTATACGTTGTGAGCAAGGCAAAGATGCTCCTTCTGATAAGGTCATCGGCTTTGCAGTTACCAGCGTTTCCGCTATGACCCGTGTAATGATATAGCAGCTTCAGGCTATTTCTATTGAGAAGAGACACACTTTGACTAGCATTAAGTGCCCAGTTAGCGAGGTTATTGCTCGTATTTTCAGAACCATCAACTTTAAATTGGACTCCAAGGAAATTGATAGCTCTGCTACTTAAGTTTTCGATACTTCGAATGTTCTAAAGTCAACCAGACTATCCCCCAAAATGTATACCAAATAAAGCAGAAAATAGTATCTTTAGAAACCTAACTAAATGGCATTATACACAACAGCTTAAGTCGATTTTATTATAGTATGTGCGCATAATTTGAGTTAGTTTGTGTCATTCTCTTGTGCCTCAAAGTTGTGGTTTATTTTGAATCAAACCTTTAAATTATAAGCTTCAAATTACGACAAAGGAATCATAACAGATACTTGCAAAGCTTTATTAGAAACAAAGTAGCTATCCAAGCTTAATTCGACCTACGTTAATTTTGCATGTTGCCACATAACTTTTTTACAGCAAATCAATTGAGCTTATTTGAAAATTACTCACTTCATTACGCAGCCAACTTAATTCATCATTCGTACTTAACGCAAATGAAAGAAATTAATGAACTGCTTTAAATTATTTGGATTTATTATCAAAAGCATGCGTATATATTTACATATTCAAAGCATATTAAATATTTCATCAGCCATTGAAAATATTCATACATACAAATATATAGTTTATCACATTTATTTCCCGAATTAATCTCAGCAAAGACGGATTGAGTGTATACATTTCAGAACAACAGCAAATGTAAAGCACTCAGCAGCAACACCTACAGACTTACATACATTGACTAATATAACTTCATAGTGCATGCAAACCCAACGTCAGAACAATGAAGTCAAGAACTAGTTTCAAGTTTCCGATTTAGAACTAGTTATAATGTAGAATTATAAAGCAGTTTTTATTTTTAATAAAGAAAGGATTAAAAATGAATAGAGGAATAATTTATTTTTTACTTGCTATGAGTATTCATACCAATACCCCAATATACATACATATATAAATTATAGGGCTTGGCCCTTCAATTATTTCTAAGACTTAGAGTCGAATGATTAATTTTTCCTTCTGACTGTCGATTTTCTCTTAGTTAAGTTTTACGTTATAAAGGATTGTTCTGAGGATTGAAGAAAAATTATTTCTTTTGCTGTCAGTATTTGCATTAAGATATATATACATACATAATATATACCCAACAATTTTTAGTAATTTCTAAGTTTCGAAGTCGAATTTGTTTATGAGCATGTGCTCTTCTAACTTCCAAAATGTTCCTAGTTAAATTTTACGAAATGAAAAAGTAATGATTCAGTTCGAAATGGAGAATTAATACATCGAAAGCTGTAATTCCTCTTAAGCTTCGTAGCTCTTTGACCCTCCAACTATTTTTCTTTTAAACTCGCCACCAGCTTAGATGAGAAAAAGTAAGAAAATAAACTAACAGTGGTCCACAATGTACCTGTCTGTAGTGGACCAGTTCAGAGGTAACGCGCCTTGACATGGGGATATTCGTGTTCACTTTCATATATTTGCATTTACTTCCCCATATTTACTATTACATGCTATATTAAATTCCATCAAACGCATGTGGCTGCCAACGTTGCATGTCAATCATCGTTTCTGCCAACAACAGCAACAACAAATGGTAGGTAACAATTGCAGAATTTCTGATAATTATTATTATCACACGGAGTAAAATCGGCAATATTGATAGCATGATGAAATGTTGAGGATTTTTGGGAAATTATATTCATATGTATATCTACTATGCCGTTATGTCAACTGTGTGGAAATATTATCGTATGACATTCATACTCGGAATTCATGGAACTTCGGTACTACATATTTGGTGAAAGTTATGCAGTAATTGAGGATAGTGACGCCGATTATGGGCAGTGAGTTATGTAACAACGATGGTGTAGAATGCATTGAAATTCTAAAGTAGGAATTGGGCATAATAGACAACATGGTAATATTGCGATCACTTTTTTTTTTCCAATGAGCTTTATTTAGCTTTCTGTGACTAAAGTTTTTTAAATTCGAAATTTTGCATAAAAAACACTAAGGAGTACCAAGAACTCTCTCTGAAAGAATTTAGAGAATATTAGGAATTGATGGAGAACTATTTAAGTGTCCACTTGTAGCACCACCTTATCACGAAAGGGCGAAGGCATTTATATTTTGTTTTACTCTTAACCGATATATTAAACATGTTGAAGAAAATCCGTAAAAACTCGCTTTTTAGCGTATCTCACAATCAAAGAGTGGTGGCAGAAGTTGAAACTAAATATATTGACTTTTATTGCTGATGGAAATGTACTTTGTGAATCCAAAAATTATGTGGCAATCATTTTAATCTATCAACAGCAAAATTGGAAATTGTAAATGGCGGAGTGTTTGCATACAAACAAAAAGTTCGATAGAACATTTCCTTATGGCTTATATTATTTTTCATTTCGACAAAATTTGAAGCACAACTTGCCAAGGCGTATTGGGTTGTTAGCTCACTATATACTAAACTAATTTCATATTTATTCTATTGACTAAATTTTCATGTGGTAACTATTTGCATGACCACCGGTCCGTGTTTCTCTGCTTAACATTTTTCAAGCTTTTTACTTACCAGAAATAGAGGAATAGTTACTCCTCAAAGAAATATTGAAGCTTCGTATATAGTTCCGACATGAAATGACGCACCAACCCAAAATAGCCGCAGAAGAACCGGCTTCTTCTTCTTTATTGGCATAGAAACCGCTTATGCGATTATAGCCGAGTTAACAACAGCGCGCCAGTCGTTTCTTCTTTTCGCTACGTGGCGCCAATTGGATATTGCAAGCGAAGCCAGCTCCTTCTCCACTTGATCCTTCCAACTTTCTAGAGTGTTTTCGTCCATTCGGACAACATGACCTAGCCAGCGTAGCCGCTGTCTTTTAATTAGCTGAACTATGTCAATGTCGTCATATATCTCTCACAAAACTCGCAACGTCGACTCATCGGTTATTGTCATCGTCCAGGCCTCGGCACCATGTAGCTGGACGGGAAGTATGAGTGACTTATAGAGTTTGGTTTTTGTTCGTCGAGAGAGGACTTTACTTCTCAATTACCTACTCAGTCCGAAGTAGCACCTGTTGGCAAAAGTTATACTGCGTTGGATTTCCATGCTGACATTGTTGGTGGTGTTCACACTGGTTCCAAGATAGACGAAATTATCTACGACTTCAAAGTTATGACTGTCAACAGTGACGTGATAGCTTCGTCGCGAGTGCGACGACTGTTTGTTTGATGACAGGAGATATTTCGTCTTGCTCTCGTTCACTGCCAGACCCATTTGCTTTGCTTCTTTGTCCAGTCTGGAGAAAGCAGAACCAACTGCGCTGGTGTTGAGGTCGATGATATGAATATCATCGGCATACGCCAGCAGCTGTACACTCTTATAAAAGATTGTACCTGCTCAATTAAGTTCTGCAGCTCGAATTATTTTCTCCAGCAGCAGGTTGAAGAATTCGCACGATAGGGAGTCGCCTTGTCTGAAACCTCGTTTGGTATCGAATGGCTCGGAGAGGTCCTTCCCGATCCTGACGGAGCTTTTGGTGTTACTCAACGTCAGTTTACACAGCCGTATGAGTTTTGCGGGAATACCAAATTCAGACATCGCGGCATAAAGGCAGCTCATTTTCGTGCTGCCGAAAGCAGCTTTGAAATCGACGAAGAGGTGGTGTGTGTCGATTCCCCTTTCACGGGTTTTTTCCAAAATTTGGCGCATGGTGAATATTTGGCGGGTTGTTGATTTGCCAGGTCCAAAGCCACACTAATAAGGTCCAATCAGTTTGTTGACGGTGGGTTTTAATCTTTCACTCAATACGGTAGACACGATAGAGACGATAGAACCTTATACGCGATGATGAGGAGGCTTATCCCACGGGAGTTAGCGCAGATTGTGGGGTATCCCTGTTTGTGGATTGGGCAGAGCACACTTAAACTCCAATCGTTGGGCATGCTTTCGTCCGACCATATTTTCTTCTGGCCACTCGCAAGTGAATGGCGATCAGAGAACTTTCCCCCTTGCGTGAACTTCTACACATGACTCCATCCTCCTTCCAGGGGTTTACCAACTCAAAAGCTAGAAGACAAAACTGTGCCAAATGTTTATATCCGTTAGATGGCGCTGCAGGTACACGGTAATTACTTGTAGAATATAATTCTGGAATTATCACTCCGCAACAAGAACATAAGGACCTAACTTTTTAGTTAACAACTAAACACCAGAAACCAAAGTTATAAATATTACTGACTGCCAGAGAGCAAGCAACAGTTGAATAAAAATTACGTATTTTCATAAATAGTACATGGAAATTACTGTTAGCCTAACCAAGCCGCCATACATAAATCTACACAAAAATATCGGAATTGCCCTAACGAGACATACAAAGCTCTCAAACTCAAGCCGATTTCATGTGCAAGTGTTTGTTTACAGTTTTTCGATGTACATCTCTGTATATATATGAGTGTATGAGTGAGTCGACATGTGCTGTGGCGCACACTAATCACACGGCTCAAATGCAGTGCTGGCGCCGCAGGCTGATAAATTCAATCAGTCAATACCGCCGAGTACTGTTCGTGGTCAATAAAAGCTGGAACGAGCTGCAACTGGCGGAAATAGAGTGGGCGGGGTGGCAAAAGAGAGATGCGGGCAGAAAAGTGGGGGGAGGAGAATCGGTTTTGAAATCGTATTTATTTGACAGCAATGAAATCCGTGTTACGAAGCGACGCATGTGGCAGAGAGTAGTGGGGGGATCTTTCGAAGCAATGTGTGTATGCATTTGTTTTGGGCTTTAAATACCCCGAAGTACCGTTAGAAATTGTCTGCTTCTCTTACTCATACTCATACTCTTATATGAGGTTGTGCACTACACACTCGAACCCTCTGTTCCAAAATAATCCTTTTTATCTCTAAATTCTTTTCTACTGCAACTACTTTCACTACAACAACAGCAACGATAACATATCCCATGTTGTTTGTTGTATTTGCCAGCCAGTATCACGTGTGTGATTTGCGATGCTTTTGTAGTAGTCAGTTTGCTTTATTTTCAGCCTGCTGGTAGTATAATCTCCCCAAAGCCCGCTCGCCTCTTATTTTACCTTTTTTCAAAACTTTAAAATTTTATATACCCTAAACAGATTTGTTACACCCAGAAAGAAACGTCCGCAACCGCTTCAAATATAAATGATCAGTGGGACGAGCTGAGTCCATTTTCCATGCCCGTCTGCTATCTGTCTATATATGTATGTATATGCGAAAGAGTTCCTCAGTTTTTGAGATATCGAACTGAAATTGTGTTGTATGAACAATTTTTCGTTTGAGGAGATATCTTCACGAAATTCGGCAGGGAAATTGAATAAATTGTTCAAATTCTATGGCATATATCTTTCATAGAATCTGTCCAAATCAAAATCATGCTCTTGTAAGGAATATTTTTCATTTGTGAAGGATATTTAAAGCTCCGATGACAATTGCAGTTAATAATTTTTCTCGTTCTACTGAATGTTAGTCTAGGCTTTGAGCAGCTGAAATCAAAGTTGTGCCATTTCGACTGTGCGTGTTGGAAGTACTGCTTATACCCTGTGATGAAGCAACGAACTTTCTGGAAAAAAATAAGGCAACAAGTGAAAATTTCGACTGTATTTGAACTATACCGAAAAATACTAGTTTGCAGAAAAAATATTTCTAATAAAAGCATTCCTGCTTTCGGTCAAATAAGTCTAGTACCTTTCATATCATACAAAAAAGTGAAAACTAGTTCAAAAATAATCATACTCGACCCGGTTTAAAATATATAATACTTGAGCTAAGCTCGCAACACGAAAATATAGAACAGTTAAAAATTGGGAATGTTGCGCACTAAAATCAATAAAAGTTTCTTACTTTCTAAATACGAATCAGTGGTCTCAGCTAATACTCGTGTTCTTTTTGCTTATTATGAAGTAGTAGTACCAGGTTGATACTTTACCGAACGACATCTGAAATTTTTGAAGGACTTTGAAAGGTACAAAGAGATAGCCAGAAGACTGGTTGAACTTCGGATTCGAGGTGATTTATACCCAATTCATTTCAAGTGCTTACCTAGTGAGTTTTCATTTCCATTTCATTTTTCATTTACATTTCAACTGCATTGAAAGAGCGAAAAATATAGCCTAAATGTAATAACTGAACTGAATTCAGAAAAAATTATTTTCTGGATAAAGTAAGATATTTAAAGTTGGTGTATTTTATGGGGGAAAAGTTCAAGAAAGATAAATTGGAGTATTAGAAAAAACATTAAAATAGTAAGAGAGCTTTTCAGGGGACAGCTTTAAGATATGTGATAAGAAGTATCAAACTAGACAACTTCACGATATCAAAACTGCCTGAGCACATGTTAGTCTTAAAGATAGTCCATACATCTCAAATTAAATCAGCTAAAATCAGTAATTGAGGATGTGTGGAGGTGCGTGACTTTTTATACTAGAAAAATTTTCTTTTTTACTGCGGTACACACTGCTTACGCGATTATAGCAGAATTAACAACAGCGCGCCAGTCGTCTCTTTTTTCCACTATATCGAAATTTGAGATACCAAATGCAACCAGCTCGTTCTCCAACTGATCTCTCCAACAGAGTAGAGTTCATCTTCTGCCTCCGCTTCCATCGGCCTCAAACTGTATACTCTGCGAAAGATTGTATCTTTTATATTTCGATACACAGTGGATTGAATAATTCACATGATAGGGATCCTCTTGTCTGGAACGTCGTTCGATATCGAATGGCGCGGAGAGCTGTTGATCAAGATCAGTTTACATAGCCGCATTAGTTTAGAAGGGATACCAAATTCAGTCATATTGGCATAGAAGTATCTCCTTTAAAATCGACGAAGAGCTGGTGTCTTTCGATCTTCTTTTCGTGGGTATTTTCAAAGGTTTGATTTGAATAACTCGACCAGCAATTCATCGATCCCTGCCGCTTTGTTTCTCCTTCGGCAGGTATTTGCTATTCCAACCGATTTTAAATCGGAAAATGGAAAACTTATTCCATTGTCATCGATTGGGGAATCGGGTTCGCTATCTCCTGGTGTTACCTTTTTACTGCCGTTCAGAAGGCAGAAAAAGTGCTAGTGCTCTCTTTATAAGGATCACTTTTTTGGTGAACACTGAATATATACCCGATATCTTCAATATTCAAGCCACTTATTATTTTTAAATAGCTTTTTCATTATTTTTAAAACTTTTCTTTAATAAATTCCTTACAATACTAAAAATTATTTTTTAATCATTTTAAATTGCGCACTTATAATGAATTCACTGCCACTTTACTTTCAAAATTCATTTGCTCTCGAGTATTTCCAATCTTTCTTCAAAACAGCCCGTTCAATTCCCAATGCCCCACATCAGCGGGGCTCTACAGCGCCAAGTGCCCGGCGGCAGCAGCGCAGCATTCATTGCTCTCAGCTCGTCAGAAGAACTTCTCTCCCCCTCCCCGACCCGCAAACATGGCGCCAACAATGACTGCCAACTATTTGCAATTCACAATCCTCACATTTCCGAATTCAACATTTCTTCTTTCATAACCACTCAACGCTCATTGCTATAGCCCCCCGTTCGTCACTTGATGGTGCTCGATCAATATGCAAATAAATTTTTATAAATTCAATTAAAAGCAGTAATCATCGGTTGGCCTGCAATGCAACAGCAGCTGCCATCAATTTTTCAACAACTCCTCAAGCAGCAATTTTCAATAATTCTTTCATAGTTTGCAAACTCTCAGCTATTTCTTCTCACTTTTCGCCGCACTGCATTCGTCGTCTTCAACCGAGCGTACAATGCGGCACTTAGGAAAAATGCAAGAGGGTCCAACATTTGCCTTCAAAATTCAACAAAAAGCAGTTATTTGTTAAAGCAAGGAAAGAGGGACGAAGAAGAAGCGAAAGATAGTGAGAGCGAGCTAACGGAAAAGGAGTAAGCGCGAGCGAGATAGCGCTACACAGTAGTAGAGTGCAGCAATTAAGTGGAAGAAGACAAAGCTGAGCCAACAAAAATCCTCTTGAATGCAAATTTACTTTTGCTTTTGCACCACTTGCTGACAAACTTTCATTTTTCCAGGCACTCATTTATTTGGGGCAACGAATTTCCACCGACTGTATCATCTCCGCATCTTTTCGGCATTCTGCACTCCTCTCCATTACCGCAAATTGCCCACTTACATGCGACGACTGCGTGCATTCGTTTGAAGGCTGTAGGGGAGCTGACGCAGATAGTGAAGGGGAAGTGTTACTGGGTTGTAGATATGAATTTCATATCAGTCCATGTAGAAGAACATGCACTTACTTATTCATGCCACTTAATTTGTGTATTTTGGCTCTGCTCCCACATTCGTCATTTGCGCTCTACGAGCTGTGGTTCGAGCATGGTTAACCATCTAGAGAATATAGTTGTCATAATTTCATCAATGAGTTTGTTTAAGAAGTGAAAGTTCTGCTTGCCTGTGTCCTTTTTGTGGGTTTTGTAGACATTTGATTGGGTTTTTGTGCGGAAAACTCAGCATGCGAACTAAAAATTTAAGTTCGGACCAAACTGCTGTTCGAAAATTTTTCGAAATGCTCTCATTTCATTCGGTAAAATTTTGTTCGTCAGCAACTTGGACTTACGTTCTAACTGAAATAGATAAACTAAGCTTGATTGCTCGGTTTTTACTGTTGCAAAATTGTAATAATTGTTAGTTGCCAACAAGCGTTATCAACATCAGCTGATGATTAAATCGTCAATAAAATAAAAGAATTGGCTCTTGAGAAGCGACGATCAATAGGCAGAGATCTCACAGGCATCGCTGGAATATCGGAAGGATCAGTGAAAGCCAAAATCAACCCAAAGCACGATTGTTTCTAAAATCACTACATTTTTTCGGAAAACTGTGTCGCGTTAAACAATGCTTGGAACAATGCTTTCCGATAACCAGGATGTCCGAACCGTATTGGTACTGGAGAGGATTCTTTAATCTAAGCTTACGACCCGGAAACAAACGACCGAATATTGTTGCAACGGTGAGCCGAATCTGAAGAAAACTTTGACGGCAGGTCAGAAATCAAGGTTATGTTGGCAGTTTTCTTCAATTATCGAGGTGTGGAGCACTCCGAATACCTTCCTACCAGCCAAACTGTGAACAAAGCTACTTGAGTGCTAAGCATCACTTTCGCGAAGCTATTCGTAAAAAGGCCGGAATTACAAGCCGACAGCTCTTGGGTTTTCCGCCACGATAATGCGCCGTCGCATACTGATTTTCCGCAACCACCATATTTTCCTGGTTTAGCTCCATGTGACTTCTGGCTGTTAAGCAAACTCAAATTACTGCTCCGAGGAAACCGTTCTGAACCATTGAGGACATTAATTGTAAATCGCTACGAGCATTGAAGGCTATTCCGAAAATTGACTTTAACAACTGTTTTGAGAATTGGAAAAGACGTTGACACAAGTGTATTGGGGTCAAGGGATATTACTTTGAGGAAGACGACATAGATTTTGAAGAATAAATTAAGAATTTTAAAATTATGAACAAAATCTTGCTAATTTTTGTGCAGAGTAGCATTGGAAGCAAAAAAGGAATAAAAATGAGTGGTTCTCTACTCATGTCTCCCTCATGAAACGTCATAAGTTTTCTTCGTTCTTATGACTGTCTACTCTTAATAATCGGAGTGGATCGAGTATTGCATATCTCGTAACAATTATCACCAAATGGGGTGACCTGATAAAGCTGTGTCGAAATACGTAAATCTAAAATATAGAAAAGATTTAATTATTTATATAAAAAAGTCTTTAAAATAGCATAAAGTCATGAAGTCGGTTTAAACATCGAACCTCTTCACACATGCATTATTTTTCTGTGATTCTCAGTTCGACTTATCAAAGAACACTATTCTCTCACAACCAATACCTTTTTGTCCTATCATTCGTGTCATTCGTGTTTTAATAAACCTCCTTTGCTGGGTTTGGAACAAAATCGCCGCAGTCAGCCATTAACAATGTTCTTTGTAGGACTGTGCCCTTAAAAGATTTTTCAAGACTAGTTTGGAAACTGTATTCATTTCTCTCTCTACACAATACTTTCGACACACTTTCTCCAAAGCACGCACTGACATTCAAATCTTCAAAAAGTTTACACAGATTATGCTTTCACCACAAGGACAGCGCTCACTGACATTGTTTTCATTGAAGCTTTTCTTTGCAAAGATTTCTGCTACTTTGATTTGCCTTACGCAGTAGTTTCCGCCTTTACAGATAGTTCCAAATTTGTGTTGTGCTCAGTCGAAATGAGTACAGTGGTGTGTAGTGCGTGCGGCAGTGCAACCGCAAATAAAGAAAAATCTGCTTGATCCCGACATTACTTCTTCGGTTGCCACTTCAATTGGCATAAGATAGCAGCGGCAGCACGTGCGGCCTGCCACAAAACGTACAAGGGCTTACAACATACAAGTCGACTACTGGCTGACTGCCTGGCGACTGATTGACGATTGTTGACTCTGCAACTGAATACTCTCTTGCGTTGGTTGTTGCCCACAGGCTGCGGTGTTGGCTGGAAGGCACTGCAGTGCAACTTAAAATTTACTTAAGCTTCAGTTTATCTTCTTAATTAGTGGCTGAATGCCAAGAGCGCCTGAGCAGAGTTCGTCAAGTGCTCGTCCTTGCGGCGCTCAATCGTTTGGAGAGTATGCGTGTTAGTTCGTCGAGCTCGAGGTAACGCCAGCCGTGCTGTCGGGACCTGCTATGGTAAACTGACTTGTGTGTTCATGTGCGATGATGGCAGCGGTCTGTAGGCGGTACACTTGCGGAGGTGGAGGCAGCTACGATATCAGAACCGTCCTTGTTTGCTGGATTGTGATGATGCGTTCAGCTGATAGTTTTGCTGTTGTTGCTGCTTTCTTTTCTTTGTAGTTTCCACTCCTTGGCGCAGTTGGTCCGTGCGGCACATTCATTATCATTCCGTTTAAGTTTGAGTTTGCTTTGTGGATTATCATTAGCTGGCAATTATACATTTGTCTTTGTGATTTTTAGCCCACGAAAGAGTGCGGTGGCAGACGAGCGATAACGATGGATCCGTGTATATGTGTATGCCTTTGTAAATGTATATGTGTAGTGTTCATGCATTTAAGTGCGCCGAAGTTCGTCACTTTTAACTGTTTGCTTTTCATATTTGAGCAGAAATTTGCATTTGCTTTAATTATCGTGCTTCATAACACCGCTTTTCACTCCCTCTTTTACGCCTCACTCGCTTTGCATATACAACTCAATTTTATGAAGCTCAAATTACTCGATCTCTTCTCTCTCTCGTTCCTCTGCTTGACTATGGATTGCTCATTCAATATTTGCGTAGGCGATATTATCGGTGTTTGTATGCAAATGAGTGCGGTTGTGAGCCAGTATGAGTATGTGTGTGTGTACTATTTGCTCAAATGAGGATAACAATCGCTTATTTAATATCCTTTGACATTTTGTATATCTGCAGCTCTCGTACTCCTTATGCCATAAATGAGTATGTTTTCACGCCAGGACGGTCAGCTAATAGCTACCACCACTTAGCTGAGGAATTTTACATATGTATGTATATAGCTACCTAGTAGGAAAAATATGAATTAGTATAAAACTAGTTCACAATAGACATTAATGTTTTGGGTTTAAAATGATTTTTTAAAACATTTCTATAATATCTAATCGCTGTTTAAAATTTTTGTTATCGAGTCAGCATTTAGAACTGTATAACAGACGGGTTCTGGTTTATGTAGACCTTAGAGCTTCATATGTTGCTAGGGTACTTTGAATAACCTTCTGTCAACCATGTAGTCAAGTCACGTTGGCTATCTTGAGACGCTAAACAGAGATTCCTCTTATGAACCAAAATCAAAAGTGAAGGAATTGGAACACATTAATATTTACAATGACTACTTATGGATCTGAAGGCAAGAGTTTTGGTAGCCGCTGATGTCAGGTGACATCATTTCAAGCCTGGGTAACTGACCAACATTCAATCATAGAGTTCTTCTCAGAAACAGAACGGAATATCTTGTTTTATAATTTTCTTTATTATGTTTCCCAAATGAACTTAACGGAGTTATCCATGTCACATGATTATCTATACCACCAGTGTTTTAAGACAGTTAAAATAAAAATTCCAATTTTCAGTTTCTTTTAAACTTTAAAGTGTTCAAAGATATACATTTAATAACTTTACAATTGGACGTTAGCTTAGAACTCTGGTAACCATCTAAAAAACCACGAGCCTAAGTTAATAACTTGTCGACTGCTTAGAGACTTAGCACTTACTTTCTCTAAGTTGCCAATCTATACTCAATTAGATTACTTTCGACTGGTTGATCATATTTGGAAGCTATATTTCAGTCTTGAGTCAAGTATACCTTCATCTATCAGCAAAACATTTAGAACCTACTAAAAAAGCGAGAGAGAGCCCTGGCGCTCCAGCCTTAGTCTAACTGTAATAAGGCAGTCAAAAGTCGTTCAAAGATGATACTACTTTGAGATCTGTCACACAGCTTCTACAGTAAGTATCCAAAAAAGAGTTTATAGTTACTAGGAGTAGTTGCAAATCGTATGTCTGGAGGACTCCGTGGCGAGCAGGAAGTTCCTAAGGCATCTTACGCTTCAGCCTGAGGTCAAAAAGTACATTGTGTTTGGGCCGGTACTGGCTATTATCCAACGACCGCTTAAATTATGTATAGAAACTAAGTTTTCGCGAAAAGGTCTACAGAACCGTTACCTGACTCGAGTCTAATACTAATATCCGAATTAGCATATATCATGTCACTCTAAAATAGCTTTTCAATTGCAAAATTGTCCAGCAAGGATCATCCTAACGGTCCAATACGTTCATATATATATGTTGGATTTGAAGTCCTGTTATTACGTGCCTCACTCCCGTAATAACTACTCAGATTTCAGTCACATTTGCTAGGCTCAAATGACAGCACTTTGCCACAGCGTGATGCGCCCATGAGCGTGTACGACAGTTAATATTTGCATAGCAACAACAAAAACTGACCTGTGCATTTCCAAAAACAGTACAATAATATCGTCATTAAATAAGGAAAACAAAAACATTTGAAAATAGGCAGGCCGTATTTACCACGACTTAATTTCAGTGGTCACATTAGAGGGTGCTGCTGAGGAGTTGTAAATCAGATACTTGCGATTTTTGAAAAACTTATTTAAAGCATTATTTTCAGTGAGAAGCAAATCTGATTGGCATTATCATTGTAACTGTACCCTCTTTTATTCATTGGCATTGAAATGGTATTATGTTATACTCCTTGTTCGGAGCCGATGATCATTATAAAAGCTTTACAATAACCTTAATAAGAATGAGCTACAAATCGTATGGGTGTAAGATGTCAAAAGAGGAACGTCGCCTTCAAATCAATCTGCAAATCTGAGCTCGAAGTACTGGCTTTTTAGAGTGTTACACTTCGTTAATTTTAACTACCTTAACCAGTCCGACCAGTCGAAAAAAAGTTAAAAAGGCGTTTCGTGGACCCGCTTGTACGATCATAAATAGTCCAGTAGATTATAATTCAGTTTTTTTTTTTGGAGAGCTGTGACTTTAATTGCGGAAAGATTTAGAAATCTTCGAAGAGATGAGTTCTATAAAAAGCTATCAGTTCGGTTATCGAAGGACTTAAACGCACCGAAGAGATAACCGGTTCTGAATCTACGTTTATTCAGCCAGCTAAAAATAACATTTTTTCTTCGATGCCATATTTTCCGAAGTTGTTTTGATGGCTAAGTAAAACTAATCGGCCATCAGTCTTTTCGAAGTAAGTTTTAGTGGTTACTACTGTATATTGTGGACGTTGAAGTAAGTAGTTTTTCTTAGTTTTCTTAGGCATTTAGCACTACTAAAATTTTCCTGGTTCATAACCATAAGCAGATCTGCTGGCTTTGAGCTCCGTAGCTCACGGTTAGCACTAACTAATCTCCACAGTTAATACATTAAGTGTAGCAGACCGGAAGCCTAGAAAGTTTGCTAATGAAAAAATATCTTCTTGAGTTCTAAGAAGTTCATTCAGGAACATGAGAATCTCTCTAAAATGGTCAAGCCGAGCACACAGATCAATTGTTGAGGCAAACATACTTTCACTGCGTTGAGTTATATGCTCGAACACTTTCAAAACTCACAGCTTCTGTCCAGGAGCGATCTTCATGACTAAAGAATATTGATTTTGACGCATTTTTAAGAAGAAAATCTTAACAACCTGGAGAGCAGTCATGTACCTTAAAAGCATAAGGATTAATGCGGTGCAACAAAAAGCTGACAACCCGTTCGCTTGTGCTAGCCAACGATATAATCCGAGCTCTCTGCGTCGTTGACTAGTACGAGAACCTCATCTACGCTGTCTTGCCACAACAAAGGCGTGTTAATTTTATCTACGATGTGTGATTGCCACACTTGTCTCGCATGTTTTTGTTGCCTTTTTAATTGTTGTTGTTGTTTGTGTCTTTTATTATCCTCATTGATGTTTAAACTAAAGAGTGAGAGTGCGTTACAAGGACGCAACGAAGGCGGGAAAGAGAGGAGATGAGCTGAGGTGCTCCGAAGACTGTGACGTTGAGCGAGCAAATGAAGTCAGGCGTCGTTGTGTACCGAGTGTTAATTGTCATATGCAAATTTTTGGTATGTTGCAAACAAAAGTGCAACAACAAGAGCATCAACACCCATTGCGATGTCGAAGCGACACAGCGTCACACAAGTGGTGCAAAAATGCAAATTCGCTTTGACATTGCAAGAGCAGTGAAAGCAGAGAGAAACAGACATTTTGTCAAGAGACGGTGCAAGCAGGGAGTAGCGAGGCTTGCCCGGCGCAATGGGATGATAGAAAGTGCAAGTGCGTGGCTGATGCCACCAGAGTTAAGGGGGTAACTGTGTAGATTTCATGTTTGTTTTTTACCGCCACAACGCCCACCTTCGCCCAACAACCGGGCTCGTTTGTTGTTGGCTGATGTGGCGTGTTGCAACACCCAACCGAAACGTATCTAATGTTACAGCAAACGTGCAACACATAAGTGATGCGTAATTTGCATTTGACACATACGCAATGTCACCAGGAAACAGCGGAGCGGAGCATCAGGGGCGGAGGACGGTAGACAACGCGGTGAGTGCGAGGCAGTACCTCGGATTGGCGATGAGTCGACGGTGGCGCACCAACTACACAATGCTACGGGCGCGCAGTCAGCTTGGGAGGAACTTGCGTAGTCTGGATGTGGGTGGCGTGTTAGATTTGGACGCATCTATGCTCAGTAGACAGACAAATTGCTCAAAGCTTTGGCTCGGTTCTGTCCGAGCGCGTTGGTGTGAGCCACAATTGCCTGCACCGAATGCGGTGAATAAATAAACAGACACAAATAAGCCTCACAATCACCTACACTTAGCTTAGCGGACGAGCTGGTATTACCTGCGCCTCGTTGGCATGGGTGCGTTCGTCTGTCTATTCGGCTGTGTGGTAAATGGCGCTGGTGCTTTACCCGTGCGCGCTCAACTGACGTTTGATAAATGGGTTGGCGCGCTACATGTTCTCTGTGCGGTGATGAGATGGTGTCCGCTCTCACCTACGCCGTCTGTCTGTCGCTGACATTTGATTAGCTCGACATGTCGAAATGTTAATTTTGTTACTGTTATACAACGTGACGTGTCTTCGAAGGAGTAGAAGTGGAAAAAGTGTGAAGTGCGTTGGGGCGGCTTGTTTAGTTTGAGCTAAACTAAATATTATTTTCGGCTCGATTATGCTCACTGATAATCGACAACCATTTTTCATTAATACTTGTCCTTTGCTAAATTATAATCTGTGGTTTGTAATTTTTTCCTTCCTTCTTTTCTCCTTCCATGATTAAACATGAGACTTTTTTACTATAGTAATAGCTTTAACACGGAGATGCTATCAAATAAAGAAAATTTTATACAACTAAATTTCTTTTTTCGTTAAAAGCTTTCACTTTATGTAAATTTCATTCAAGTTAAATAACTTTTAGTGAAAGCTATTCTGTGCAGAAGCTTTTATACAAATAAAATTATTTTTAGTAAAAGCTGTATTAGTTTGTTAAGAGCTTTCATATAAAGCAGCTTTCACACAAACCAAAAATCTTTTACTAAAAGCTTTAATTAGAGAAATTTTTTACGCAAACTAAAAAGTTTTGTCTAAAAGTTTTAATCCGAAGATGCTTTTAGACAAACAAAAAATCTCTCAGTAAACTCTTTCTCTCTTCCACGAAGTAATACTTAATCCGGTAGCTTCGTGGGAGAGATGTCAGTTGGGAGTATGTTAGGTTTAGCGGATTAAATTTCCGCATTCCGGCTTTCGATGCTTTTCCTATTATAAAAAAAGTAAAAGTAAACCAAAAATCTTTTTATATAACCGTTAATCCAAAAAGATTTCATATAATCCAAAATTTTTATCGTAAAAACTTTCATTTGAAGAAGCTTTTATATAAACCAAAAATAGTTTAGCAAAAGCTTCACAAAAAGTCGCTTTAATATTAACCAAACCACTTTTAGTAAAAGATTTCAGAAATAGTATCTCTCATTTAAACCAAAAACTTTTGTTTATTAAAAGCTTTGCACAAAGTAAATTACATATAATTTTCGTATAAGTTGGCATACATAGAAATTTTTTTTTAGCATAAGCTTTTATATAAAGTAGCTTTTATACAAATCTCAAATATTTTAGTAAAAACTTTCACACAAAAGAGATTTAATATGAACCAAAACAAGAAAAAACGTTAACTTCGGTTGCACCGAAGCTAAATACCCTGGTGCATTTCTGTTAGTAACTATGTGTTCAGTTTGTATGGAAGCTATATGCTATAGTTAACCGATCTGATCAATTTCTTCGGAGATTACATTGTTGCTAGATTGTTGTAGAAAATAATATATACCAAATTTCGTGAATATATCTTGTCAAATGTGAAAGTTTTCCATACAAGAACTTGATTCCGGTCGTTCCGTTTGTATGCCAGCTATATGCTATTGTTAACCGATCTGAACAATTTCTCCGGAGATAACATTTTTGCCTTAGAAAATAATATATACTAAATTTCGTGAATATATCTTGTCAAATGTGAAAGTTGTGCATACAAGAACTTGATTCCGATTGTTCAGTTTGTATGGCAGCTATATGCTATAGTTAACCGATCTGAACAATTTCTTCGGAGCTATATGTCATAGTGGTCCGATATCGGCCGTTCCGACAAATGAGCAGCTTCTTGAAGAGAAAATGACGTTTGCAAAATTTCAAAACGATATCTTACAAACTGAGGGACTAGTTCGTATATATACAGACAGACAGATGGACAGACGGACATGGCTAAATCGACTCAGCTCGACATACTGATCATTTATATATATACTTTATCGGGTCTCCGACGATTCCTTCTGGGTGTTACAAACTTCGTGACAAACTTAATATGCCCTGTTCAGGGTATAAATATTTTGGTGAAGGCTTTCATATAAAGTATAAAGTAAAGGTCTACAACTTTGCTTCCGCCGAAATATAGACCGTCGCTGGCTACTACTTTTGACCATTTTTCTAGCAACATGCGAATTCCGTGACGAAAGAACTCCTCATCTTTCGAGTCGATCCAAGTATCAATCCAATTTTTGACTTCTTCATAAGAACTGAAGTGCTCGTTAGCTAGACCGTGTGCCATCGATCGGAACAAGTGGCAGTCAGATGGAGCAAGTATTTTTTGACCACCTTTGCGACGTGAAGCCGAGCATTTTCATGCTGGAGAATGACTTTATCGTGTCTTTCCTCGTACTGTGGCCATTTTTCTTCTAGTGCTCGGGTTAAACGCATCAATTGCGTTCGGTAGCGATCTCCTGTGATGGTTTCATTTGGCTTTAGCAGCTCATAATATATCACCACCAGCTGGTCCCACCAAATGCAGAGCATGACCTTGGCGCCATGAATATTCGGTTTCGCCGTCGACGTGGAGGCATGCCCAGGCTTTCCCATGACTTTATTCGCTGAGGATTATCGAAGTGGACCCAGTTTTCGCCGCCAGTTACAATGCGATGTAAAAATCCCTTTCGGTTGTGCCTTTGAAGTAGCTGTTCACATGCAAAGAAGCGCCGTTCGACATCTCTTGGTTTCAAGTCGTAAGGAACCCAGTTTCCTTGTTTCTGAATCATCACCATGGCTTTGAGGCCTTTTGATACGGCTTGCTGTGTCACTTGCAATGATTCGTCCAATTCCTTTTGGGTTTGAAACGCATCTTGTTCGAGTAATGCTTCCAATTCAAAAATCTTCTCCCTTCCACCACCATGCCGGTCTTCGACTTCATAATCACCATTCTTAAAACGTTGAAATAATTCGCGACATGTTCTTTCACTTAAGACAGCCACACTGTACGTATCCGAAAGTATTCGATGAGCCTCAGCCGCACTTTTCTTTGAATTAAAAAGGAAAAGCAAAATTTGCCGCAAATGTCGAGAATTCGCCTAAAAAAGTGACATTTGCAGTTCTCTACAAATATTTTGTTTGGTTAATGTTGACACAAGTGTCCAAGATCGATATAAAACGATTTAATCGATTTAATCGACCAGTGTTTGACCCTAGAGATATCATTGGAAAACGGCGGAAGCAAAGTTGTAGACCATATTTATGTCTTTTGTTGAAAGCTTTCATTTAAGAAGCCTTAATGTAATTCAAAATTCTTTTGATGAAAAGCTTTTTCACAAAGTAAATCTAATACATGTATACTGAAAATTTTTAGTAAAAACTTTCAGACAAAGTAGATTTTATACTAACCAAATATATTTATAAAAGTTTTTGCAAGATGCAGAAATCATCTTCGTAATCCGCTTTAACGCTTAGCTTTTTTTTTATAAAAACGAGCTTGGGGTACACTATGTACTGGCCCCACAACAAGTTTAAGAATACGAATGGACGCGAAAAAAATAAACGAGACAGTGGGGAAAATGGCTCTTAATATAACCTTTCAGCCGTGTGAACGCCAAAGGGCAAAACATTGATAACTCACGAAGTCAAGGCAGTATAAGCACCTACTTCGACCAACCTCTCCAGGGCACTGCAATTCTTGGCTTCAACACTACTCTTCTTACGCCAGCCACTAGCTATATTTCTAATTTTTCACGTGCCTCCGCCTTCATACCCGTTTTTCGCTAGCACCATAATTTTTCACAGCATAAGTTTGTTTCGTTTTTAAGCTATTTTTGCCAGCATTCGCCTCCAACAGCACATAAATCATATTTTTGTGCCAAAATGTGTGAGTTCTTTTAGAGAGCTTTTCAACTTATCATATGTGTATATGTGTGGGTGTTTTCTATATTATTTATACATTTTAAGACCCATTCGCACTTCCTTTTTACCAGCAGTCAGCCGCGCTCCGGTTGTGGACACCATGCCGTATGATGAACATCAAATTTATTGGCTTTGAACGAGTACAATGGAATTAGAAAGCAAAAAAAATTTTGAGAATGGGAAAAACTCGAACGACGACATATTGCTCGGCAATTTGTAGTTGTAAATGTGTAAAATTGCTGCTCAAATGCGCGTAAATAATGACCCACTGTTGGGTGATATATTCGGATTTAAAAGAACAAATTTAAAAGGCAAAATAAAATAACTATTGGAGTACTAATATTATGATGATGAAGATAGGGTTCATATACGTTTCAATACTTCTATGATACCTAGAAAAAGCTTCACATAGTTGAAATATTCTTTATTTGAACTTGAAAATGATCGGTCAGTGCCAAGCCAAATTTGGTAAAGACATCTCGTCTAATGCGAAAGCTTTTAAAGCAAAATGTATCTGCAATATGTATCTGAAAGCTTGCAGTATAAAACAGCTTTCATGTCTGCCAGAATATTTTATGCTTAAAGCTTATTGACTTAAGAGCTTTCATACAAAGTAGCTTTTAGTAGTTAGTTTGAAAAGTTTCTGGGCAAAAGAAAAACTATTAAATTAAGACTTTCACAAAAGTAACTTTCGTACATAACATATGTACTTAAAACGGATTTCGAAGCTTTCATATGAAAAGCTTAGGCATCTTTTGCAAAAACTTCCTTAAAAAAAATCATTCATATAAATAGTATATTTTTATATTTACACACAAAATTTCCGATTAAAAGCTTTCATATAAAACAGGTTGTGAATTTCATAGAACTCCAAAATCGTTAAATATTTTTGTTTTAAAATATACATAAATACATTCACTTGCTATAAGTAGTACTTAGCAACATATCGCCAGGTTGGTATACAATATCAAACATGTTGCGATTCATCCACCCATTAAACAATATTGGGCAGTGTTGGTACTCACATCTCTTCAACCGCCTTAATTAATTTATGCAAACGCCAATTTCATTTGATTTCCTTTGCCGTTTGCAACCAGGGAAAAACTTATACGAATAAGGGTGCAGCAGCAAGCTCCTCATATTCACAAAGAACTACACTCTTGTTTTGTTCGGCTTTCGATTTTTTTTGCTGTTCTGCACAATACTCTTAACAGTAACACTGATTTTCAATGACAGTTGAGAAATAAAATAAAAAGATCTTTACATCAGAAAACGGAATTGAAAAAAATCCCGAGATAATTCAGGGTAAAAGCTGAAGATTTCGTGGGAAAGGATACCGCTTTATCAAGTTGCGAAGTTTGAAGTGTGGATCATATAAAAGACATACATATATATACATATACGTATTTCAATAATGATATACTTCCAGCTTTTTTACTTATTTTATTTACTAAAACATAGAAGAATTGGTAGTGAATTAGATTTTATCATATGCAATCTTCCAGTCTTCCCGATTTCATATCTTAAGGTCAGATTTTACAAGCAAGTTTGGAATAAGTTAGATTAGGTAAGTTTAGTCTCTTATTAGCTACACATAGATTCCATTACTAGGTCAATGAGAAGTAGTCATCCTCTCACTATCGATACATCTTCTAGTGTCTTATGCCATAGGACCCCCAATTGTTTGAAACGTAGCTTTGCCTAGAGAGTTTAGTAGAAGAGCTGTTCCATTGTTTTCCTATTTCTTTGCTCTTGACATTTCCTGCAATCTTCTCGGTTTGAGAGTGCCCTACTGCACGAGTATTCCACGTGAGACAACGTTGAGAAGATTTCATTACTGATTCAGAACTCAAGAGGCTAAATGATGTTGGAACGGAGTTTTCGTTACCTCGTCTATATAGTTCTAGTCTCATAGGACAAATTTCGATTCCAAGATTCAGAAAACTAAGAGAAAAAGTAAACTCAAAATTTTTTCTACCTTTAACCTATTTCTTGAAGGGTAACTGGTCGAGATATGCGCAAAAGATCAGAGCATATCCGAAGAGCTGTTTTGAAATATTAATGCAGAAGCATAAAGTAATTCATAGCATCCTGAAACATATCGGAAATGAAAGGTTAGCTAACACCGATAAAGCAAAAATAATTTACGTGCGATCTGCGGTAGGGAAAAAGAAGTGGTTGCACTTTTAAGGGTTAAGCCACCGTATATCTCGACTTTCGGCAAAACTACGAATCCAATAAAAATATTTATATGGTAATACTGTAAAAAATGACAAGATCTACAAATTTTTGGTATATACTTTCACATAACTTCAAAATTTATTTGAGAAACCAAGTTACCAAAAAGTAATTTTTCTTTCAGTTTAAAAGTTGTCAGAGGAAACTAAACATACCTTAATTTGCCAGAGCGATTGCTAGCCTAACAAAACCAATATTTAACGTGTCTTATACTTTATTACATCTTTACCCGCTTGTTTACAATATTTTTATTAACGGACTGTTCCCACTTTCTGTTTCGATTTTCAATTCGCCTCGCCATGGCCAGGACCTTTAAGTAAACGCATTACCTCGAGTGTGCGGTCAAGCAACAAATTTGAAAATTGCCAACTAATTTGTAGCCTTTCTTTCTTCACTTTTCATTTACACACTCTCTCCGCTTTGCAAGCATCAATTTCAAATTGCCCTTGCGCCAAGCCGTTTCACAAGTTCAATGTACTAAGCAAAAAAACATAACAAATGGCGGAAGCCGGCAATTTGTAGCCTACATTTGTGCGCACTTTGCGTAAAAATGGGCACACAAAAAAAGAGCGTGTAGTAAACATATTTTTTCATAACCCTTTTTCTGCTAGATTTCCACACGTTGTTGTTGCTAACGGCATTTTTTGTTTGTTGCGTGTTTTGAGAGCGCTTTTCTCTTACTGTTCTTATTTTGCTTTCATTTTCAGTTTTCGGCGTCGAGGCTGCAAATTTATTTATAGCAACATAGAACCAAAATCCGGCCCTGCCGCTCAAACATAAATACGGTTGTGGGTTGTGGGGGATATTGCGTTAGCGGGTGGAAGTTCACATTCTGCTGTGCATACATACAAGCGTGTTGCAAGAATTTTAAATATTGTTGCACACATAGCTAATTCTAGCAACAATGGTGCATACAATTTACGTTTGAGTGTGTGGGTATGCTTCCGGCTAACTGTTGCTGCTGCTGGCTAACCGAAAGGAGTAAAATATACGGTTTTATGGGAAGTCCACCATGTGTTGCTCCACCGGCAATAAAAAAAGAACAGCTCCGTACCTACAAAACGAGTGAATGAAAGAAATTTCACAGCGGAAAAGCGCATAAATTTTATGACTACATGCACAACAGATGAGAGAAGTGTTAAAGTCCGTACCGCTCGCCTAAAAGTGTGCTATGCATAAGCGAAGGCATACATATAGGAGTGTGTGGGAGCATCAATTATATATTGAATGCAGAATATAGAAGGAAAAGATGTCGAACCATTATTTATTGGCTAGTTATGAAATAAAAATCGTACAGCAATGCTTACTCTTATGTAAGTTAATTTGTCGAGGGTGTTATCAGATTTTCGAAGATAAATACAATAAGCTTTTAAACACTGCCTCGATAACCGATGAGATTTTCGAAGATAAATACAATAAGCTTTTAAACACTGCCTCGGTAACCCCAATATTAGATTAAGTAAGTCAGTAAAATTAATATTACTGCAATTCAAGAGTTTACGAATATTAAACAAATATTGTTTCAGAAAATTACATTTGAGCTTTTGAAAGTTGTCTAATAAAGCTGATTGCACAGTTTTTAAAATACAAATTAAAAAATTTTAAGTTTACACATATACTGAGGACCCGTCTACGCTTTACTGTGGCTGATGCATACAGCATGGCATGGCTTTTTGAGGAATTTAAGCTCTGCACCAGGGAAATCAACCATTGAGATTTGCTAAGTTTGAAAGAGGCGAAATGAACCCCGAGGACAATGATGCTCAAAAGAGGTGAAACCTGTGTGCAAAGTGGGTACCTCTCAAGTTCATAATCTAACAAAAACAACGAATTGCTGATTCTGAGAAGTGTTTTAGTGCTCTTTAATTGTAATAAAATCGAATTTTTGCATCGGTGTGTGACGACAGAGCATGGCTCCATCATTTCACACTGGAGTCCAATCGACAGTCAGCGTAGTGGACTGCACATGGTGAACCTGTTCTCAAGCGTGGAAAGAGAAAAAAGTCGGCTGGCGTCATCGACTGATTACTGAGCCAGTTATAATCCATTGCACTGCGTCTTTGGTTGCAGTGTTCTAAATATTTAGCAATTGTAATATTTTTGACGAAGGATCAGTTTGAAATTGTACGCATATACTTAATCGTTTCCTATCGCTGCTAAATTCAAAGTGCTATAGGAAGAATCGCAGCCTCCGACGCGCTATTTATAG
Organism: Bactrocera tryoni; assembly: GCF_016617805.1. Lineage (NCBI taxonomy): Eukaryota > Metazoa > Arthropoda > Insecta > Diptera > Tephritidae > Bactrocera > Bactrocera tryoni. The sequence continues at coordinate 61,518,123 of NC_052501.1, read as the reverse complement.
GCACGCTCCCGCCGCCGAATCCTTCGTCGTAATATTCTCGGAAATATTCATTGAAATCATAAGAATAGAGTTCAGCCTGCGTTTGCAATGTAAGCGGAAAAAATTTAATTATTTACGACATCACATTAGAAACCTAAAAAATAACAGTATTTCTACACAAACTATTTAATGGTGCGTTCCAAAGCAAACAGGACTTTTTGAATCTACCGCCCCCTGGTGGCGCCATCTACATATATGTCGACTGGTGTGTTCGAATCTATTTTTATCGATTGGAAGTGAAATTATTGCGTTTTAGGTGTTAGCTCTTTGTTCGAAGCTCATTTGCGCTTAACTATGTTAACTATACTTGTGTTACCGGTGCGAAAATGAGCTTCGAACAAAGGCCAACAATAAATTTTGTTTTAAAATTGGTAAAACTTTTACCGAAACGTTTCAATTGATCAAAAAAGTTTATGGCGATGATTGCCTATCCGTCGATCGACGCTTGTGACCGATTATTTGATATGGCACCGTACGACTTCTTCCTTTTCGGACAAATGCGTTTGCTCATGAAAGGAAAACGTTATGCAGACGTAGAGGTCATTCAAAAGGCTTGCACCGGCATACTGGCGGCCATACCGGCCAACGAGCTAAAACACTCGTTCGACATGCTTTCGGACCGCGCAAAAAGCTGTATTGAAGGAGAAGGAGACTATTTTGAACAAAATAAATTGATTTTGCGGAAAAACCATTTGTATATATAAACCTTCCTCTTCAATCACTCAATCTACTAAAAAAAAGAAACGCATCAAAATCCGTTGCTTAGTTTCAAAGATTTAAGCATACAAAGAGACATAGGGACAGAAAAATCGACTTTCTTTTATACTATGTATTGATGCCTTTGTAAGTTTTGCAACGTCAAATTAAAGTTTTTTATCACTTTTCAGAATAAAAGTTTAAAAGGGAAGTAAAGCTTTGTACTCGTTTTTCACAAGTGAATTGGTTAGGCATTATTTTGATTTTGCTGTGATAATAAGCTGTCGATTTATGAAAGCTCTTATAATGAAAGCTTGAAGCTTGAATTTTATTTATTTACATTTAACTCAAGGGAGTGAACATTTAATCTTTCCAAGGACACTCCAATTGGTTCTGTTAAAGAATGAGATAAATTTTAAAAGTTTAGATATTTATTTGCATTTGTCTAATTTATAGGATTAGTATGATATTTGAGTATGATTGAAAGATTCCGTGTCCCTACCGCAAAAAACTCAAAAGCTTTCTGAGCTTTATAGATATTTGTTTAAAAGGGTTAAGCCATTCTACCCGGGAAAAACAATATTTATCATACAAATATATTTTTATAGCTTATAAATAAACATTAAAATGATTGTACACTTTAGATCCGTACACATTTTTATTTAATAATAGTGAAAGTGATTAGTACTCTTGTTGGCAAATTTAGCAGCAAATTGTTCAATATTAAAAAAGCACATAGATGGCGCTACTAGACTTCAATCCATTTCTTCCCCACCTTCAAAAGGCGCGTGTGTAAATTTGGCAGCCGTCGGATTAATATGTTAGTACAAATATTTAAGTTTTAAACGAAATAAGTATTAACTGAACTAACCGTTCTAAACATTGTGCAATTTTTGAAAACTCTTCAGTTGTCCATGCGATCTACCGTTTCTAAGATTTGTTTTCTGAGTTAGCTTTCTTTTGAAATTTCGTAAAAAAATTTATTCTATGATAAAAGAAAAGTATCGCAGCTCTTTGAAAGTTTTTCAGCTTAAATTATTTTGAAAGTTTTAAAGCTTTCTGACGACCTACTGTGAATATAATCATAATAAATAATTACAGTTTTATTATTTTAAGAAGCATCGAAGCTCTGTGAATTTTTTTCTGACCAAATTAATTTGAAGGCCTTAAAGCTTTCTGATAGCCTTCTATGAAAAATGTCTTGCACATTCATATGCTTATGCTATTGCTTTTTTTCATCTGTTCTTAATACTTCCATGCAAATAAACAATTTTCACTAAAAAATAAATTTTAAAAGCTTTTGAACCCTCTGTTAGTAAAAAGCTATTATATATTATTTTTTTTATATCTTTTTTATACGTTTTCTTTTATTTCTTCTTTTCTGAAAAACTTCAAATTCGATAACAATAGCGAAAGCTAACGGTTCAAGAAATCGTTTATGTCGTTCTCAAAAACTAAATAGAAATTATTTAGGGTTTTCACAAGTCTCATAAAGTTATACATAAGTATTCGAAGACATAGCATTCATAATTGCAAATGTGTAAACTCATTTTTGTATGTAATCCAACAACAATTTTTTTAAACAAGTGTAAAAATGTATAATTTTATGATTTGACGATGCTTTACGACGGGTTGTGAGTACTCCAATTATTTCAGAATATAGTTCTTTTGATAAATGTTCTTAAAGCTCAAAAGATTTTGCTCAGCGGCAATGAAAAATGTTCAACAATTCACTGAAGAATTGCTTTCATAAAGCTCTATAGCTTTCACAATAAAACAGTTAAACGCACCCAAAAGTGATAAACGAGAAGTGCAAAAGCATGCCATTTTTTCAACTATGCCAGCAAAAAGTGCGCCGAGTCAAAACCAAATAGAGCAACGCTAATTCAGTGCATTTTCCAATCGAATGCATTTTTATGCAATTTTCACACTCATTTCACTTGGCGGCTTGGCTACAAAAGCACAAGGCGCATTTAGCTACTAGAATGAATAGGCTTTTTCCACTATGAGCATAAGCTCTTTACTTCATTTTCTTCTTTGTTTTTGTTGTTTGCTTACGGCTTGCATGCTCAAGAGCGCAACAGCTTGCATTATGGGTTTGATTTAGCAAACTCATCATTTTTGTGATCAGTTCAAGCGTCACTCCGCAGCGCTCAGCTCCCTGCCGGCTACACATCCTTACCAACAACAACAGCAGCCACTCAATCAATCGCATCAACAGCGGCTGCATGATTATAGCGCTGAGCTAAGTAGATACTCTCACTGCTCGAGCACACATAATCCCCACCATTATTGCCGGTTGGCTGCTGGGCTTTCGGAATAGCTGAGCGAATGTCAGCAGGCGGTTTTGTCATGCTTAGCTCATCAAGAATGTTCGCAACATCTCACCAGCACACATAATTCACGACTAGAGTGATTATTTGTGGAGACGATGTGTGGGACTTGGCTCAACACTATTTAATGCTCGTTATTTCAGTTTTTCTTTTGTCTAAAACATTAGTGCTATCTAACGATCCCATACATAGTCAAGGAGAAACCCTACAAAACATTGTAATAAAACTGACACAACTAAGGTTTAAAAATATAGAAGAAGAGCCCACATGTTTTAATGATCTCAATCTGAATGATATTACCATGATAAAGTAGATAAATTCTTAGCACATTCTCCATTCTTCTCTCTCTTAATGGAATGGAGAAGAGGTTTAGTGGGACGGTCAATAGTAATTCAATCTTTATTGATGGATCCAAAATGGACTGCGGTGTAGAGGCAGGGGTTTTTTTTCAAAATCTTGATATCTCTTTATCTTGCCGTCTACCTAATTCAGCCAGCAACTTTCAAGCGCAAGTACTGGACATTGAGAAGACCTGTGTAACGCCAGCGTTGTAAATAAAGCAAGTACGGCTTGAAGCTCATTGGCAGATCGACTCTACTTATTCATAACTTGGATTCTTGGTCACATTCTCGCCAACGAAAAAGCAGACGAGTTGGTTAAGTTGGCAGCCTCTCTAAATGAAACCGAAGCAGAGACAATACCATTTCCACTACGAGCGATCAAGAAAGAAGTCGATACACCATTTGAACAAATAGCGCAGTAGATGGAGATCTATAACCAAATACAGGATATGTAATAAACACATATGAACAAACTGTGACAGAACAAGAACCAAGGACTTATTACGTGGCTTCAGAAAAGGCTTACAACTACTATAACGGAATGCCACGTGCCATAGCTGCCATCTCGAAGGAAGCAAGGAAACAGTTCTTTACTTTATCTGTGAAAAGTTCCATTGATTGCGATATTTGCAGATGCCAATACGCAAAGGACCATAAATCTTCCGCAGAACATATCTCTCGAAAACTCGTAACGTCGACTCATCAGATATTGTCATCGTCCATGCCACTGCACCATATAACAGGACAGGAATAATGACTGGTGGTCTTTGTTCGTCGAGAGCGGACTTCTCAATTGTCTACGCAGTCTCAAGTAGCACCCGTTCGCAAGAGTTATTCTGCGTTGGATTTCGAAGCTGACTTTGATGTTGGTGTTAATGCTGGTTCCAAGATAGACGAAATAATCTACAACTTCGAAGTTATGACTGTCAACGGTGACATGGGAGCCAAGTCGCGAGTCGTCTTGCCCTCGTTCAATACAATCCTGACAAGACTTCAGGTCTACAGTATTCTATTTTATGAGTATTTTATTTTCCAAAAATATTGTGTTTATGGGTTTCTACTTATAGCTGCGAAGATAAAAAAAAGTCTATGCTACTGATTTAAATTGGCAATGTCTATATACTCGGTAGGACTAATCGCCAAAACTCTCTTATACTTTCGAATTTATTTACTCTGCTCAGATAACGATTCATATTTAATTGCAATGTTTGCTTGGTGGAGTCCATGCGATACCAGAGCATTCAAGTAAGCTATTTCTTATTCACTCGTAACAGAGTTTACTCAGAATATCAATTTCGTCTTCTGAAAAACTCGGTTTCATTGGAGTTTGTGTGCTTCTCCGAATTTCCTACAGGGCCTACGACAAATAAGTCATTCTCGCAGCATGACTATCATAATTTGATGTTTGAAATATAAATATATCTGTGTAGGAATGCGTGTAAAGCCAACTAGACGCCGAACGCGTGTGAAAGTTGCACGTCTGGCAGAACGAAGTGGCGCAAATAAACACATATGTACAAACGCGGCGCTTACAACATCCCACACACAAAGCTTCTGTTGTACCATATACAAATGGCGCGCATTGCACTTGCCACAAAATGTTGCATGCGACTGGCTTGGCATTTTGGCTTGGTTATAAATTAACTGAAAAGGCGACTACCGCTGTGCGACCAAACATAGTTATATGATTAACTACACACGCCTCCCGCTCCCCCGGCGCGGGCATGTGTCAACATATTTAATTCGTCTCAACATGTGTATTTGTTTTTGTGTGATTTGCTAGCGCGTATGCGTTGCAACGTTTCGTAAATAAATCAAAACAGCTTGACATTTGTTTGTCGTGTCGGTATCCATGTTGACAGTTCATTGCCTGCAATGATGATGGCTTTTGGGTGTATGTAACCCGTGGTATGTGTGTGTGTTTGTGGGTGCGTGTGGCCTAAGGCAAGTTCAATTCTTACTTGGCTGCCTTTGTTTGGTTGTTTTGTTGCTTTGGCAATTGATTGCTTGATTTCGTGACTTTCTGAGACTTGCTCGCCTGACTGACTTTTGTGTGGCGAGAAGTATGTTTGTGGATGCCTTAAGCTGTTAGTTTTATCCTCCGACACAATTGAATGCGTTGCTAATCTCTGCCGGCTAATATATTGTGTCAGATTTTTCTATAGCAATAAATAAGGCAAATGGAGCAGGAGCCTTTTGCAAAGAGTGAGAAAAAGAAAATTGTATTTATGTGTATGGCTGCGTATAAATTTTGTTTTATTTTTATTTTTGTATTTATCTACCCTTTGCCTCTATCTCCACGTTTGCTTTTTCTTTTACCTATCTCTATTTCTATCTCTATCTCCATCTCTATCCCTATTTCTGTCTCCATTACTATTTTTACCTCTATCATATCTACGTATATTTATATTTATATCTAGTACATCTATATCCCTATCTTTATCTTTATATCAATGCTCAGTTCATCTTTGTCTTTACCATTACCCTTAACTTCATTTTTATTCTTACCTTTAACTGTATCCCTTTCTAACTGTTATTATTTTCCGTTTTTATTTTCTTCTCTATCTATATCTTTATCTTCACATCAACTTTATATTTGGTTATACTAATGGTTTAATACCCAGTTTTTCTTTGTCAATTTCAAATACAACAAGTAAGGAAGGGCTAAGTTCGGGTGTCACCGAACATTTTTACTCTCTCATGATAAAGTGATAATCGAGATTTCATTATCCGTCATTTACATATTTTTTTATTTTGCTGTAAAATTAATTAGAGAGATTAATTAGGTTCATAAGTGGGCGACGCCACACCCATTTTCAATTTTTAAAAAAAGCCTGGGTGCAGCTTCCTTCTGCCATTTCTTCCGTAAAATTTAGTGTTTCTGACGTTTTTTGTTAGTCGGTTAACGCACTTTTAGTGATTTTCAACATAACCTTTGTAGGGGAGGTGGGCGTGGTTATTATCCGATTTCTTCCATTTTTGAACTGTATATGGAAATGCCTGAAGGAAACGACTTTATAGAGTTTGGTTGACATAGCTATAGTAGTTTCCGAGATATGTACAAAAAACTTAGTAGGGGGCGGGGCCACTCCCACTTTTCCAAAAAAATTACGTCCAAATATGCCCCTTCCTAATGCGATCCTTTGTGCCAAATTTTACTTTAATATCTTAATTTATGGCTTAGTTATGCCACTTTATAGGTTTTCGGTTTTCGCCATTTTGTGGGCGTGGCAGTTGGCCGATTTTGCCCATCTTCGAATTTAACCTTCTTATGGAGCA